>NC_141766.1:24906480-25506480 GCF_982258835.1 Parasteatoda tepidariorum
AAGGCAGCAGTGCGTATGAAAATTTAAGTAATTTATGTGTAGTGCTGTGGTAAATAAGTTCAAGTGAATAAGAAATAATGCATTAAACATAAACGTAGCTACCTCTGGAATAAAGTTTTACAAAAAGCTTAGAAAGTTGGCAGTTCTGCTAATGTCCCAGTCAGAGTGCGCTAAAAACAATGCTATCATATTTTAGATTTAAGAGTTAAAAGTTAAAATAGATAAAAATTATCATAGCAAAAGCTAAGCATCTCGAATAAAACTTTCATATTTGAAGGTTAACTAAGTATTATGATATACAGTAAAATGCAAACTTAAACTAAAAACATAATTGTTTATTTGTTTAAAGTATTTCTACCATTCATAATTGGTATTTTTGTTTTTACATATTATTATATCTGTAGGGGTCATTTTTATTGACACTATATTTTATTCATCGATCCGATATTCAAGAAGCTAACACAAGTGTCATTTTCGCACCAAGAAAATGACACTGTTGTTGTTGTTGTTGTTAATTTACGTTGCACTAGAGCTTCACAATGGGCTATTGGCGACTGTCTGGGAAACATCCCGGAGGATGATCCGAAGACATGCCATCACAATTTTGATCCTCTGCGGAGGGGATGGCACCCCCGCTTCGGTAGCCCGACTACCTGCGCGCGAAGTCGAGCACTTTACGGTAGCACAGTTTAACGAGGACCAATACCGCACACCCTCGGTCCCTACACAGACTGATCCAAGTGGTCACCCATCCGCACACTGACCGCAGCCAGTGATGCTTGACTTCGGTGATCTGTTGGGAACCGTGTCTTAACGATCAGTCCACTGCGGGACAAAATGACACTGAGTGAAACTATATATATATATATATATATATATATATATATATATATATATATATATATATATATATATATATATATATATAAATAAAGCGATATAACATATATAGCATATAAAGCGAGCAGCGAATTCATATGTACTTCCACTTACCGACATCTTGCAAAAATGATTTAAAATATTTTCGTAATAAGTTTGAAAGATTAAAAATATGAAAATAAAAGCGCAAATAGTCAGATATATTTTATTGCGCATTCTTACTGACGTACGGAATTGCATTTGATATGTCAGGATTAACCCAAAGCTGGATGTGCGCAAAGTAAATAATAACATTATAATGGGTAATTCAAAGTTTATAATTAATAAAAGGTTGAATTTTCCTCGTTAATCTCTCTTTTATTAATTTTTGTCTCCTTATTGCGTTATATATATATATATATATGTGTGTGTGTGTGTGTGTGCGTGTGTGTATGTGTGTGTGTAGTGTAGAATTCCTCCTATGAGTCTTTCTCCGATAGGCTTAAAACAGATGTCTCTTATCAATTTTAAGATGTAGAAATCAATCTCTCACAAAGAGCCATAAAAAGTAAAGATGAACCAGATTAGGCCAAATAAGAGATTATTTTCTGAAGCTAATGGGAAATAATTCGTATATGAAGTACGCATTAAGATAGTCCCAAAAACTTCCCAGCGGCAGAGTGGCGCTATCCTTTTAGCGAATCAAATCTCTAAATTTTATCAGTTGAATGACGTTTCATTAAGATAAGAATATCCTTGCTACCACCTCCCTTTCAGAACCTCCCTTTAAATATCGGAACAGTCAAAAATGAGTGGCTTTTTCAAATTTTCATGGCTGGATAAATCTGGGCCAAATCCAAACATCCCTGCAATGGGTGAAGCCATCAGTGTAAATAGCCAACGAACACTGTTTTAAATAACTTAATATCCATTAATAAAACGCATTTTTAAATGAACTAGCCTAAGTCTACTCAATTATCTAGCCATAAGAGACATATTATTACATATATAGTGATAATAAAATGGCTTCCCAGCGAATAAAATATTTGATTCAATTTAAATTATTATACGAAATGGTTTCGTATCAATCGCCACTTTTGAATTACAAGTTTACAGTTCAATTATTTGTTTAAAGCATAAGTAAAATAATACAAGTTGAGTAAATTGAACTATTAATATCATCGAATTTATCAAAACAGCTAAATGTTTGATAAAATTTTATAAGCAATAATTATGATTAGCTCTGTAGAGTTAATGCGTTTTATGTTTCAGCTATTAAAGCCTATGATTTGCACGATATAAACTATTTGGAGGTTTATTTAAAGTGAGGTATTTATATAAGGATGTTAAGATAAAGTTATCTAAGCATGCAAATTATCAAAATTAGAAATAGAAATTATTTCAGTTTATTACAGCTGGAATACAAAACAAAGGAATAGACAATTTAACGTTTTCCATATATCCTATCAATGGTTTTTGTAGCATATAGATCAGAACTTTTTGATGTAACAGAAAATGAAAATATCTTTGGCTAGAATCAATTCTCCTGCTAGTTTATTGAATTATCTCAGTTGCGAATGTTTTCAGAAGAGTGTTATAATGTACTTAGAAAGAAGGTAATAAATGAGAATAAAATGGCATTTTCCTTTAATAAAATATTTAATTTAGCATAAAGTATTATTATATAAAATGGTTTTTATTCGAAGAATTTTTTTCTCTATAAGTTTACAAAATAAAATTTATTTGTAAACAAACGTTAAATAATAAACGTTGATTAAACTAAATGTTTGATAAAAGTTTACGAGTAACAATTATGAAAATACTGAGAAGTTTTCCAACGCAATGAAGCTTTTTTATAGTATATGTGATTTACATTTAAGCAAATGCATAAATTATGTTTCACATAAATTAAGAAAAAAGCATTTGAAATTAATGCTGTTATAATTATAAAATGGAGAATTAAATGTTTTCCATAGTATGGTGTTTGTAGGTAAGATATAAGTGCGAGGCGCATCCAGAAAGTAAGTTGCTCTAATTTATATAAAAAAAAAAGAACTCACACTTTCAGGAACGTATTTATTGGCAACAAGTACAGAAATGTTTCAGCTATTTTTCAGCATAGCCACCACCAGAATTGAGACACTAGTCATATCGTGGGATCAACTTTTATATTCCTCTGTCAACTTTTATATCCCTCTGCCAACTTGTATATAACTCTGCGGCATGTGAATGGAACCAGCGTGTAACAGACATTTTCAGCTCTTCATCGTTCTCAGAACTTTCACCGGAGGACTGGAATTTCTTGAGGTGCAAGAAAACTCGAAAATCGCTGGGATTATCGGGACTGTAGGGTGGATGATCATGCAACTCCCAGCCAAATTCCGTCAAGACAGCTGCTGTGCGTCATGCCGTATGAGGACAAACATTGTCAAGGAGGAGTGCAGCACCTGCAGTAAGCATTCCACGACTCTTGTTTTGAATGGCACGTCACAATTTCCGCAGTGTTTCACAGTAACGGTATACATCTGTCAAACGCTTGTTCCATTCACAGGCCGCAGAGTTCTACGACAGAGGGATACAAAAGTTGATCCCACGATACGACCAGTGTCTCAATTCTGGTGGTAGCTATGTTGAAAAATAGTTGAAACATTGCTGCACTTGTTGCCAATAAATATGTTCCTGAAAGTGTGAGTTCTTTTGTTAATAAATTAGGGAAACTTACTTTCTGGATGCACCTCGTATATTTTAATGTAACAGAAAATAAAATATGTTTAGTTAGAATCTAATTAATTCTTCAGTTAGCTAATTGGATTATTTCGGTTGCGATTATAAATTTTATCTAACTTAATTTAGGGTAATGAAATGTTTTTTTTAGGGGGGAAGCGAGTGTTCTGTCTTTTGAGCCATGGCAGCTCTATTTTTCAGTTAAAAAGAAAAATCCTAAACTACCTTTATCTTAAAAACCTAATTGAAATCACATTTTAGGTGTAAAAACGTTTATACTATAGTGACCTACCCTTACAAAAATGTCCGGAAAATTACCTTAACATTTTTTTAAATCTTTAAACACATAATAATCAGGGAGAGTATCAATTTAACAACAAATTTGAATAATAATTTTATTTATACTATGTTTAAAATCATAAAATACTTGCCGAAAAGTAGGCGCCACTATAGAATATAATCGTAAAATGATTTATGCAAAGTGAAGTTAAAAAACTAGAAAATGAACTGACGTTTTTAATTCATTCATGGGGCTAATTCAAAAAAAAACAGAGAAAAACCGTTTTGTGAACAAAACAGATACAAAGCATCAAATATACGGAGCAACTCCATAAGAAAGGGAATTTGTTACAGTGAGTAGATAATGGTCAAAAAAGCAACAGTTTTTTTCTGTGAAAAATATGTTTTTTTTAATAGTAGAAATTATAATTTTTTTGCAGTGTACATTTGTCAATAAATTTGTTAAAAATATCTTATTAGTTTGCTTTTGAAAGGTTGTCAAGTTCTTATTTCTTTTATTAAATTCTCTGAACTCTTAACCCAATCACGTTATTTGACGAGTGAAGGACCTCATACATTTATAAGTTTTAATTATAAAAGTAGCCATAATATTTTACTGTCAGTCTATTTCAATTAATGTATCGGAAATGTATTCATAACTACAACAATGTATTTAATTTATGTATTGATAACTACAACATCTAATAACAAATCCTTAAATAAAAAAAACAGGTTCGATTTGGTAACTAATCAACTTAAAAATTTCCCTATCATTCTTAATCAAAAACTTTAATACAAGTTTTCAATTTGGCTGTTTGCTGTAAAGTCAGAATTTACTTAGAATGAATGGTATGGAATGGATTAATAATTCAGTGTATTAATGTGTTTTTGTTTTTTAATCAACGTGTAAATAAATTAAATTGTTTAGATCTTTAAAGGTAGTTAAAATTAATGAATACATGCTTCTTGTATTGTGAATAATGTAAGTAAAAACACTGGAGAGCAAAATTTTTAATTTCAGACTGTTGTGAGAAATTTATTTTTTTATTTAAATTTTGTTATGTGTGAGAGTAATTTTCCACAACTGAAAGTATAAATTTAAAAGATGGATATATTAAGAGGGTTAATTGAATATTTAAGTACAATTCTTCACAATTGGATTTCATGAGTGAAATAATTATTTTTAAAGTAAAAAAATTACTTTATAAATAAAATTTATAGTCTTTTAAATAGTTAGAAATATATTTAGCAAGATGTTAGTTTTAGTCAGTATGTTGGAAATAAACAAATTTTTTGGAGAAATTTTAATGAATTACGAACGTCTCCTGAATTATAAGTACCTTGAACAAATGAATATTTTAATAAAACATAAGATAATAAATACTTATATAACACATCACGTAACTTTAAATTCTGGCATACACATTTCAAGATATTATTTTTGAAAACGCAATTTAAAATTCATTTATGCAGCTTAACTAAATCTAATTAGTTAGAAAATATGTTGCAGTTTACATGAAGTTTGAATTTGTTAGTTAGTTAGTTTGAAGCTAAAGTACTAAAAATTTAAGCAAAGGTTCTAAAATTAGGGAATTTAGAAACTTTTATCACATGAAATAGCTTATTTTTAGCAAAAGCCCTGGACATCTTATTCACTAAAGGGATAACACTCCACGCATGTATACGGGAAGAACTAACAATGAATACAAACAATACAAGGAATAACAAACGAGGAACAACAGCAACAAAAATTTAAATCTTGCACAGTTAATGAAAAATCTTCGTAATTATGACAGAAAAGCCTGTAGTTATTTTCTATCCCATATAAAATTAAAGTTTCCATCGTAGCAAGCAATAAATACAAATAATAGAGGGAATAACAAATATGTAACAACTAACGAGGAACAACAACAATTAAAACTTATATCATGCAGATTTAATAAAAATTCTAGGTTATTAAGACAAAAAAGCCAGCAGCTTTCCTCTGCTTAACATGGGATTATAGTTCTCCTCGTGCAAACAATACAGTGATAAACTAACAAGTAACAACTGACGATTAACAGCAACAATAAACAATTAAATCATACAGAGTTAATAAAAATTCTAAGGTATTATAACAGAAGAGACTGTAGTTGTTCTATGGCATACATATTATTATAGTTTTCATCGTAATCTATACATAATAATAAAAGCGGCTGTGTGTGTGTGTGTGTCTGTAATCACAATATATCGCCCCAGAAGCCTCACCCAGGCACGAAACTCGGCACATAATTGTGTTTTGACATAATGAAGAAGTATTTTTTTTCTTTTTCAAAAATTTGGATTAGTTATTTAGTTATCAGTCATTTTGTAAGTCTATGCTTTTCGTCTGCTTTTTCGTCTTCAAAGAGCCATATTCAAAAAACTATTAAAAAATGCATATACTTTTCCCCACTCTTATAAATGTATGCTAATGCGAACCTTACAATTGAAATATTAATTTTCGACAACTTAAACCAATAATGTACGAAGGAATTAATAATTTAATTGTAAAGTTCGCATCAGTTTACATTTATTAAAGTGGAGAAAAGTTTAACTTTTGTATTAAAAATGTGGCAACATATTCGATACGTAAATAGAACGCTTCGCTTTGATATATTTGTCGCTATTCATAATTGTTATAATAAGTTTTTCTTCTTCTTTCCACGCTCTATTTTTTTTCTTAAGCGAAGACGATAATTTTTGTAGCGATATTGTAGTATTTTGTACAACTAAAAATTCTTTTCACAACACTTTAAAAATATTTACTTTATTTTCTTTATATATACAGAGAACAGTCGGCAAAGAATTCGATTAGGTTGAAAAACATTTCGCTGAAAAGGAACGAATTCCAAAAGAAAAAATAAACAATTTAAAGAATAAAAATGCTGATGCCAGCCAATGTTTTGAAAGTTAACTTAGAAATAACAAACCAAACGATGTTAAATAACAAACCAAACGATGTTAACAAAATGACGTAGAAAGCGCAACTAGATCAAAATTATACAAGCACAACTAGATCAAATTATAATACCTGAGTGCTTGACGTAACAGATATAGAAATAGAATTTGATACCATAAAAAATTATATAGAAATAAAAATTGATACCATAAAAAATTTATTCGTTTTCGTGTTCTTTTCATGTATTTGGCATTTTAGTTTGTTTTTTTTTCTTAAGCGTTGTAGCTATATAATTTCAAACATCCTCAAGAGCTATAACACATCTGCAGCAGAACTGGATATGAAGACAAAATTGCAGGACAGGAACACTTTAATTGTCCACTAATCTTCAGATTTCCTGCTATGTTTTAAAAAACTTTATTTGTGAAAACCTTCAGCGTGGCGGACAGCTGGCCGCCTTAGGCGGCTAGTAAACAATAAATCGAAACAATACAGGGAAAAAGAAACAAGTAACAGCTAACGAGGAGCAGCAACAATTAAATTTTAATCATACACAGTTAATAATAATTCTTGGTTCTTATGGCAAAAGAGTCTATAGTTATTCTCTGGCCTACATAGTATCATTGCTTTCATCGTAACTTTTACACATCATGTTGTGATTTTTCTCCTAAATCATGTATTATAAATTTTTTTGCAAAAGATGAAAATATTTACCCTATACCACATACAAGCCATAATAAATAAATGCTAATGTGTCCCTCATGTAAGACATTATACTATATTTGTTACGGTATTGAACTGTCATTGTAAAGAGCTTCATTATCCGATGACGGCATGATGTCTAGTTAGTTTCGCATAAATGGATTCGACTTTACCTGGGAAGTTAAGGAAAGTATGTTTACAATGTTGACCACATTGCCTCGAAAATGCAATTGATTTCTAGAAAGTGGAACCTTGCCCCCCCCCCCCCCCCAGACTACCTTGGCTAACAACTTGCTGTTGTGCGAATGCCTAAATTTACTATATTCTTTATGCACTAATTTACATATTGAGTTAGCAATGCATTAACTACAATGTTTTTTTCTCTTTAATTCAATACATTGTGCTTCGAACCCCGCATCCAGCTTGCACCGACCACAGTGCTGACGTGAAATATCCTCAGCTGAGGACGGATCATGGATTACAGTCCCCTTGCCGTCAGGCTTACATTGGGAAGTTCTCGTGGTCCTCCTATCCATGTAACGCAAATGCGGTTTAGTTCCATCAAAAAGCCCTCCATGATGACAAATATCACCCAATACTTGATCCCGGAGTTCTCTTGTCTTCTTAATTGGGTTCAAAATTACAAGGCTACGGAGTTGAACATTAGTAGTCGTAAATCTAAAAATTTGGTCGGCTGTTCAACGACGGTTATGAAATATAAAAAATACATCGTGCTTATAAAATTTCACACAAAATTTAAGAAACCAAATAAAGCTTTCCATAGCATATATCTTCATACACTCAATTCGTTGTGCATTGTATTTTTAAATATTTTGATCAACTTGTTATTTTTTACCGTATACAATAATCATTTAAAAATACATACATAAGCAAACAAATTTTAATATGCTGGAAGTGTTTAACAATGTAAAAAAGTTTTGATTTTAAGCACTAATGTATTTTGATACTACTTCATTAATAACAATGAGCAGCATCACCTTGAAACTGTAATACCTATGCTTCTTCACAAAAGATTTGTTGCAATAATTAACCATTTAGCAAAAATATCAAATCTAAAATCAATATTTCAATTTACTTCCAATAATTGAAGAAAATCGCTATAATTCTTTATTTTTTTTACAAAAATAAGAAAGAAATAGCCTGTACGATAAAGTTTCAGCAAAATTTGTGTATCTTATTAGAAAATTTTGCTAAAACTTCCTTTCAAGATGTATTTTACTAGGAAACGCAACAGCAAATATATACAAATCAATCCTAGAACCAGAAGAATCACAATAATTCTTTTGCGCAAAAAAAACTTCTTTTATACTTTAATGAATAATGTAAAATATTGCTAAAAATAAATTTTTTTCTTATGAAAATTGCTTCAATAATTATTTATTTATATTGATAGTAATAATTCCAAAACATTTTGAAAGAATTACCTGCAAACAAATCATTATTTCACTTTCTATACAAGGACTGAAAAAATCTTAAGAGGCATTTTTTTTTAAAAAAAAGAAAGATTGAATTTACCAATTTGCAAAATTTTCTTATAGAATTTATACTTTAGTTTACCTCAGAACAATGCTGCTTAAACTATTTTTTTTAATTTTTTACTTGAATAGTTAGTCATTTATTTTAATAGCAATAATAGAAAACTCAATAGCGAGTTACTTAAATTTATTTTCAAGGACTAAGGAAAATCGTAATAACTATTTATACAAAGAAAAAAATAAAAGATTGAAGTATCCCTTCTCATTTCCTTGGAATTTCACTTAAGATCTTTATTTTCGTCAAAAGTTACTTAAATTCTTCATTCCTTTTTTAATCTTTAAAGGAAATGTTAACTAAATTCGTTGAATCAAAGAAATCTGTTAGAGCGTGAATTTAAATTGAAGTGCCTACTTCTTAAGTGCTGTGGTCGTAAAAAAGAAAGTGAATACGACTGGTCCTTTTTACTCACTTAAAGAAATTTTTGTAAATTACAAATATACCATTCCAAAGGTTTTTCTTCTTTTCTTTGTTAAATCACCGGTGGTTTCATTTGCTTTAAACTCACTTTTTCGCTTTGAGTTTTGGTGGAAAGATTTTGCCTAGAGGTTAAAGTCTTTGTGCAAAAAAATAAAAAATAAAAAATCCTCGCTGGAATGAAAATGGAGAACTACTCTTAATTCTATTTCAGGAAGTTTGTAGCAATGCTTATTGTGAAATTATTAGTTAAATTTACATACATTTTAGATTTGCATTTCGTAAATTGCTTTTCTAGTTTACAGAACCTATTAAAACTAGAGACGGAGGAATATTTTTCTGTAAGGCCTTCTAAATAATGAACGATATATTGCTCGGCGAATTCTCTGAGAGCTTAGAAACACTTTTGCTATTAGATTAAGAGCTTTATTGGTACATATTAGTGTTACATCTGTAACCCCCTTAAATAGAGTGTTAGGAAAAGATTAGATTTGTCGCCGAACGCTGTGATTTCTGATTTTCTTAGAATACTTTATTGAAGCTTAGAAACAGGAGGAATTTAATCTATAATTACGTTAAGAATCTTCAGATTTTCTTTTGAAGGATGTCTTAATTAATAGAATATTACTTTCCGAAGAAAGAGAAAAGGAATTGTTTTCGTTAAATTAAATGATTTGATTAATTTACGAACTCTAATTTTATTTTACTTAATTGTACTTTTCCAGCTTTAAAAGTTTGATTATTGTACTATGCTGAAAATTTGACACTCGGGTTGATAAAAGGATTTCTATTTATTATGAAATGTAAATAGAGTATTAAAATACAGGCTAAGTGATTGAAACCCATTACCATATACATTTTACTTCTTGTTTTTCCAGACAAAAACAGTCGATCCCCTTTTTGTTCTTCAAAAAATTGTGAATTGATGAGAAGTTTCTATAAAAATAGTCTTAATTTGAACTGTTGGTAGATTAATCAGAAGTCGCAATAAGCTCTCTCTGCTAGTCGAAAATACCTTTGTATAATAATGATCCAATATTCAGTAACCGTTTTTCACTTAAATGCAAAATAGGAACCAAATCTATGGTATCTTTTCTAAATAAGATTCATCAGAAAATATAGATTACCGGTGAAAGTGAGACAATGGTGAACATGAGGTAAAAGAATTTAGCATTTGAAGAAAAGCATAATAGTTTGAATATTGCTTGAAAAGGAATAGTAACCGCTGCTTACTATGGGCTTCATTAAAAAAAATAAATAAATAAATAAAAAACAGTCATACGTTTCTTAAAAACTCGAAATTTTTTCTATCAGTGACAAGGATCGTCTTACGTTGATATGAGATCCAGTCATGTAGTTACTTGGTAAGCGGCATATTTTACAGCCCTGCAATGAGAGAAATTAACTTTTTTCGGGATGTTGAAACAAAATAATATGTTTAATTATTTTGTTTCAATTAATAAATGTGTAAAAAATGTGCTAAATTGTTAGAAAATGCTTTTGAGATAATTAAACTAATCACGACATGGAATTTGTAATTGGTAAACATGGTAAATAAACAAGAAAAAATATTCGATAGACTAGCAATTTAGTAAGCAAAGCTAAGATTTTGCCCAGATATAGAATATTATTTGTTTCTTTCGAATCTTTTCTTTATACAACATTTCTACAAAGCATACACAATTACGACTCACACCATAACAAGTAAAAGAAATCTAAAAAATTTCAGATCTTTGGAGACACCCGTTGCATCGTCACTGTAAGGAATGATGTAATATTTTCAAACATACTATAGGTGTAAGAACACTTGGTGGGTCTGGAGAATAAGCGCCTTGTTTTGTTCACTCGAAACATGTTAACATATTCCACCTTACCCACATTTAAAACAAAAGAAGTTTACAACTGCAAGTACCATGGTGCATCTCGAATGCATTCTGACATTCTGCTGGCAAAACAATTTCATTTGAAGTCTCTTTGGCCATCACGACAATTAAAAAATGAAAATGCATATATTAACCCCCATGTTTATGAAAATTACAGCTCCATGGAGGAATTATGCAAAGTGAATCAAGCTTACATAAATTATAAAATGATGTGAGACATGAAGCTAATAAGAATAACAAAACGATTGCGCTTAGGAGGAACGAAAAACGGATCTTTATCAGCTCAAGCTGTGCATCAAGGACTGTAGGGATGCGTTGAAATTAATGTATTGTCTTCGGTAAGCGTTTAATTTGAGAACAATGTGCCTCGTCAAAAACGGAGAGCGCCATGTGAACAATTTCAAATAGTTCGCATGAGGCTTCATCATCTGAATGCAAGAGGATCAATTTTCATTTCGAGAAATCGAAGCCATCATACAATTAAATACCTCAAAGGCAATCATTTGAAGAAATGGAAACAGGGGATAAAAACAGGGCGAACAGTGGGGGACACTATAGCACAGTAGCACGAGGAAACAAACACCTGGCCCACATGGCTGCAGCGCACCATACTGCCAAGCACTCTCATGTGTGTTAGAACAATGTTGGAGCACGGCCACAAGTGTTTCATCGTATAGAGACAAGGTTCATCGCCTCTTGCTGCTGCCTCAGCAGTGTGCAAAGGTTTCTTTATGCAAAATTTCTCTGTCTCTGATTAGCAGACGCCGCCGACTTTAATTGGCATAGCGAAATAGTGCATGGTTTAACCTGTGCAACAAGTTGTTTTTTTCCGATGAATATCTCGACATTCTGGAATACAATGAGGAAAAAGTACTTGCTAGATGTTACAAAAAGGAACAGTTACTCTCACAATATCATATCGAATGAACACCTGGCATCATGGTGTGGAGAGCTATGGGGAATAATTGTCTATCAAATCTAATGCAAATTGAGAGCAACCTCAAAAGTAATCGCTGCATGAAGGAAAATGTGGAGACAGTGGACCATCCCATTCCGTGATAGCTCTATATTTCAGCAGGATAATTCCCGAGCTCTTGTTTCTAGAACTGCAAAAGTCTTATTCGGACTACAACAGAATTCGCTTCTTCCATGAACTGCTTATTCTCCGGGACATGTCACCCATTAAGTATGTCTGAGATATCATAGGTTGGTGACTCGCTCTTAAACTGGCGGAGCACTCAGTAAGACTAAACTTTGACTTTAAGTCAAGGCCATATGGATCATAATCCCCCAGGATTATCTTCAGAACCTGTATGATCCAATGCCACGGTGTGTACAGGCCCTTGTCATCGTGGCGATGATTCAAAATGCTGATTTCCATCGTCCTGTTTTTTTTTGTCCTCTAATGTTGATTGTTTATTCATACAGCTATTTGTAATACGTGGAGTAAATTTCATTAATTTATAACAATTACTTCATAATGTTGCGATTTTCACAATCATTAGATTCAGCCTCCAGAGGGTCAATAAAATGACTACTAAGCATGCTTGGGGACTAAATACTGGAGGCTACGCGTTCGGCTAACAACTCAACCGAAACATATGCTCGCTTCTCAATAACTAAATTCATATATATATATATATATATATATATATATATATATATATATATATATACGCCGAAGAACCATTGCATTATGACTACCTGTATGTAGGTATAACATGTAGGACCACCTTTAGCCCTCAAAACTGCTAGCACCCGCCATTGCATTGACTCCACAAGGTGCTGATAGGTAGTCTGAGGTATCTGGTACCAAGCGTTCACCAACTGGTCCTGCAATTCCCTCTCATTGCGAGGGGGTAGCGTGACAGCACGAATTTGGTTTTACAAGAAGGACCGCAAATGCTCTATTGGATTAAAGTCAGGTGAATTTGGGTGGCCAAGACATGACTTGAAAGTCACTGGAATGTTCCTCGATGATTCAACCCATATGACATGGGGCATTATCCTGCTGGTAAACACCATCCCCCGCAGGAAACACTGTTGCCATGAATGGGTAAACTTGATCAGCAACTATGTTCAAGTAGCTTACAGACGTCAGGGATTTTTCTATGAGGATAATGGGTCCTAATGTGCCCCATGAAAACATTGTTCCTGGGCGACTAACCATGAAAACCTGGGCGAGCCCATTGTTATAGATGGAGGGTGGTCATAATGTAATGGCTCTGCGGTGTATATATATATATATATATATGTATAAATATATATATATATATATGTATAAATATATATATATATATATATATATATATATATATATATATATATATATATATATATATATATATATATATATATATATATATATATATATATATATATATATATATATATATATATATATATATATATATATATATATATATATATATATATATATAGGTTTTAGCTTCTTATGATTTTATAATTATTTATACATCTTTTAGATAATTTTATTCCACCGTTTTAAAAATATGTCTTATATTAACGAGAAACGAGAAATATTATTAAAACAGAATAAATTGCAGAAATAGAAGTTTGCATGTATCCTCCTATTCCGGAACAATATCCCAAATTTAAATTATAATTTGTTCGTTATTCATAGGTATCAAATGTTTGAAGAGAGAAAAGCTTTATTAATATTTCGTCTTTCGAAGCCATTGCGTGCGGTTAGTTTCCGTCTCATTTCCTTATATATATTATAAATGCTTTTCGTAATAATTTCCGTGTTTCAGGAACGTGTCTTGAAGATATCCGTTATGTACTCCCTATTTTAATTAAGCAACTTCTCAGGTATTTACCCCGAATCTCTTAATTGATAAAAGCTTATTTTGTGTTTGTAATTAATAGTTTAACATTTTCTCTGGATGAAAGAGTAAATAAAATTTCATGCCTTTACAGAGGATATAACGTAATTATCTTATTTGAAAAAGCTCATTGAACTGGAATGAGATTGTTTACAATACAATTTTGAGAGTCTGTTTTTGCGTTAATGCTTTTTAGAGAATTTGTTTAAAATAATGCATGCTAAGTAAAAAGGACAATTTTCAATTACGTCGTTGCGTTTAAATTGTATGAGATTACAGAAGCCGCGCTATACCTTTGTCCTCAAGTTAATATTGAAAAACAATAAAACAATTGCATGTCCATACGGAAGATCTAACGTAAATAGATATAAAAAAATGATTGAACTAGAATGAGATTGTTTACAATACATTTTTGAGTATCTGTTATTGCATAAATGCAGTTCAGAGTAATTGTATAAAAATCAATGTAAGTTAAGTAATAAAATACTTTTTCAGTACAGTGCTACTAAATTACATGAGATTTGAGAAGAAGAGTTGCTCTTGTTTTGTTCTCTAATTTATATTAAAAACAATAGAATGATAGAACAGTCTCATGTTTTCACAGAAGATCAAACGTTATTTTCTTTTTAAAAAACTAATTGAACTAAAACGAAAATGTTTACAATACAATTTTGAGAGTCTTTTCTTTTGTTGTTTTAATGCTGTTTGGAGAAATTGTTTAAAATAATGTAAGCTAAGTAATAAGGAAAATTTTTAAATGCATTGCTCCTAAGCTGTATGAGATTGTGGTGATAGGTTCGCCGCTCATCGTAAAATCAAGTTTATTTCATATTGTTATCTGTTTGTCTTTAATCAATTGTGTTTTTACTTATTTTTGAAGTGAACTGAAATAAGAGTTCTGACGTCATCATATTAGAATTGTATAAATACCAGCACGCACATGACAGCCTGTCAGTATTTCTCTCATCACCTGCTGTGATGATGCTTCTTGTAAATCAAACCAACTTGTATATAAATGTAAATATGTAGAATAAAATATTAGTATCTCAAAGGAGCTATCTTCGCTTACCTCAATGGTGACCCGGATGTCTGACGATACAAGTAACTTTTATTTTTGATCTTTCCTATTTTTGGTTCTTGGATTAATAGGAAACTTCAACTATGGCGGAATCGTCTGCAGTAAAAATTCCCATCTTCAATATCTCTGATCCACACCTGTGGTTTCATATGGTCGAAGCAACTTTCCAGCTTGCGACACCGAAGCCGATTACGGAAAGCAAAACAAAGTTTAACTACTGCCTCGCCCATCTACCTCCTGAAGTAGCCGCAGTTGTAAGGGACGTCATTATAACTCCTGACTCAGACGATCCTTTCAAAAAGCTGAAAGAAGAAATTATTGCACGCTGCGGGGAAACAAAGTCCCAGGAAATTCGACGTTTACTCTCCGGAGAGCAACTAGGAGATAGAAAGCCTAGTGAACTCTTGCGCACTATGCAGAGAAGAGCTGAATCCCACGAAATCTCAGATTCTCTACTTTTGGAACTATTTTTAAATCAGCTACCGCAGCATGTTCAGTCGATATTGGCCGCAATCCCTTCACTAAGTTCAACTAGAGCAGCAGAAATTGCTGATAAAGTAATGGAAGTGTCAACTTCAAGTGAAGTTAGCGAAGTTTCTTCAAACCAACAATGCACCTTTGAGCTTTTAGAAGAAGTTAAAGCACTACGAAAAGAAGTAGCTGCATTGCGGACACGCAGCAGGTCTCGCAATCGGAATTATGCACAGTTTCGTAATCGTCAAAGCCAATCCTCATCTCCACATCGAAACTCCAAAATGTGCTTCTATCATCGGAAATTTAAATCGGATGCTAGAAAGTGTGTCAAACCCTGCATCTACCAGAAAAACCAAGAAAGGCAAGAGTGAATGCGACTAGCATCTTGCCTCCAACAAATTGTCGCCTTTTTGTTAGAGATAGACAATCCAACAAGACATTTCTAGTGGATACCGGAAGTGACTGCTCAATTATTCCAGCAAATAAAAAAGAAAAAACTCTTTCTCCTATTCAGACTTTTAAAGCTGCGAACAATACCATCATAAAAGTATACGGTAAGAAATTGTTAACTTTAGATTTCGGTCTTAGACGAAAGTTTAATTTTCCATTTTATATTTGTGATATAACTAATCATATTATAGGTGCAGATTTTTTATACTATTTTAATCTTAAACCTAATATTAGAAAACGTTGCTTAAATGATATTACTACTAATTTAAATTCTCATTGTATTTTTAAAAATTCTGACATTATTTCAATTAAAACTGTTCTTGGTGAAAATTTTCATGAAAAATTGTTAAACGAATATCCTGAAATAACGAAACCTATTTGCTCAGACCAAATTGTTAAGCATAATGTTGTACATCATATAGAAACTTTTGGTTCACCAGTTTTTGCTAAACCTCGGCGTCTTGCGCCCGATAGGCTAAAAATAGCAAAAATGGAATTTCAACATATGTTAGATTTAGGCCACATGCGCCCATCCAAAAGTACTTTTTCATCACCTTTACATTTAGTTCCCAAGAAAAATAGTTTGGACTGGCGTCCAGTAGGTGATTATCGAGCTTTAAACGCTCAAACTGTTAAAGATAAATATCCAATTCCTAATATTATGGATTTTACTAGTGAACTACATGGAACTAAAATATTGTCTCACATTGATTTAATTCGAGCTTTCCATCAAATACCTATAGCCCATGAAGATGTACATAAAACTGCAATAATAACTCCTTTCGGATTATTCGAAAGTACTCGTATGCAATTCGGACTTTGCAATGCAGCCAGTACTTTCCAACGCTTTATTGACGAAGTAACTAGAGGCTTGGAAGGCGTTTACGCTTTTATAGATGATATATTAATAGCTTCCGAAACCCCCGAAGAGCATGTAAAATATTTAAAATCACTTTTTGATAGACTGCAGTATTTTGGTTTAACAATAAATCCCTCTAAATGCTTATTTGGTCAGAATAGTTTACAATTTTTAGGTTTCAAAATTTCCGAAAAAAGTATTGAACCTTTAAGTGATCGCGTTAATGCAATTCTAAATTTTCTAAAACCAAATACGATTACTCAATTACGTAGATTTCTAGGATTATTTAATTTTTATCGACGCTTTATTCCTAATGCAGCTCATATTTTATCACCTTTAACCAAGTTTTTAGAAGGACAACGAAATATTAAGAAATCTAACAAATCATCAAAAAAATCTGATTTACCGTTAATTTGGACCGATACTTCAAACAAATCTTTTTCTGATGCAAAACAAGCAATAGCCGATGCAACTCTATTAAAATATCCTAAACCTGGTGCTAATTTAAGTCTGTGGACTGACGCGTCGGATTTTGCAATCGGCAGTAACGCCTACTTCGTTGGATGGTCCACATTGAACAGTTGACTTGCTACTTGTGACTGCATCATTATCCACCTCCTCACGCAGTTGCTACTCAGTCTCATCTCGATCACACACAACGTCGGCTTGCATACTTGTGATTACTCGACTGCTAACGGCAACAGAGGAACGACTACGACCGTGAAGTTAATACACCTCTCACATTCAGCACTCAGAAATACGGTGATCTTAATACAGCTCTCCCGGCTTCGCACAAAATAGCAATGAATCAACTAGTGGCATCCATTCATCGAATTATATCATAGCTATAATTCTGGTGGGGGAGTACTGTAGCGTATCTACCACTACAAAATTACAACTACAATTCACTAGTATATAAGACATGTTAACTCGACTCTATGTCGGGGTACCTTTTCATAGATGACGGTTGACATGGTCTGTAACATGGTCTGTACTATTGATTTTCATGGTAAGAAAATAACTGTCTCAATAGATAGAATTAAACCAGCTTTTCAAATTTCTGAGAAATTAAAAATAAATAAAATTCCAATGGTCGAAAAGCAATTATCTCCAACAAAGGAAGAAAAGCAAATTGTTACAAAATCTGGTCGCCGTGTGCATTTCCCAAAATATTTTGTTAAAGAGTATGAATATAAAAGCATCTAAATATTTTGTATCTATAAATTGTATTCCAATTTCCAAGTTAAATTTTTCTTCTTCGTAATTAAGACGTATATTTGAATGTACTACTTTGTATTTTATGATTGTTTTTAAACAATCATTATTGGTATCGTGACTTTGTCACTGGGGGGATACTGTGTGGTGATAGGTTCGCCGCTCATCGTAAAATCAAGTTTATTTCATATTGTTATCTGTTTGTCTTTAATCAATTGTGTTTTTACTTATTTTTGAAGTGAACTGAAATAAGAGTTCTGACGTCATCATATTAGAATTGTATAAATACCAGCACGCACATGACAGCCTGTCAGTATTTCTCTCATCACCTGCTGTGATGATGCTTCTTGTAAATCAAACCAACTTGTATATAAATGTAAATATGTAGAATAAAATATTAGTATCTCAAAGGAGCTATCTTCGCTTACCTCAAGATTTAGGAAACAGAGCTACTATTTTGTTCTCTGGTTTATATTAAAAAACAATAGAACTATTTTAATTTCGTGTTCTCATGTTTTACTTCAGTTTAAAAAAAATTAATACTAGCTTGAAAATTCTTAACGGAAATTTAATTTTTATTTTTTATGAATGCTATTAGTGCTTAATGATGTTAAAATTATACTAAAAATTTAATAATAATATTTTGAATTATATTTTTTAGTTATCATGCTTTTAAGATGTTAATAAATATGCGCTTGACATACTTATTATATCCTACGTAAGAGAAATCATACATATTTATATAGCCCATGTTAAAATTGTATATTTAGAATTTCTGGTATGCCATTTCTACACGAACGGAAGAACTACCAAAATGAATTAATTACAGTATATTATTATTACCAGAATTATGCATTTCACCAGAAATGTCAATATCATACAAATACATTAATTTTGCCAGATATTTTTTTTCTTTGTGCAAAAACGTGCACCATTATAAAATACAAAATATAAGGGAAAACTGATTCCGAAGTTTGTCAGAAAAACTACATTATTTTGTACACGTGCAACTTTAGAAAACTATTTAAATTGAGTCCACTGCATTTCGAGTAAAATTTATTAGTAGATTATTTTTGTTTTTTAAAGTATGGCATTTTTCACAAAAACATTGCGCCATGTTAAAATTATTTTTAATTAAATAAGAAAAATAAAGTTGTGTTATTAAAGCTCTTAAGGAACTATACATATTCGTACTTTAAAAAATATGAAAAATTTTAACTGTATCATTGTTATTGCTTCCAATGCAACTTGCTAAAAAACAACAAGCCTGCTTGGTGAAACTAAACGAATTTCTTGCAGAGAGTGAGTTTCTTGTTTTTCAGTGGCACCATCTATGACAAAGAATACGACCCATTCACACATCCAATCATTCATCAACATATCGTAACTTTGACCTGCACCAAAGAACCATCGATCTCCAATTCAGTTCCCCAAGGATTTTGACTTGTTACGGGAACATGGAGAACTCTATGACCCGACGGACCAGTAAACATTTAATAAACGGGTAGTGGGGATCGAACTCACGACTTCTTTCACGTGGACCCAACTCCTTACCATCCAGGTTATTCCGATATTATCTATATCATATCATTATATAGATTTCATTCACTGAAAAACATTTTCATGTATTTGAACACCAAAAATGGTGTTAACTTATTTACACCACAGTGGTGTTCTAATAAGTGTTGCACTATACCAAAACCAAGGATAGTTTCTAGTATAAGTAAACACCTAGAATGTTCTTTTACCCTACTTGGTTAAAATAGCCGCCACCATATTTGTTATTCCGCAATGCTAAAATTTATTAGTACAGTAGGATATAGTGAAGTTACTTTTATGATAAAATCTAAAGCAAGAATAATAAATTTATCACACATACACACAATGTTTCCAAAATTAAATTAATTTATACACACTACACAAACGGAATAGTAAAATGAATTCTAACAAAACCGATGTGCGTAGAAGTTAAATGCCTTAAAATTATTTTTATTTTTTATTTTATACAATTGACCGATTTATGTACTTGGCAGATCATATAAAGATTTCATTACACCATTTTAAGAGTGAAAGAAGGCTCGATGTGGTATTAATTGAAATAAAGTTATTATTGGCACAATTTTTCGTGTTTTTCGACACCAAAGTCGGTTAGAAATCACATCCCAGTTTTTACAGTGGACACTGTAAAAGAAAAGTGTATGTTAGCATAAGAAATGGTAGGAACTACTTTTCACCGAGGTGTTGTTCCATTAAGTGTTCCACTTCACCAATAATGTTCTTTTACACTACTTGGTGTGAAGTAGCCTTCAACATTTTTTTTTCATTCAGTAGTGCTAAAATTTATAATTATAGTAAAATAAGACACACATAATTGTCAGTAAATGTATTTTTACGCTATAATAAGATGTAAGATTCATTAATTTAGAATGATCTATACGCTAATTCATAAAACTTATATTTATTTCGTAAACCAAATTTACGTGTAGCACGCAGAGAGCATAAACTCGAATAAGGCGGAAGTAAAGCTGATAAAAATTATACATGATAAAATCACTTAATACAGTTAACAGAGATTTAAAAAATAATATATGATTTCATTTGTATACAACTAAAAATATGTATATCTGTTTTAACGTCGAACAACAAATTATTCATTCAAATCACATCTATTCAAAAACAACAACAAACTCTCGTTTGCAAACGCAACTTCTGGCGATAAAAAAAAAGAAAAAGAATGCGTCGACAAGCGGAGTTTTCAGAAGAGAAAATAATTCTCATTTTGTCTGAATGAGAGAGAATTTGGTGTAAGTTTATTCTATTATAGACGTTTCGATTTGAAAAATATATGAACTGAAGAGAAAAGGAAACATTGGGAGGTTGCTATTTCATTAATGTATACTTTTTTAATTATTACTTCCTTGTAGTATTTTTAGTACTGTTGATTATTTTAACCTTAAAGCACACTTCAAGTATTCATATAACCTATTCTTTACATGATACGTTTGTTCTTTTCAAAATATCTCACTTTTAGTAAGTAGTGTATCATACATTAAAAAAATACTTTCTCAATCTGTAAACGTCTGTAAAAAAACTTGTATATATATTAAGAAAATATTTTTCGCAACTAAATGAATGTAAAAGTTAAATCCAGTTAGTGTTTCTTTTTTTACGTATTTTGTTTTCAAAACTTTAGCAATTCCGAATGCGACGCTTAAAACAAATGATCATAGACCAGATAAAGGGGAAAAATTCATTTTTACAAATATTTTGCATGCATAATTATTAAATTTCATTTTTAAGTATACTAAATCAAACAATGGAATTTGAAACTAACAATTATAATAGAGATAGTCAGTTTAATAAAAGTCATTGTTTAATCCAGTTATTATTATTTTTGTCATTATACTTCTTTTCTAAAAAAAAGTACTTCAACAATTCCGAATAAGAAGTATAAAACGAATTATCATAGACCAGATAAAGAGAAAATTGCATTTTTACAAATATTTTGCAAGTATAAATGTTAAATTCAATTTTTAAGTATGTTAAGTCAAATTATTGTTGTTCGAAACTAATAATTAAAGTTTATAATAAAAGCGAATAGAGATAGGGAAATGAATAAAAGCGAGTAATGATTGGATTAAATGGCTCGAATTTTCTCAAAAATGATAAATGATTCAAAAGGTAAAAGATAAGGCCTCCACACAGGTAACCATAAATGAAAAATCTGAACCTTCATTAGCTCGAGCGTAGTGATATCTTTCGTATTAATCCTCACTGTGCAGTTTAGTCACCAGTTTATAGCGAAATATTCCGAATTTCATCCCCACTGCGCAATTTATGTTCATTGGGTCGAACTATTAAATTAATCAGTGCAGATAACTTTTCTTTTCCTGGAGATGTTGGTGTTTCTGGGTTAAAGTTGATTACAAAGATAACGCAACGCATTCATTACTTTTCTTTTAATTTATATTTTTTCTTGTTTATTTATGCCTTAAAATCGGAATTTTTGTATAAAATTCTTCTAAGCCGGTTTATTGCATTAATTACTTAAAATGCATGAATAATGAACAAGTATTTCATCGTCGTGAATATAAACTGCATTTTTCAAAATGAGGTCTTAACAATCCCACGAGAGGAGGAAAAAAACAAAAACATTTCAGACGGAATTTCCGCAGCGTCTCAACCTTAAAATAAAACCATATAAGTACCGTCGACAGGGATATCACTCAGTTTCCTTTTATAACATTTATTTACTTAAAATAAATTTAAATATCTCAGCACAATATAAAATCTATCCGACTTTGTGACATTTACACATTTTCGTAGAAATCCCAATGCTTGTACTTTGAAATGAGCATTATGTCTGATGATATTCCGAGAATATGATTTGCAAATGTACGTTTTGCGTTAACATTTAACGAATGTAGCATTTATTTGAAATACGCGTGAAAAAGAACTATAAATTTGGTTACGTATTTCTAAAGTATAAAAAATATTTGTTTTCAAATAAATATATACGAACTCAATAAATCTAGTAACTTAGTCTTATGTATTATTCCTGAAATAAAATTCCTTTTTTTAAAAACGTTTCAAAAAGTATAGATAAATGTATAAACTAAAAATGATATAAAAATATAAAAACATTATACCAAAATCCATGATTTCATTGTACAAGAAGCATATATATTGCTATGTTTTGTAAATTTTCTAAATAAATGAGGTTATGCAAAATACTGAAATTATTATTTACAAGGAAAAGGAAATTTTTTAAATCGTCAAACTTTCCGAGGAAAAATTATTATTTTTCAAACATTATCTATTTTATATACTCCATATTTTTCCAATTTTTCTCCGAAAAAGATAAATTCCAATAAAAAGTTTAAATTTAAGATTTAACCTACTCTTACAAAAGTGTTACAGATTTAATTTCAATTACTATTGTATACTTTATTATATTGTAGATGTGCCTTTCAATATAAAAGGTTTCATTGTAATAATAAATTTTATTTACTGATAAGATAAATAAAGGTTCATCACAGGCTAATAATATTTTGCTGCATAAATTAAAATTTATTTTCTTAGTTCGAAAATATTATGACTTCTGACAATTTAGGATTAATTTATTACTGCAAGACTTAGGTTTACAGTTACACTTAATGTTTACACGTTTAAATTTTTCTAAAACATGTATTTTAATGACAGTAACAAATAAATGTTTTTAGTTACACTTCAATATGGGGTAACTGACACCAACTGTTAAAAATTAAATATTTGCGTTATCTTAGTTGGTGAAGGGATAGCAAAAGGCTAAAAAATTATGTACATAACCCAAAAAAAAGAGAAAAAAAATGGAGAACCCTGGATAACTTTTGATTTAATGATCGGATCTTCACGTTCTATCCTCAGACTTAATGGTTAGGGGGGTTACCTCAAATTTGCTTATTAATTAGTGTTGATGATATTTATAGTTACAAAATCAGACACAAAAACGTGCTTTCTTTTAATAAAGATAACTATTTTTCATGGATTCGTAATTTCTGATCCCGGAATATTGGGGTTACTCGCAATCCGGAAAATATGGTTCTCATAGTTTGATCAGAAAATCGATCCGAATTTTTTTCTAATTTCAGGCAATGAACTCTTGCTCTTTGCCTCGAAAAATGCCGGACGTATTGCTCTTTACGTTTCCCGGTGGGCACCTGTGAAACTTAAGCGTGGGCGCGAGCAACGTTACCAACCCCACAATGACACAGATACCCGTTCATAGGGTGGACTACATTTACAAATCACACAACAAAGGACAACACAAAGGGGGAAACATCCCTGCCCTCAGCGGGATTTGAACCCACAACCATTTCCTTCGCAGTGAGGTAAGCTGAACGGTTGGCCACCTGGCCGGCAGGCACTCCAGGAAACACTCACGCTTTAGGCACCGCATGACGCGGTAGAGAATAAACGGTTTGAAAACCATAAATACGGTAATCCTACCCATTAATGCGTCGCACCTTATCTTACAGCAACGTGCAACCCTGTTTCATTAGTCTTGAAGGAGAATGATTAGTGTGGATTGAGAAACTACTTTATTTGTGTTAAAAAAAATTTCCTGTCCGAAAAACAGTTATAAATTTAATCGAACTCAAGATTTGTCAGATTTCTTGAAATGGAATCAAAAATCGTAGATCGCAGAATTTTCTACAATCGGTCAATTTTTTTTGGGATCGTAATGATTTTTTTCATTTTGAAAGATGCAGAGCTGTTTATTGTGAAAGATGTATTCAAGACTAAGATATTTTTCTTTAACCCCTTGGGGACGGGTGATTCAGAAAAGCATTCGTGCAAAATCAGAATCAAGTTGTAATTAAATAAAAAACGGTGACTTAAATGTAGTCGTTGCTAATTTGACAGACTTACTTTGATTTACTTTAATTATTGTTAGTTTAATCATACATATAATCAATGTTAAGTCAAAGTATAACTAAATAGTTTTATTTTAAACAAAGTAATGGTGAATTAAATAAATCAAAAAATTATAACTCCGCCCACAAATAAACTGTTAAGGAATTGCTTCGATTACCAGTTTTATCTTTTTACCCTGATTGATATGGTTTTATGCTGGCACGTATTTGTGACAGTCGGCGCGAAAGGGCTGATATCTGTATACGACTTCATACTAATAATAAAACAGTTTTAAAGATTTCTTACTTGCTATCTAGTTTAACTAAGTGATTAAATTTCCAAGGTTGTATTTAATACCACATTTTTGTATAAGAGAAAATGAGAGAGCAATGACTTGAAAAAAAAATTAACTAGTTTCTTAAGAAACGAAAAATATATTGTTTACTTAAATGCTTCATGTAAAATAGCATAGTAGAACTCATTTTTTTATATTTATACAAAGAATTGTAAAAATATTACTATCATATTTAACAGAAACAATTAAATGTACAAATTACATATTAATCATAGTCTCAACTATGAAGGGCATATAGTATTCATAATGCATGTTAATTTTCAATTCATTACTAAATACTTTTAAGTATGGATGTTCTAAATAACTTTCAGGTAATGTGGTGAAAAGATTTCAAGATAAATGTGATTAATAGAAATTTTATTTTTGCACACTATTTGTCAATTAACTTTATGAAGTAGACCTAAGAATTCACTAACTGCTGCATTTTTTTTCACTAATTACTGAATTTTTATTTACAAATTACAGAATAGTTATGAACAATTTAATAAATTGGTAAGCGTGGTTTATTACGAAACAATTGTGTGATTTATTTTTAGTTTTTTCAATTTCTGGCAGAAATACCAAGTAATTTTCAACTATTTTATTAGTTGGTTTAAATTTGGCATTAATTTTAGAGGGTTTCATTAGGAAAATACCTATAAAACGAAAAATTAAACCAGAAAAGGAATCAATAAACATTTACATTGAGCTTAAGAAAACAAGCTTTTATATCGGAAATTTTCAATTACAGCGTCAAATATAGCATTTATTAGATTCTTTTCTAATATTTTATAACATTCATAGTGTATTTCTAGATTGCTATAAAACACAGGAGAAATGTTAAACTACAATGTTTAAATCAAATTGAATAATGCGCTATTGTATTTTTTTTCTTATAACGATATTTTTGGAATATTTAAATATTATTTTAATAAGCATTTACATATTATTACAATTAATACTGAACTAAATTATCTATATCTATATACTTTTTAATCTTTTGACAATTGATGCGAATTATATATAAATATTTGCATTTCTATTGTTTATTAGCAGTAAAGTCTATGCTGGCTAGTATTTGAATGGAATTAATAAAATTTTTCAAAACCTAAAAGATTAGTTTATGTACTCTTATTTACACTTCACACAGAAGCAAGCTAAACCTGCTACCAAAATGTACTATATTAAAGCATTTGGCTAATCCATGGCTTAAATTATATAAATTATACAAGAGGCATAATGAGACCTCAAAATATCAAATTCTAACACTTTATAAAAATTGTAGGAAGTAATTCTATATTTTTTTATTCTGAATTCTGCAACACCAAGATAATGTTCATTCAATTCAAATTTTGAGTTATAAATGCTATTTTAATGAGTAATTATAAATACAAATGAGACATGAAGATTAAATTCCTTTTCTTGAGAAAATCTTTAATAAGATTAAGCAAAGTAAAAACATGAATTGAAACTCAGGGAATGCGCTAAAAGTTTCAATTTAGTTTAACATCTTGCATATACATGTTTAACTTGACATCCAATATAAAAATCAGCGAAAATAAAACTGAGAAGTTTTATTTAAAAACAATAAAGATAAGTAGATAAATTATGTGCTATTATTCCTTTCCTTCCGTCAAGAAACAAGATTATATAGTACTGCAAAAAACAAACTTCTATATGCAAAAGTTCTATACAAAAGTTTTGCTCAACACAAATTTATCAACTTATGTTATCTGTTTTAACATTTTAGTAACATCAAAACAATCTGGAGGTCATAAGCAGGTTATTTATATCTAGAATTTTTAATTGTTTTGCTTTTTATTAAAAAAGACAATTAATACAAATTACTTTCAGTGTGCCCTAATTTTATATTTGTACTTGTTCAGAAAAAAATATTTTTATTTTACTTCCCTCTTAATAAATAGAAAGACAATTTTTGAAATTTTGAACTTCATCTTCCCTCGCAATTGCTCTTCTGAAAACAATTTTTGATGGCGAAGATTTTTTCATCTATTAATGATCATAAAAATCGCTGTAACAGTATTGAGAGTACATGCGATGTATATTTTTTTTAAAATAATTACGTTTACAGCCAGTGCTAAAGATGTAAAAACGTTTAAAGTCCTGCTTTTTCAAACGCTGTGGCGAGCAACTTGGCGCCAAAACTGCCCGGTGGTGCCCAAATCATGAGCCTTTCCTTGAAAGCGGCCGGAAGCGATCCAACGCTTGGATCCCTTCTTGATTTTTACTTTTTACGTATTTCGCCATATGTCGAAAACGTTTTAAGCGAACCGAATTTTTTTGCACACAATTAGGTTAGGAGAATAGTCAAGAGTTTTTACTCCTTAATTTTAATTTTGTTTTTTGCTTATTTCACTATATATCACAAACTTCTCAAGGGAATAAGAAAAGATCTTAAACTTATACCAATAAAACATACACGGCATGAAAGTATGTGATTTAAAACTTCTCTAAAAGCAATACTCATGGCATAACATTTAGCAATCAAATAAAAAACATATTTGCTAAAATCAGCAGAAAAAACTTACTTACTTAGAGGTTACTTTACCCAGTGGCTAAAGTAACCTCTGCTTATATGATTCTAGTCATGAAAGATCGGAGACTCTAACTCAGTGGTTCTCAACCTTTTATTTGTGGCGGCACACTGTTAACGATTTCGAAATTTGACGGCACACAATGAAAAAAAATAGTTTAAAAGTTGTTTTCTTAACTATAATACACTGTGTTAAACAGTTTGTGATAATAATTTTGAATGTGAAATAAACTAATATGTACCACAAAAACACGTTTATTAATGGATTAATTATTTTTTCGACTAGTTTTTTATTAGTTAGTAACAGTTATTTATTTTTTTGCTGGTAATTAATTGTTAGCTTGTTTTCAATAGTTATTAACTGCTAGTTTTTTTACATTAATTGTTATTTTTTTGTAATTTCTTGTTAACTAGTTTTTTTGCTAATTATTAATTGTTAGTTTATTTTTTTGTTAGTTATCCTTTCTTAATTTGCTTTATAACTATTAATTGCATAGCTTACTTTAATGATTAGCTTTTATTTCTGTTTGAAAGTTAATATTTAGCTTGCTTTCCTTTGTTAATTAATAATTTTAATAGTCATTAAATTTCCTACTTATTTCAACATTCTTTTAAAATTGTGTGTCAAAGACAATTTAAACACTTCCTTCTTATTTTAACTTATTTTAAGATTGTCAGAGACAAGACAATCGTCGACAAAGATGTTCACGTGGTTAAAGCGTGGAAAAATTACAAAAAGTATATATATATATATTTAATATTATATATATATGCATTTTTCTTTAATTTAAACTTCGCTCGTAATAAAAAAAAGCATTATAATTTTTATTGTATCATTTCTAATATTTGGCGGCACTCAAAAGAATCACTGCTCTAACTGATTGAGAATCATTGCTCTAAGTATAGGCCGAAGTTCATAAAACAAGATAGTTAAAAGGTGTTTGTGCATTATTGTATGTATGGTTGGAATGAGCTTTTTAAAACTTTAAATCTGATTTTCTCAATCGATATTTTTCATGTTTACAAAATAGATATTTTCTTCTATTTCTATTCTAATTACATTAAAGTAATAAAAAGTATATTAGGTTGCTTTACTTTGACTTTTTTCAATATTTCGAAACTTTTTTTCAATGATTCGTAAAGCGAAGATGTTTGAAGATTCAGCGACAAATCTTTGGCTTGTTATAAACGTGATGAAATGTTAGAAAATTGTTGGTTTCTCATTGTTTTTGTTGCTGTTGTAGTTCATTTACGCCGCACTAGAGGCAATTAGCAATGGTCTGAAAACATCCCTGAGGAAGATCCGATGACATGCCATCACAATTTGATCCTCTGCAGAGGGGATGTCAACCCCGCTTCGGTAGCCTGACGACCTACGAGCGAAATTGATCACTTTACGGTAGAACAGTTTAACGAGGACCAATACCGCACACCCTCGGAACCTACACAGACTGATCCAAGTGGTAATCCACCCACACGCTGACCGCAACCAGTGATGCTTGACTTCGATGATCTGTTAGGAGCCGTGTCTTAACGATCAGTCCACAGCGAGGCCTCTCATTATTTTTTTATGTTAAGTGTTGAATGTAAAACACTGAGTGTTTTATATGTAAAATTGTTAGGCTGATTACAAAAATTTTTGGGCTTATTTTGCCGAGTTTATTGCTTTAGTCATATTAGTTTGTTTGAAAAAATATTAGGGGCACAGCGTTTCTGGCATTTTAATGATGTCGTATATTTAAAATTTGAATTCTCAGAATCTTTCCGACCGAATTTATTCAAATTTTGTATTTTAACTTATAAATTTATATTGTTATGAAATCATGGTTATCTTAAAATTTAAAATTTTTCACTATTAATAAATAAAGTAATAAAATATAACAAATAATTATTAAAAAATTTTTTTTTTGCATGAAATTATATCAGAATTGCGTGCAAAAATTTTTCGATTTACTTTAAAAGTTCGCGAGATACAACAACAATTACAAAAAGTTAAATTAACATTAAGGGATTCAAGCATTAGAACGCTCTCCTGACTGAACCATTGGGACCATATTTCCCAGATTGCGGCTATTTTAAAAGACAGAAATCCGCACCCATATTCGGATTTCTGACCCACAATCGTATTGAAAGTATATCGAAATATGTATGTTTATTAAAGGAAAATACGTTTTTGTGTCTGATTTCACATTTTAAAATTATCGTCTGCACTAATTATTTACCGTATTTGAGGTCAACCCCTCGAATCATTCAGATTGAGTACGTGAAAATCCGATCGTCAGAACAAGGCTATTCAGGGTAATTCGATTTTTTTCTTGCGCATTGTACATATGAAATATGCAGTTTCTTAATTTAGTGCTATGAACATTACGTTTTTTTGTTGACATTGAATTGATTTGAAACTAACTGTTCCAATACACAACACATTGTTGTAATTTAGGACAGTTTGCAATTTTTTCTTTAAGTAGCTAACAAATATTTAGTTCATATTTTTTGTTGGAAAAATGTATTACAGAATATTATGTATGTGAATTTAAGAGTTTCCTTTAAATCGTAATTCCGACCATGACAATCGATAAAAATTGGCTAGGGATAATTGGATATTTAATGGCTATGGCAATTGGCTCAAGAGACTCTTCATAATGAAAAGACGCAGTTGCCTTTAAATAGTAATTCTGACTATGGCTATTGATGGAAATCGGCTAGGGATAATTAATGACTATGGCAGTCGACTTAGGAGGCAGATCGCTCTCTTTTCAATGTGAAGACCCAGTTATCTTTAAATTGTAATTCTGACAATGACATTTGAGGAAAATTTACTAGGGATTATTAGACAATTAATGCCTATGGCAATTAGCTTAGGATACAGAACGTTCTCTTCCCAATGAGAAGACCCAAATGCTTTAAAATAGTAATTCTGACGATGGAAATTGGTGAAAATTGACTAGGGATAATTGAACAATTGATGACGCTGGCAATAGGCTCAGGAGACAGAGGGCTATCTTCTCAATGGAAAGATAGGTTCGAATCCCAAAGACTAGTCGATAGCAAATTTGCTCCGAGTTCGCACTAACAACAGCGCGGTTAAAAAACATATTTGCTGTGAGACCATTTGCCATTTGAATCGTAACTTTGAAGATAAATCCGCAATCTAACTCTATGAATCCTTCTGCCGGATTTCTAACAGTCAAAACATGTTTTTAAGGTCATACATTCCATTTTTTTCTTATTACAAAAAACTGAACTTCAAAAAAAAATTCTCCTTAATCTCTTTGATAGCTAAAAAAATCGGAGAGTTATGAAATAATCGATAGAAATAGGCACTCTATAATCAAGAATTCAACTAACTACTAATATACTAAGCTAATTTTGAATGCTTATAGACTATGTCAGCACTTTCTTTGATGTCAAACGTTATGAATCTACAAACACATAAATGTACCATTTCTGTTGCTAAAAAATAGAAATATCATTCTATGTTCGTGATAAAGCATTACGTTAACTTAAAGACATATTAAATAATAATTAAATTTGCATAAAATGAGAAATGATAAGCTTAAATTTAACTTTCAAAACGAAGGTGTTTTTAAACCTATAAATTCCATTTTTTTTTTCAAATTTAAAACAATTGAATACAAAAAATTCCTTTTGTTCACTTTGACAGCCAAAAATAAGAAGGTTGTAAAAGAATCGGAAAAAATAGGCACGCCGCGATCAAGAGCACAACCAATCCAGAGTGTAGAAATGATGGTGCAAGGGCTTGGAAACATCAAGCTAACAGAAATTTATACCTCGAATAGATCCATGAAGGAGGTACATGAAGAATATCAAGACAAAAGAATTTCGTGAACAGCTTTAAGAATGGGAAGCCAGAGAATCTTCTTTTGGAATATTTTTCTCCGAATGCACGTACGAGACTGTTTTTAATGTGCTGTATTTCTCTGGGAGAATCGACGGACAACAAGTTTTTAGGATTTAGGAGGTTTAACAGAATGACACATAGGTTTGTGCCAAATATCAGTCCATTTAAATTTATTTATTGTAGTTTATGGACAGTGGAATGGCTTTTATGTCACTAAATGGCGTCTAGACTGGCGTGAAACATTTCTATCCAACATATTAAAATAAAACTTGGGGATAGTTTTATGTATTTAAGATTTATTAGGTCTTTTATCGATTTCTTCCTTTTTGAGAATGATGTAATATAAGGATTAATTCTTATTTCATTGATGCTAACATTTATAGTAATTAAAATTATAAGACATATATTAATTTTTATTCCGAAATTTCTATTTAAACCTGACAATAGTGCTAAGTTTAATAGCAATATATAAGAATAAATAAATGTAAGGATCATTACGATTATCAGACAGTACATTAAAAAAATACTCTGGCTTAAAAAATATTTTTAAAAACTTTTCACCATGTTGTGTTGATAAGAGTTTCTACAAGACTGATATAAATCAAGTTTAGTTTAGACTGGGTTATTTTTTTAATTCATTTTTGACAAAATTGGGAAAAATTTATTTCATAGACACGTTTCATTTTATTTTCTTTGTTTAAATTTCTTATTTTAAAAAGGGACTAAATGAATTACAAAAGATTTGAGAATGATTGCTTCATTTTTCAATTTAATATTTGTTATATAGTTTCTTAGATTTATTAAGTTTTATTAATATTTCAGTAAGTATAGGGGAGAGAGGGGTCAATTGTAACATTTTTTACTTAACTATTTTTAACTAACGAAAAATCCAATATATTATTAGTAATAATTGACGGACGAGTAAAGTAGACTATCTTCTACTAGAAAAAAAAAACAAATACCTTATTTTAAATGTCATTATATTAGTTATTAAAATTTTTTGACAGTCGTGCACTTGAAACAATTGTCCCCATTTACGGGGTCAATTGTAACTATAATTTAAAATATTCTCTTGGTTGTATTTGACCTAAAATTTAAGCTGAGAAAAAAAAATTTACTTATTTTTTTTAAATAAAAGTTTGCTGCTTGAAAAGAACTGAGAAAATAATGATTAATTTAGCCATGGTACTGTATACACTTAAAACAAGAAGCATTAAATACTTAATTCATTGTCACATAGTAGAAAAACAGATAAGAAGAGAAAGAAAAGGAATTTGAACATAGTAATATTTAGATCTTGTTGCTTGATATCATGTTTTATACATAATAACTCAATTCTTTACATTATCACTCAAACTAGATATGACATAAGTCAAAGCACACTTCGTGTTTAGGGATCATCTCTTAACCGCCATGGTAGGAAGGCCACGTAACTTTGCTCCAGGACAGACGGCGAGGATAACGCCTGATCTGGTACCCTTCTCTAAAATATTCCGCATTACAACTGACGAGAGAACATTACACATTACAATATGACGCATTACAACTTTGGTTCAGCTACGATAGATTTAATGTGTCCCTTGCTGTGGTTTTCTTAAGTTGACGCGATAGAGATAATGACCCACAGCTCTCTGCCGGTGATGTTTTACCGACTGCGACAATGAGACATTGAAGTAAAAAAATCATGAAGACAAAGAAAACATTAGTTGCAAAAAATGCAAGCCAAGCTTGTGGGCATTCTTATTTCTTTTTATTCTGATAACAAACTAAGCGTAAGTTATAAAAAAAACTCATTTATTGAAAATTATTATTTTTTCAAAACCTTACTTAACCTCAGGGCTAAAGAGAATAGAAGGGCTGGTTCACTCCTTTGAAGAAACTCTCGCCGCGCCACTCCTCCGATTTTCTCTAGTGACGTCACCTTGGTGCAAAGCTCGCACTTTTACTTCAAGGACGGAGCGATTGGCCTTCCCAGCTCTAACTAATATTGGAGCATTTCTTTTTGTGACATATTCTAAGACATTTGTTATTTCCTATAATGACTTTCCTCAGTTTTTGCAGAGAATTTACAAAAATTTAAAACTATTAACGAAATTCCAGTTTGCGCAATTGCAACTTGCTTGTTGTTGTTGTTAATTTACGTTGCACTAGAGCTGCACAATGGGCCATTGGCGACGGTCTGGGAAACACCCCGGAGGATGATCCGAAGACATGCCATCACAATTTTGATCCTCTGCGGAGGGGATGGCACCCCTGCCTCGGTAGCCCGACGACCTGCGCGCGAAATCAAGCACTTTACGGTAGCACAGTTTAACGAGGACCAATACCGCACACCCTCGGTCCCTACGCAGACTGATCCAAGTGGTCACCCACCCGCACACTGACCGTAGCCAGTGATGCTTGACTTCGGTGATCTGCTGAGAACCGTGTCTTAACGATCAGTCCACTGCGGGACTCAATTGCAACTTGCAAAAATTCTGATAGAAAAACAAAAGGAAAAATATAATTTTCCTCGTGTTCCCTAAAGTAAAGGAACAACTATGTAAAGAATGGCTACCGCAATGACACAGTTAATATAAAACAGCGATACGTTTATTCTATCGTTAAGAATTTTTATAAAAATTCATTATCTAAATAAAAAACCGCCTCGTTACTTCAAAAAGAAAGGCAGGTAAAAAAATTTAAAAAAGGGTGATATCAAAAAAAATTTAAAACGTAAATAAAAAGTATAAATAAAATATATAGTATATAGTAGAAATTCTCCTAATTTCATAACATATTTTTTAATGTAGTTATTCTAAATATTTATGATTTTTTAAAAAAAATTATATTGTCTTAAATTTAAGTATCTATAAATTATATAATCGTAAACTTAAATATCTATAAACAATGGTAAAATCTCCAATGTCATTATGAACCTAAATTATTATTTTGTTTCAGTAATTAGCGTTTAAGATCGATGTTTCCTAATGATTAAGCATGAACAAATTGCTATTAACGGCATATTTTAAAATCAGGGATTCTAAATTTAACTCATCTTCAAAGTTATCATAATATCTCTGCTTGCGATCTCCGAGATCTGTGGCATGACTGACTTAACCTATTTACCTTATTTTTAAATCTATAAAATTCTAAAAAATACTATTGTATAGATATCCAAATGTGTTATTAAACTGTAGCAATTTTTTCTGCATTGAATGAAGTCATAAAGAGGAAAACCATGAAAAAATCTCATGGTTAGCCCGACGGCAAGGTGACTTTCACCCATGATCCGTCTACGACTGAAGATATTTTGTGTCATCACTGTATTCGGAGTGAGCAAGGAACAGAATTCATATTGACCAACCAACGCTGGGAATTTGACCTGGGTCACCTTTCGTTGAGCCACCGCGGATGTAAGCTAAAATTATTATTCATTTTCTTATAACCGTCGTTGAACAGCCGACCCAATTTTATGGGTTTACGACTACTAATGTCAAACTCCGTAGCCTTGTAATTTTGAACCCAATCTGGAAGACAAGGGAACTTCTGGATCGAATATTGGGAGAAATGTGCCCACGTGGAGGACTTTTTGATGGAGCTAAACCCGCATTTGCGTTGCATGGAGAAGAAGACCACGAGAATCCCCCACGGTTAGTCTGACGGCAAGGAGACTCTATCTCATGATCCGTCTACCCCTGAGGATATTTCACGTCAGCACTGTGGTCGGTGCAAGCCGGAAACAGAATTCGTACCGTCCGGGATTAGAACACGGTTCGCCTCATTGGAAGGCGAGCGCTCTATCTCCTGAGCCATCGCAGCTCAGCTATAATTATTGCAGGGATGGTAAAAATTTGAAAAGTGCATTTTGGTTTTGATTACAATTAGAATAAGTTATTCCATATGAAGATTCTGCTATTTTCGCAAAGTAATTAATGAAGTCGTAAGACTACTTTTCTCTTTTAGAGGTAAATATGTTGCTCTTTTAAAATTTTAGAAATATCCCGACAATACAAAGTACCAACAGCTAGAACTCTAGGAAATGATTTTGCATCTTGCGGTAAAACTTTTTCGCTTAACCCCAGAATTTAAACTCGGGTATTGATTAGAAAGGACTTATTCTTTTTAAATTGTATGAAGTTCATCTAAAAAGTAACGGTTTTTCTTTTGACCAGTAAACAAGTACCTAGTTTTCATACAAAAAAAATTAATCTGCGTTTTTATTAGATAATCTTATAAAAAGGTAATTTCTGCTTTTCGTGAATCTATTATGTTGTTGTTCGTATCAAATACTATGCTTGTGCACATATAACAAATTCCTCCTTTAAAAGAGAAGGCTTTCGCGATGTTACCACGAATGAGAAATCCGATCCTTAGTAGTCTGAATGTTGCGGCATCTTTCTTATTACACCACTGTGCTGTATAGTGGTACGAAGATTGTGACATTTCTGCGCAGTTTATGTTCGTTCCATCGGATAAAAGTTTTCCGTGCGAAGGCCTTCTCTCTTGTTGGAGGAGTTGACAAAACATATTTTCTCAATAGTCTACTGTCATAATAACGCCACAATGTTGAAACCAACAACTTATCAGGAAGAGTACAGAGGAAAAAAATTTGTTCAACAACTTAAAAAAAATCAATTTCATACATAACTAGATATCTATAAAAAACAGCCAAATCCATATTTAATTAAATTTTTATTGAAAAAATAAACTTCTTATTTTGCGAAGAAAAGTTTTAAAACACTTTGCTACGTATTTCACTTACATCAATATTTGTTTTCTTTTTGTAATCCTTGCAACCAAGAAACTCAATTATTTCCTATCATAAAATGAATTTTTAATTACTTCTTCGAACAGTTTCTTATTTCTAATAATCAACTCTGAGAAAATATGTGACTTAATTATTTTTTAAAGTTGAAAAAAAAAAGGTAAAAACGGTTATTAATTGTAAGACTACACCGAAAATGAAAACAAAGGGATTTTTTTGTCGCTTGTAGAAAAACAATTATAATTTTTAGACTTTAGAAAATAAATTGAAATTTTTTTAATATCTTTAGGCTTAAGAACGCAGTATAGAAAAAAGCTATGAAGGGTATAAAACTGCGAGAGTAAGAAGAATTTTATTAAATATTTTGGCACGTAAAAAGTATCAAAACTTGAAATTAATGTTAGCGAAAAATTTATGTATTTTTTCAACAGTTTTTAATTGCTTAACCATAAGCATATTACACAGTTATTTTTTTTTTCTTTTGCCTATATATAAATAACTACGGAAGTGTGCAAATAGTCACGTAACTGGAACGTGTTGAAACATTTGTTGTTTGTTGTTTGATAAAGGTGTTGCAGCTTCAATTTTATGCTAAGTAGACAATTATTGACGCCATTGCACTGTGCCATGGTTCAACTTGAATGGAACCATGGTTTAATCAAACATCTTAATATGGTTGTCTTAAATTCAGCACAGTATTATGTATTAACCTAATTACAGTAGTTCGCACAGTGTTATGTCTTCACACTTTATCTTAATTATAGTACTTTGCACAGTTTTATGGCTTAATCTGCTTACAGTAATTAGCAAAGTATTATAAATTATTCTAATCACAGCAATTTGTTCAGTAATATGGTTATGGTAGTACAGCTTAGCTATATTTCAGAAAATTGCACAGTAATATGGCTTAAACTAATTACAGTAAGTTTCACAGTAGTATAACTTAACCTAATTACAGTAATTTCCTCATTATTATGGTTTGCTCTAATTACAGAAATTTGCACGGTAATATGGCATAGAATAATTATATTAATTTCCACATTATTATATCTTTACCTAACAGTTATTTCAACAGTGTTATAGCTTAACCTAATTATAGTAATTTGTACAGTATTATGCCTTAACTTAATTACAATAATTCGCCCAGTATTATGTCTTAACCTAATTACAGTAATTTCACAAGTATTATAGTTTAATTTATTTACAGTAATTTGCACAGTATTATGATTTAACCAAATTATAGTAATTTGCACAATATTAAGGTTTCTGAACCCAATTTCATAATACTGTCGTTCATATCGAACGAAAAAATGGCTTAATTAAACATTTTAATAATGTTGCCTTAAATACGCGTAGTATTATGACTTTACTTACATTAATTTTCATATTATTATGATTTTTAAAACTAATCACACGGTACTATGACTCAACTTTAAAGGAGACATAGATTAGTTAAACGTCTAAATAACATTACTATAAATTAGCACAATATTATGGCTTAGCCTAATCACTGTACTCAGTACAATTTACTGGTTTCTGAGCCTAAGTGCAAAATATTATGATTTAACTTGCGCGAAAACAAAACATGGTTTAATTAAACATCATAATAAGGTTGCCATAAATTTGCACAGTATTGTGCTTTTACCTAATTACAGTAATTTGTACAGCATTGTAATTTAACCCAATTATCATAATTTACACAAGATTATGGTTTCCGAACCTAATTACACGATATTATGGTTCAATTTGAAAGAAAATATGGTTTAATTAACAATTTTGATAAAGTTGCAGTAAATGTGCCCAGTATTATGATTTTACTTGCATTAATTTGCCCAGTATTACAGTTTCTGAAACAAATCAAACAATACTGTTTTTCAACTTTCAAGGAAACATGGTTTAATTAAATGTCTTAATATGATTGCCACAAATTTGTACAGTATTGTATTATGTTTTAACTTAATTACAGTACTGGTTTTCAGGATTATAGTTTAAACTAATTCTAGTAATTTGTACAGCTTTGTGTTTTCTGGACCTAATTACATGATACTATGGTTCAACATGAGAGAAACACGGTTTAATTAGCCATTTTCATATGGTTACCGTAAAATTGAAAAATATTATGTTTTTTTTTTTTTACTGATGATATCATTTGACATTAAATTAATTTTTTTGGAAATCTACGGTAATGCTTACAAAAAGAACATGATAACGTGACGGTGATGCTAACTAAAATAGCGTGAACTTGATAGAAACGTCCATTTAAAAAGACGTTTCTATTTTACAAAGATTATTAATATTTATTATGTAAAAATACAATGACATAATATACTTATAGCATAAATATTTATATTTGGATAAAAAAATACCGAGCAATAGGTGGCAGAGTGAAATTTCTATTTGGCACACCCATATACAAATGCGTTCTACCACTTTTATTCATATAAGTGGTTTTCACATATGAATAACTTTTTGTGTCTGGACTTGTTTCGTTTTTTGGAACAAAAATATTTTTGTATTTAAATATTTTATTCTTTGTTATGTAAAAGAGTCTGGCAAAAATATCCAAGATTTAAAAGTCAACCGGCAAAAATATTAAAAATGGGATAAAGGTTTCATGAAGATGTTGTTTATAAAGTATAAAATTTCACTTTAATTTTGCAAATTAAATTTCGTCATTTGAATCATCTTGATGCATTTTTTTATATTACAAACATTTTAGTAGGTAAGCATTCATAAAAACAATTTGTGTTTCCATTCTTTTCCTACCGTTTTTTAATTTTTTCAAGGTCATGACTATCTTCAGTAACAATAATTCTCAGTAGTTTTTTACACTTACAATTTCGCATAATTAAAACATTTGCGTAATTGCATAATTAAAACATTTATATAAAAGGCTACTTTGTTTTAATTACTTTATTTTAAAGCCCTTAATTATTTTCAGAATTAATTACAGTTCTGAAGAAAAAAAAATCTGCCTAACGAATATAAATTCTTTCGCCTTAAGCGAAGTAATTGACATAAATGGGTTAAGATTTTGCAATAACGTGCCTAAAATCATTAAAAACAAATCACAATAAAATTGGACTGAAAAACAAAAAATTCTAGACACCTAATAACTGTTAAATTTATTTCTCTAAAGCTATTCTTAATGCAAGTGAAGCTGCAAATAAATTCATTCAATTTCACAGAAAAATGCTCAAATTTGGCAGTACATAAAAGTATTTTCTTCTGATTCTTTCTTCTTTATTACATATGTTAGCATTTTATGTAACTTCAGATTAAAATTCACTAAAATAATAATTAAGTGATATCCTATTCCTGACTAGCGTTGAAGAATGTAACATTTTGTAGTGATGTGATTAGTACCTTTATAAAAAAGGAGTGGAGTATTTAAAATGAATCATCATTATTCACTTTTGCAAAAATCAAATTGCAGATATTATTAATATAATATGCGAAACGTAAATATACTGCTTTTCCCAATAATATTCAATTGAAATAACTGCGTCATCAATCTACTTTAGAAATGAATGTGATTATTTTCTCTCAATTGATTAGTAAAGTATAACCTTTGATATTTTGCTCAATTATCCTCATTAATTAGTATTCTTCTTTGTCATAGAAAAATAAAATATTGGTAATAAATTTTTTCAGCCAATAAATACATTTGTGACCACTCCTACGTTATTTTGCAAAGGAAATGTATGCATGTAATATATAAAATAATTGCTTAATAGAATTAAATGGATTTTAAAACTGAACCTAAAAAGAATTATATTTTAATTGCAGACTAACCCTTCTAACAGATGAGAACTTTAAATAATCTCTTTCGCGCAATTAACTCAGCTCTTCACGGATATATTAACTTTCATTGAATAGCGATGTAATTTTCATGTATAAAATGAGTCCACACTGCGCAGTAAAATATCTTAATGAAGCCGAATTCCCATTCAAATCAATAAATATTTTGAGATATTAATTCTTATTCATCCGGTCGTATGATCTTACGGCGTCAATTTTAACAAAGAAGTCTGGATATTATAGATCACATGACATGAAAGAGTAACTATACGATACAAGTGAAAGAGCGAGCACTTGTATTTTGGAAATGGCCTAATAAATTTGTGTCCAGTAGCTCTGCCATCACCTCCTACATCAAACATCCTCCACACGGCTTTTTATAGGTAGTCCCATACCTGCCAACTTTCACTCTTTCCGAGAATGGATTTTCAGAATGGTTGTAAAACAATAAACAATCTGACTCAAAAATATATTTATATTTTGATCCCGTCGAAATTCGCTTGCGCAAGTATTAATATACGTTGATATATTTATTGTAATTATTTATATGTAGTGGTGGTCAAACTCATTTATAATTATCATTTTAATTCGAAACGTTAATTGAAATAAACTGAGTAATGCTACCACTTCAAATATGAAAATAAAATCCTCCGGAAAATCCGGAAGAGTTGGCAGATATGTAGTCCGATCAGACCACTGTGAAGGATATCCACTTTCCGTACGAGTCATTTAATACAAAATTTAGTTATAATAAGAAAGTGGTAGCAAATATATGACTAAAAATTTGTTTTATTTATGAATATTATTGGTTTGAATTATTCACTTGTCAACCACTACAGATTCAATTCTCAAATATATATGAAGAATTTTTCTCAATTACTTTTATAAAAGGTTTTGGGTTCATGCGCACAACTGGTTCACTTTTTAAATAGTCAGCGCGGACTATTTAAAAAGTGAACCAGTTGTGCGCATGAACCCAAAACCTTTTATAAAAGTAATTGAGAAAAATTCTTCATATATATTTGAGAATTGAATCTGTAGTGGTTGACAAGTGAATAATTCAAACCAATAATATTCATAAATAAAACAAATTTTTAGTCATATATTTGCTACCACTTTCTTATTATAACTAAATTTTGTATTAAATGACTCGTACGGAAAGTGGATATCCTTCACAGTGGTCTGATCGGACTACATATCTGCCAACTCTTCCGGATTTTCCGGAGGATTTTATTTTCATATTTGAAGTGGTAGCATTACTCAGTTTATTTCAATTAACGTTTCGAATTAAAATGATAATTATAAATGAGTTTGACCACCACTACATATAAATAATTACAATAAATATATCAACGTATAATAATACTTGCGCAAGCGAATTTCGACGGGATCAAAATATAAATATATTTTTGAGTCAGATTGTTTATTGTTTTACAACCATTCTGAAAATCCATTCTCGGAAAGAGTGAAAGTTGGCAGGTATGGGACTACCTATAAAAAGCCGTGTGGAGGCTTTCAGTTATAGGAGGCGTTGCTTAGATGCGTCAATAATGCTTCTCGGTTGCAGGTTGGTAAAAATGTTATAAAATAATAATAATGAAGGAGCCACTTTGCCCGAATTCTTCTTATGCATACAATTAACATGAAAAATAGTGATATAGAAATCATAAGGCTTAGAAATAACTAGGTAAGCATCTGAATTATTTAGAATCTTGATTATAATATCACACTTATGCAGGATGTTGTAAAACTGAGTTGGCAAAATAAACAATTTCACATTCGGACATTATTATGGTCAGAATCAGAAAATTTTAATGTACAGCTCTCTGGAATTCCGTACATTTTTTAATTCGACTATTCTTGAAGCAGTAGTAGTAGTACTTTATTTGCGTCGTACTAGAGCTGCACAATGGGCCATTGGTAGACGGTCTGGAAAGCATAATCCGAGGACATTCTATCACAATTTTGATCCTCTTAAGAGAGGATGGATACCCCGCTTTGGTAGTCCGACTTCCTGAGTGCGAAGTCGAGCACTTTGTGGTAGATCAGTTTAACGAGGATTGATACCGCTCACCCTCGGTTCCTTACCAGGCTGATTAAAGTTGTGAACCACCCGCTAACAGACCTTGATGCTTGATATGGGTAATATAATGGGGACCGTAAATTACGATCAGTCCACTGTAGGACTGAAAATTGTACGGAACTTCAAAGAGTTATAAGCAAATCATAAGCAAATCATGTACAGTCATAAGCAAATTTTTTTATGACTGTTTAATTTAGTCCACTATAGTTTGTATTTAGTATTCTGTTTAAATTTTGTCCACTGTGCCTGCCCGATCTGTCCACTGTGGAAGGGACAATTTGTTATTGAAAATTGTACTGAAATTCTAAGAGTTTCAAAGCGAAAATTTTTTATGACTCAAAAAAAAAAAAAAAAAAAAAAAGAGAAAAAAGGAAAATTATTAGAAAAAAAATTTCATTTCGAGCCTTGAAATTTTACATTTATTAAAAAAAAATGCCTCTGTTTAAATTTAGAATAAAAATATCGCAAAGTAAGTTCGCACTTAAATCGAAAGTAATAATTTATTTTCTACCAATTTACTCACTCAACGAACTAATATTCATCAGGAATTTATCTTCCATCTGGAGTTTTATTTGCATTTTATTGCTAGATGAAATTAAATTATTTTAAAAGTGCATTTCTGAAAGACTTTCGCTTATTAATGATTTCAATAGCATTTTCATTTCCAGGTAAGTCAGGAAAATAAATGATCATTCGATACGTTTCATTGCTAAGTGGTAGATACATTTATAATTTAAAGATTTCATTAGCTAAAAGTGGAGACCTACTTTGCCGAACTTTTAAATGAACGTTATAATGATTCTTTTGATAATACGACGTAGTTTACTCGAAATTAGTCGCTTTTCAAATCACAATTCAAATCTAAATTGACCCTCTGCTAATTATTCCTTCAAATAAAATATGAATACGATGCTTGGAGAGGATATGAAATTGCCACAATCACACTTTTAGTGATATTAAGATGTTAGAAATTCTTTAAGGACGAAAAAGATTATTAAAATAATATATTGCCTTTCTAAATGCTTAATTGTTAAGGGATAAAAAAATTGGAAATTTTTTTTTTAGAAAATATTATAGAAACATGCGTAGTTCTTTCTACGTTTGTACTAATAGTAATAAACATTTACTAGAAGAAAATAATATTGTTAGATGACTGTTAAAAATATAATAATTATTTTTAAATATAGTTCAAATCATACAGTTATGTATATAAGTTATAAAAAATACATTTTGCGAGTTTTATGAAGAAGTTTACCTTTTTTATCGAAGAAAAAAAATGCTAGAAAGTCTTATACTTTGTCTTAAAATATTACCAAAAAAAAAAAAAATTCCTGCTCACGTTTCATACTTGCAAAATCGTGGCAATGTTTATAAAATCAGCATAAACGGCACTGGTTAGAAATGAACAAAACAAAGACTATTAGATACTTTTAACAGTTGTAAAAATAGTATGTTATTAGTTGAGAAAATATATTTTATTTGGTGGCAGAGCTTTAAAGAAGCAAAGTGAAATACTTTTTGTAACTTTCATAATTACAGAGATGCCAACTTTCTCCGGACAGCGAATATATATTTTAAAGTGGTAGTTTATAAATCGTGATTCTTGGTTTAATAACTTCAATTTAGTAAATTTCTACCACCACTATTTCTAAATAATTCGTTGGCATAAATAATTCACCACTTTATAGTACTTATGTCATCATCTGTGAATGATACCCAAGGATGCTGCCAACTGATGCTGTTCATGCTCTACTGATGTCCTCTTCTCCCTTGCGATGCCGGTCATGCTGATTTGAAGATGATTATCCTGAACGTTACAAGGTGAGTGATACTGATTTTGATCTCGTCAGGTTCCTGAGTCGGGACAGACAATACTGACAACTGGCCATTTGGATTGTCTGGATTTTGAGCCCGCCATTTTGTTTTTTCAAGTCATGCCGTATCATAAAACAGCTCGTGGTGGAAAGGTCTCACTTTCTGGTCGTAATTCACCGTCGCATTGCAAAGAATCCACGTCATTAGAAGAAATCATTGCTACCTGTGGGATTTCAAAAAGATATTTTCCATCAGTTGAACATAGACATATTGACGATCTTGTAGAGTTTTACACTCAGTTTGATACAGAGGAGCTGATTCGTTTAGACAAATTACTAAGCAAACTGCTCATTCAAATAAGATCAAGTTACCCTGGAGACTTTGAATACTCATACTTCCTAAAACTTACAAATGCAGCTTATCACGTCAGATGGAAGAGGAAAAACTCTCAAGCAGAAGAAAACAAGGATATGAATAAGAAATCCATTCAAGCCGAATCAATAATGTTTGAAACTAATCCAAGCACTGAAGACATAACAATGGAAAATAAAGACGAAAACCTGAATACAACACCGAATACAGAAACTGACACGGACGTCAATATTAACAATAATACAGAACCACCAGCAAAGAAAAGAAAAAAGAAGAAGAAAAAGCAAAATGCAGTCAAAATAATTAAAGATAATGCTATACTCATGTCTACAAACAGCTGTTCTTCTTCTAGCCAACATAACTCAACAGATGACGCCACTATCTTGCCGACAACAAAACCTAAGGAGGATACCGACAAAGTACGGAATCCACCCAGAAAATCTGAAATAACACCGCAAGCCAGATTTATAAAGGTTTTAGTCCGGGGCCTGCCTGTGAACTTTGATACAGATACCATTAATACAGAATTACAGAAAAACAATATTGAAACCTTTAAAATAGTGCAGTTTAAGAAGAGAATGGGAGAGGCCTATCGACTCCTCCCGCTTTTTCTCATAATCCTAACATCAACGGCGAATCACCATAGAGTTTTCGAAGTCAACAACATACAGCAGATCCCGATCAAAATCGAGCGATTTCGAGGAGGTCGAGGACCAATACAATGTTACAACTGCCAAAATTATGGACATACGCAAAGCCACTGCAATGCACCTGCAAGGTGTGTAAAATGCGCAGAAAACCACAGGTCTCATGAATGCAACAAAGACAGAACAACTACTCCAAAATGCTGCAATTGTTACAAAAACCACACAGCCAACTTTACTGGGTGCGAGACCCGACCCAGCAGAAGGAGCCCTCGAGCAACATCAAATTCGAAGCTTAAACCTGCTCATCGATTAGTGTCATTAATCAAAGAATTACAGGAATTGCTCAAAAATGAAAAAGTGCTCCGCCTTCTGCGGGGAATCATCGGAGATACTTCTCAATCCCAGTGAGTTCTATTTTTATTTTCATTGCTCTCAAGTTAAATTCACTGAACTTTTCACAGCAAACTTTTAGTTAAGTTAAATTAAATTATATTAAAATTTATTTTCTGGTAATATAGCCAATTTTTGCATGTATATTTATCAACTTATGCACGTTAAATTCTTTGCAAATTCTATTATTGCATTTAATGAGCAATAATTCTCTGATACGATATATTTACTGCATTTTCTCCAAATATATTATTTTATCATGTATCAAGGTATGATTTGTCTATATTCATCAATTATGTCTTTCATTTTTCAAAAATCAATTATTGTACATACCAAATCATGTTTTATCTTTATTTTTAATTTAAGTCTAGAATCAACATTTCGAATGTCATGTAAAAACGCCAATTTGCCATATTGAAAATTTCATTGTTTTATTATTTCACAAGCAAACTGCTTGATTTTTTTATGACTACCACAATGTCAATATGTTCCTTTCAAATTACGTTTATATTTATATGTGTCAATTTAGATTTGATATTCAAATGTTATATCTACTATATTTATCTATGTCAACCTAGGTATATATATTTCAAATTATGTTTTTATTTATATGTGTAAATTTAGTTTCGATATTCAAATGTTTATTTACCCAAGCAAAGTGCTTGTAATTTTGTATTAGCTACCACATCGACTGCTAAATTCAAAATGTTATTACTTTAAACTTATGTAAATTTCTACTCTAATAAAAATTATATTATATTACAAAATACTACAATAGAATTTTCAAATATGTAAATAATCAATCTGTAAACTCTAAATCATCAACTGTAAATTTATATATTTTATTATTTTTGTTTTTTGTTTTTGCCACCACAATGTAGCAAAATTTCAAAATGTTTTTAAACACAATGTATATATGTTACGATGTATGGGATAGGGGCCGCTGCGCGGCCCAGGTGCCCAGTTCTTTTTAAATAAAGTAAGTAAGTAAGTACTTATGTCATGCTATACCTTTTAAAAAGCAAGAAAATTAGTCAAATATTTGTAAAATTCACTTTGTAGTATTTACCGCTTTTTTAATTATTTTGGCGTGACCTTAGCAGTTGGCATCTCTATAATTAGTTGATTTTTAATGAACACTCAAAAAGTTTCAAATATCTATAAGAGCAAATGATTTGAAAGCTCGTTAAAACATATAAGTAGTTATAATTTATTTCTTTAATTGATAAAACAAACTTTTACAAACATTTGATTTTTATCAAAGTTTGCAAGCATTAAAAAGGATACTGTTAGAAAGAAGCAAACTGTGAAACGCAAAATGATTTTATTATATGCACAACATTAAACTTCTTTGCTTCAAAAATATTTTTATTACATTTATATTATTTGGAAAAATCCCATAAACCGTATTAAGGTTTCAAAAAAGATATATGAAAAATATCATAAACCAACCATCATAGCATGTATTCGAAATTTTTTCTTCCCAAATATATATCTGCAATCATTTTCGAGTTCTTTTTTCATCTAAATCCTCTTTTTTTACACCCCCACGCCTTTTCTTTTGTGCTACTCTGGTGTATGACTGAAAATTGAGACCACAGTCACCCAATAAAGTGTCACAAGGATTTCATATATGTTCTAGCCATAACTCAGAACTCTAGTGGCCAGTTTGACATCAACCACTTTTTTTCCCTCTCAGGCCCCCTCTTATGAATTCTTCGATACCTCGAGCACTCCCCGACCCCCCATCGATAATATTTTATTAGAGTGGGAGTTGGGAAGGAACTCAATATTCTTTGGAGCTTCAACCCCATTTGACTTGCGACAGTTGCTTAGCAGACTCCCCGTTTCTGTGTACTTGGGCTGTGATCTTCACAGAAAAAGCATAGAATGTCAAATGATCACTTTTATCAAATCTAGTAATCGTCTGCTGTCGATTTCAAGACACCCTACGTAATCAACTATGCCACCAAAATTTTTTTTCTGAACTCCTCCCGAAGGTAGATATCCGGAAGGAAAGTGGAAGAAAAAAAATGGCAAAAATGCCACGATCGATTTTGTGCATATTCCTCAAATTTTAGAACTATAATTTTTTTTTCGGTCTGGAAAAAAAAACGACAGTTTTGATCGACAAGCCTTAGAAAATATTATTGGAAAGTCAGGAAAGAAAAGAATATTGTCGAGTAAAGGCTCTAGGGGGAGGCTATAAATACTCTTGGCTTGAGTATCCTTCATAACCGGTTTCGTACGTTGCACAACGGAAATCACGCGGGAAGATATATTGCGGGAAATTTTGTCATTTTTCAGACATAGGCAGAGATTTTTGGTGACACTTTTAGGCTATAAATATTTTTGTCCGATTCAAGGAGTTGTTTAAGAAAGATCTCAAATGCAAAAAATTATATGTAATAGTCAGTCTTTTATAATCAAGTATTCCATTCTAATTGCAGATAAGTAGAAGGGCAACAGAATAAATAATCATTATGCATATATATATATATATATATATATATATATATATATATATATATATATATATATATATATATATATATATATATATATATATACATCTTCTTACAATTTCGTTCACTTTATGAGGTTATGAGGGCATTATAACGAATAATTTTTATCTTGGAAAATCCGGAACTTTGCAAATTTTGTCGGAAATTGGAACTTTCCAGGATTTTTCTGGTAAGTTTTTAGTAATTTCTAACTTGACTGATGCATTAATTTTTTTTTTGGATTAGTAAAATTAGCACGTATGCCTTTAAACTTATAAGAATCTTTGCAAAGGTGAACTCAACCTGACTGATTCTGTTTCGATTTATTAAAATAAACCTTTAGAAAGCCTATTTAAAAATCAGTTTTTATTTTTCTGCACTTATGGAAAATTGCCAAGTATTGTGCTAGTTAAACAATTAGCAATATATTTTCTATTTAGCATTAAAATATATGGGCTCACCCATTCACTACTATAACTTAAAGTCTCCACACGGTTTCTAAAAAGTTCGACCAGAGCTCTAATCAGGGACATCAGTTTGCAAAATACTCATTTTAAAGAACAACGAATGAAGACAAAAATGTGGTAGCAAATATATGTCTTAAAATCTGTTAAATAAACAGGCTGAATGACATGAGGGTCACCGGTGACCGGCACTGAGTTTGTTCGGAGAAGCCAAGTTTATTAGAAACACATAATTCGTGAAAAATGTTTACTTTTTTATATTATTATCATTACAAAAGTGGTCTGAAGAAATTACTGCAATATAAAACACGCAGAAATAGTTTTATCTATATACACAGAGAAGTCAACTAGCTCCGAACAGCGAATAAATATTCTCAAGTGGTAGTTTATCAATTGTGATTCTTGGTTTAATAAATTCAATTTAGTAGATTTTTATCCACCACTATTTCTAAACTATTCGTAGGCTTATATAATTCACCACTTTTTTTCAGATATGTCATGCTAAACGTTTTAAAAAACTAGAAAAATCTGTCTAATATTTGCTAATTTAGTTTGTAGTTATTTACCGTTGTGGCCAGACGGCCACAAATTAAAAATTAACGAAAGTAACGTGGCATTCAACCTGTTAAACAACATAAATATTTTTTTAGACCTAAAAGTGAGACGAAAAAGAGAGAAAACTAGTAATCTATCTTATCTATTTATAGTTGATCTCCGAGGGAGTAAATCTATTTTTGACCGTAAACTATTCCTTCCTATTGAATTTTTCTCAGATAATCCGGACTGCAAAGTTTCTGGGCTTTTTAAGAACAATTCTTCTAGTGGTAGCTATGTTTATGGTTTAATGCATGATTCTTAGTTTTGTTAATTTGTTTTATTGTGGTTTTCCACAGTACTACGTCTAATGATTGTAATGATTTAAAAATTCATACAGGCCATGATATCCTGGTTGGTTGGGCGTCGGGCCCATGCCCAAATATCATGAGTTCCATTGTCCGATAGGTTCACGAGATCGATTTTGGCACTTTCTTGATATAGACTTAAAACCTTGGTAGGGTTGTCTTATTTCCTTGTTAACTACTACATATGAATTCCTCAAATATATGAATATTAAAGTAAGATTAATTTCCTTCAGGTATTTCCATCACGGAAGTTCTACCTTTGCGTTGAACTAGCTCACTTTTAAAATAGTCTGCGCAGTCTACTTATAAAAAACCATGTGGGGGCTTTCTCTTGTAGGAGGCGCTGGTTCATTTCAGACAGCCTAAAAATTGTCAAATACTGAATACATTTTTAGTCCTAAGCATAGTAAAATAAATGCGGCTGCTTTTAAAAAGTCGAATTATTCAATTTGCATACAACATACATAATTTCTAAACTCCTCCATAAATTATGTGTTCCAACATGCATAATTTCTGAATATTTCAGAAGGTGTTCTGTAATTACCGGAAATAATGTGGAATTTATTTGAATTCTTGTGAAATATAAAGAGATTCAATTCCAAATTTTTATTCAAACAGAGAAAAAAACAAAAACGCTATCGAAATGTAACTACCACTATTGTGATAAATGAGATAAAATCTAGCATTCATACACATTTTGAAAGGTGTAATTCAATCTAGTCTCAAATAAATGAGAAAGTTTTCACTAAGATTAGCTGCATTAAATTACTTTCAATTCCCAACAAAGCAATGTTGGCGTATTTAGGATATCGCAAGTACTTTGTTTACATTGGTTAAGAGCTGTCACGATTTTGTTCTGTTTTTCCATGGCGCTACAATATTTACTGAATATCGCCGTTAAGGAATGTACGTATGCTCTTAGTTGTGCAATAACTATTAATATATTTTAATTTTTTGATATCTGTGAGCTGTTTCAAATAGTTTATTTATATTCAATTCCTATTCGCTTCTGTTTTGCTAAACCTAGTTCGAATTAATAGTAAAATTCTCTTTGCGCTGTGTGGGTATAATTGATTAACAGACTAATTTTAATTTAAGAAATATTGCATAGATTTCATCCTGAATTTATTATTCTTTCTATACATTGTATCGCAAGAGTAACTTCACTGATTCTTATGTGTATCATATTTTTCTTAAAGTATAAATTTAAGTCTGAATAACAGATATGGTGGCATCTATTTTGCACCAAATGTCGCAATAGAACATACTAGATTCTAGATGTTTAAATACGCAAGGAACTATCTGTGTAGTGAAACAACCACTTTTGTGAAAACCATTTATATATATATATATATATATATATATATATATATATATATATATATATATATATATATATATATATATATATATACAGTGTTATAAAACTAGTTTTCCGACAGTCTTACTATACTTACTATATTAGCGTTTTAGATTTTACCCTGTTTACCTTGCTTAAATTTTAATTCACAATCTCTAAAATGAGCCGTGGAAGCTCAGGGGATAGAGCATTCGCCTCCATATGAGGTGAATCGGGTTCGAATCCCAGCTATGGCTAGTCGTGTTGAATTCCGCACATTGGTAAGAATCCCCTTGCAGTCAGGCTGACCTTGGGAAGTTTTCGTGAATTTTTTCTCCATGTAATGCAAATTCGGGTCAGTTCCATCGAAAAGCCTTACATGAAGGAAGACTTCTTCCCATATATGCTCCTGAAGATCCCTTGCCTTTTTGGTTGGGTTTCAAAATACAGGGCTACAGATTTGAACTTTAGGAGTTGTATACCCAAAATTGACTTGGTTGTTCAACGGCGGTAATAAAATAAAATCAAATTCTTAAAGTACATATATTTTTGACATATATTAGTGCATATATTTTACAAGCGTTAAAGTGCATATATACATTTTATAACATAGTGTTCAAAATTTAGACATTTTATCAATTCTCTCTATAAATGCATTCCTCAATATTTAAAAATTGAAAATAATAAGTTTCAAAATGTATGGAAGCGAAAGTTGAGTACATCACGATAAAAAAAATATTTACATTCAATTCTTGAATAACCTGAATGTACTTTCCAAATAAAAATGAAAGAAATTTAATATAAAATATATATATTAAAATAAATATAAAATATAACTATGTAAAAAAATAAATCAGAATCATATCGAGATTAAGATAAAATTCTATTATTCCTTTCTTCAAAATTCATTTATTTCTAAACATAAATTTAATAAAAATTTGGCATAAAGGCTTTTTTCCATATTGATAATCCTTAAAACCAATATTAATATGTAAAATGAAAAATATTTCCTATTTAATGGGAATATTTATTATTGAGTAGAAATGGTACAACCACTCATTAAAATGAAAATCAAACAAAAGAAGATACAACTTTTAGAGATTTGATGAATGGAATTTTAAAAAGGATAAAACTTTTTACAAATGATACGTCACTACAAAACAGAATAAGAGGACACTTAATATCAAGTGATACTTGAAGAGTGGAAAAAAAGATTTTTCTAAAATCTGTCTCATTTAATGTGGTTAACAGTTTTGATTCATTATTTTTATTTCCGTTCAAAATAAAATGCTTTTAAAAGTGGCATTTGGTTTCGGTATTGTAAATGTTTAAAAGACCGGAATTTTATGAACGGATTTTGATTTATTTAAAGTGCTATATTTTATTTTGGGAATCAATTTTGTAAGTGAAACTAATGCTCGTTTAAAATTTGCCATCATTACATAAATTTATTAATTTTCATAGTTATTTTTATTTATTATATTCAAACAAAATATGAGAAATATCAGAACTATAATCCATTTTAAGTTCATTTCTAATTTGAAACTTAACAGGTCTTTATTGCTTTTTTAAAAATAATTTTCAAACCGATATCTTATTCGACTTTTTGTTGATGACATTTATCGACATACGGAGTACTAAAAGATTATCTTTTGATTCATAAATTTATAATTTAGCTTTAGTGCTATGTAATTATTGTCTTGCATTCTGAATTTTTAGTTTAATCGCTATGTTGAAAATAGCTTCTCATATTAGGAATGTAAAAAAAGAAATTGTCCTGTATCTGAACACGATAAATGGTGTCAACTAGTACTTTACACCAATATGGTATTGCACAAAGTGTTCCACTGTACCAAAACCAAGAATAGCCCCTAGCATCATGAAACACCTAGTACGTTCGTTTACACTTCGTGACGTAAAGTCATGTTTGTTATTACGTAACACTGAAACTCATAATAACAGTAAGTTGTGATATACATAAGAAACAGTAAATTTAATTTTACGATACAATTTAAAGCAAAAATCATAAATTTAGCATGCTTCTATACATATAATATTTCTTAAAATAAAATTAGTTTGCTGATTAAAGATACATACATCACAAGCAGAATATTAGTATGAATTCGCACACCAAAGTGACTAGAAGATAAATGTTATAAAATTGTTTTACTCAATTAAGAAATTCATGTAAATCTTATGAGACTAAATATGGAATCATGCATGTATTTTATAACAGTTTATATGAGTAGTTTGTCAAATACATCCAACAAGAAGATTGAATTTATTTGCAAATAATCGATCATAATCAATATTTGTTATCAATTAGGAAAAATGATTGGATCTTACTAACTATTAAAGAAGCTATGTTCAGTTTGTCTATAAAATCCGACAAAAAGCACGCTTCATGTGAGCAAACAGCTATTCTGTCAATATTTTGAAATTGAATAATTAGTTGCCTTTAAACTTCAAATAATGATCCAAAAGCATTTGCTATACATTTCAAACATGTCCTACCTTCATTTCACACAGCATTTAGCTAAATTGTTTAAATATATACGTTAATTATTTGCTAAACTTACGAAGTTGCGAAAAACAACATTCATTGAATTGGTGAAAGCTTTATCAGTTACAGGTGTCAAGATTTATTAAATGCACCCTTTAAAAAATGTAAAAGTGCTCGATTTGGTATTAACTTGAAACAAAGTAATCGTTTACGCAATTTTTATTTTTCACATCATTTTATTACATCACGGTTTTTGCAAGGCAGTTAGGTTTAAAAGAAATGAACTTGACTTTCCTAAATATAGAATTCAGTTTTTCTTTTACCTCTTAAGCGTTATCCTAAATTAGTTATGCTTCTTTTCCTATACTTTTAAGATAACATTCTTAATAAAGTAATGCATTCAGTCAAAATTTTAATTCCTTGATTATTGTTTATTTAGAAATACATTCCTACTTTCTAACTATTTCCCCAGAAAATCTGTGTATTTATTGAAGATTGAACTGCTTCTCGTTTCCTGCTATCTATAGGGAGAAAAGGAACTGATTGTCTTCTACGCTTTTTTATTTCCCTTCTTTTCTTTTGGCAGCAACGTATTAATGTTTGGGGGGTAACTACAAAAAGGGGGGCATAAAAGCTGTCGGTATGCTCGTTAGGAAGCTTTGAGTAGCAGAAGAACGTGTATCGGATTGGATACTTCGGTTCAGAGCCTCAGGTCACGTACCGAGTACGACTCGTACACTTAGCCTTTCAAGACGATCTAAGCTATGACAGCTAAGGATAACGAAAAGCCGCTTCCAACTGTGCCTTGGGCCTAGGATTACTTCCAAGTATTAGCAATGACGCCATATGAAAAAAGAAAACTCATTTTTTAAAGGAAGGAAAAGATGGTAGTAAAAATAAAAGAAAATCTACCTTTTTGTTTACAAAAACCTCCGGCAAATCGCTTCGGAAGTAAAAAGGAAAATGTTTGGCTTAAGTTTCTTTTTATTGTAACCATTTTTGCCTCATTAAAGCAGGTTCTTCATTAGCACATGTGAAAAATTTGTTTGAGTTGACAACTGGATAGGCTTGAGTAGGGATATTATGTTCTTAAAAAGCTGCAATTTGTTAAGCTTGGTTTCTTTTTAAGTATTCGTAAGGACTTAAATTTTTGCTTTATTTTTAATGAATCCAGATTTTGTTAGATGGTAAATCCTTTTGAAAATTTTTAAGCAGCGACAGAAGAATGAGGCCGTAATTGAAAGTGAATGCTACTTTTAGAAAATATTTCGTATTTATTACTGTCAACAATTAGAAGTTTTAATCCATCAGAGCTTAGCCTTTATTTAAAGAAAAGAATATTTTATTTTTTTAAAAAAATCATAAACGATTACCAATTTTTTTTTTCATTAGTAAGTTTTTAATTGGAAAATACTTTATTTATTTCAGCATAAATTTAAAAAATAAAATAAAAATTTATGTGTTGAATTTCCCCCTTGTGATTCTTTCCCAATTTTAATTTTATCAAAAATTTTGAATTGAAAGTCCCCTATCACGCTTTTCAACATATCTTATTCAGTGATAGATAATTAAAAATTAAGCTTTTTCAGAATCTTGCTAACATTTTAAAAGCTGTACCACGAAAGAGTTGAAAAAGTGACGTTCTGTATGATCTTTTGAATCGTTTTGATGTAGTGGTGTGCAAAATACCTTTAAATCTTTTGGAAAATTTGCTATATGTTCAGAAATATAAATAAAAATACCATAGGATGTTCCTATGTGATTTCGTCTATGGTAAAATTTTGCCATACACTTTTGCCGTAAACGTATGGCAAAATTTTCCTATAGGCGTAGGGTAAATTTTAACGATACGCGTATTACAAATTGTATGCTTTGCTGTAGTGGAGACTTGTCGGCAGTGGAAATTTGTGAAGTTGAAATGCTTTTCCGTTGAAATAATGTAAAGAAATTTTAAATAACTATACATTTCTGTAAGGTGGGTTAATTCTATGGAAAAGCACTATTATTTTTGAAGGATTGGTTTAATTACGCAAAATTGATCAGGAACGTCGGAGTTGCAGTAAAATCCCTGCTTCCTTCAACAACCATGTTCACTCTCCCATATGAATGACGCATGTGTATAGTGTGTTTTCATCAGTTTGCCATATGCCTATGGTTCTTCCCTTAAATCGCACCATAAGACTGTCGCACCATATAGTACCATACAAATTCTATGTTACCATTGGCTTATGGTGTCGTGCCATATTAATGTCATACAAATTTATATGGTAACCATAAGCGTGTGTTGTCATGACAAATAAACGTCATACGAATTTCTATGGTTACCATAGGCTTAAGGAATCCTGTCATGTAAGTTTCTATGGTTGCTATAGCTTCTCATGAATTACCATAGGCATGCATACGGAGAATTTTCCTAAGGGAATTAACTTTGTAAAACAAAGAATCATACAATGAAACATAAACTTAAATATCAATGAAGAACTTTTTCCAAAACTCGTCAAAAGTTGCTAGTTCTGTGAAAAAAATTGTAAAGAATAATCGACAATCACATAAAAAAATTTTATTCTAAATGTTTTTGGTGAATATAAATGATTTACTTAACTGAAGAATATTGTGAATAGTGATGTTAATGACACTGCTTTTCTTTTTAATAAAAATGTCTATCTGTCCTGATAGGAAGATTTGCCAACATTATGTACGTAATTAATTGTAATTAATGTCTGAACTGATTTTCACATTTTGATGATGTGGAAAATACTAAAAGTAATAATTGTATATTAAGCAAACCTTAAAATCATTTTACATATTCAGTAAACATAAAAATTCCCTTTACCCTTTATACCGTTCACAGGCTTTTAAAATCTTGGTAAAATAACCCAAAATTCGATCAATTTGTTATCGTCAAGCACTCAGTAAAATATTTCGAGCTAGATGCAGGGGGGGGGGGGAGACCCCTAGTAAAATTAAAGTAGCCCTAGCAACAATTATACCTTGTCCCAGTTGGGCTCAAAATTGGCTCAATCTGAGTCCTACATGCACTTGCTCCGAGGGATCACTATTGAGATGTCTAGATTTTTTAACATTGGTTCTATGCAGTGTTAATATCAGCCTATATAGGTCCAATATAGGACATGTATTGGCTGAATAATGATTATAAAATATCGGGTGAATCAGACAATTCTATATAGGACCCATATCGTGAAATATCGGCCATTTGAACTCTTGTTGTGCCAAGATTCATGAATATTGGTCCAATGAGAGCCCAAGTTATTTTGCTCCTAGGGAGGCTTAAGAGCGTTATGATATTTTTAATTTATGTATGGCTGAAACGCGATACTTTAATAACCACGTTATATCAACAATATCAGTAATAACAATGAGTCCTAAAATGACTGCGGTGTTATTTTTAAATCGAAGTGAAAAATTTAAACTAAGTATTTTGTGTAAATTTTAAATTAAATTAAAAATTTTACTCGATAGTGTGAAATGAATTTTTTAATACCATTTTTTAAATTTTTTATAGGAGATTTTCACCCCTGTAATTGACAGCTCTGTGTTTCTTATTTAGTTAAGTAAAAACTGCTCATAACAGTTTGCTTTTTCTCAGTTAAAAGACTGTCCTTTAGATACTGTATTGCATTAAAAAAATTATTTTCTTTACCCCTCCCAAAGAAAAAAGTCCTTTTTAAAAAAAATTGAAGCAAATTTTTGGGTATAAAAAAAAAGTTTTTTTCTTTTTTCAATATCACTGTAGTTAAACATTAAAAAAAGGAATTGTAACTTAATTATTGCAATCCTATGAAATGATTTCCAAATTACTAGTATTGAAATTAGAAAGAAGTTATAAACTCTCTTCCATTTTGGTCGATGCGAATTTTGCCTGGGTAAATATGACATGATTTCTGAAAGCTTCAAGCATTATCTATCGAATTGTGATAACTGTTTTGTCGTGTGAAATCTTCCAAAGCATTCGCTGTTAGAAAAATATAGTTTATAAAAGTGTCAACATAGAAACGTTTCCATATTTTTGCTGCGAGATATGCCATGTATTTAGTTTCGCATTGACCTTCAAGACTATTATGTGTGCTTCGTTGAGAAGTAAGCTTTCAGCTTGCAGGGATGGACATGCATGTCTGTCTGGTTGGGAGACGGCAACATGTTTCTAAATAGGAAACAAAAAGAAGAAGGAAGGTAGAAAAGCATCCGAGCAATATTTGAGGAGTGAGATTAAATACGAAACGAGTAGTTTTTGCTTAACTCTTTCTTCCCCGGCTGGTATGAGTAATCCCTGTTAAGCTAATTAAATTTCGCAAACAGCTTAATTAGTTTAGACTATTTATTATACTGTTTATAAAATATGTATTAACTATAGTTATTTTTCATGAAGCGTGAGTCGCTTGTTTTATAATTTAGTTAAATATATCATAGAATTATATAAAAGAGGGTAACATTATTAATATCATATCTTTATCAATTTTTCAAATGTAAGATTTTAAGTTTGATGACACATCATTTAATATTAATATCAAATTTTAGTTATTTTGAGTAATGTATATGTTATGCATGATCAATTATATCACACCCTGTCTGTCTCCAAGTTCTTTCTTGTTCCTCAAAAAATATTTATTTGCAAAAATATCTATGAATAAATGATAAAACAGTTTAGAAATATTTCTCCTTCTCAATTTTATTTGATCAATAGAACAATCTTTTAATATCTTCATCTCCAATTCTTATCACTGAGTTCTACAAAAATATTTATTTCTCTCAAAAACACAAATATAAATATCAATTTGAAAAAAATAAATAAGAAAAAATATACTAGAAAAATGTACAAATCTTTTTTTATACCTATAACTCACACGTCCAATTCTCGAAAATTAATTTCAAGCTCTCAGATCTTTCTTGAGACAAATACTGCTATCGAAAAAAACACTAGAACTCAAATAATACTGAAAAGATCGTTGCCAGCAAATAAAAAGATCCGCTTCATATTTTACTCTCTATTTGATAAAAAAAGTGGTAAGATCACTAGAAACTTTCATATCATCTTCTCTCTTTTACACCAAACTGTCGCCTGTATTTTTTGAGGAGTGATCGAAACAGGGAAATATTTTTAAGCCGTGCAACAGCTACTCTTTCTGGTTTCAACGAGGATCTGTCACTTTCCCCTAGTTTTATAAGAAAGACTGTGATCGGGAAAACACATTACATGTCAAACTGATGCTGCTTGTGAACTAAAGTAAAGTATTTTTCATAACATACTCCTCACTCAAGTTTATCTCAGAGAATATGGCACACGAGCTGCTGCATTTTTTGATCAAAATGATACAATCTGAAATGGAATTTTGCTGCTTATTTATTTTTTGGCTCTTCAAACTTCAAAACCAGTCAAAGATCCTTTTAAAGGGCATTTTATTTTGTTAGAAATATTTTTGATTTTAAAATTGCTTTTAAACAACCATTTCTCACTCAATGTAAGGAGAAAATTTAAGAAAGAAATGATATACCACAGTTTAAGTAACTTATTTTTTAAATTGTTTGTGGACTGAGTTACGTTTAAAAGTGTTATAGGCCATAACCATTTTATAGTGTTGATCAAAGCCTTATAATATATTATACATAATCAGTAATAAATATATTGAAATGGTCTGAAAATATAACAGTGAAGCATTTATTTATTTGTTTACTGGTAGTCATGCGCAGAGCTGCCAACTTTCCACGCTTTGTGGGAAAATTTCTTTTAGTTGTAGCTAAGTTAATGTTTCAATGTAAGATTTTCGGCCTTTTAAATTTGATTTATAACTATTTTTCACGTGAATAATGTAAATGATTCAAAAGTTCACAAGAAACGCTACTTTCTTCCAGGTCTCTCCCATATGGACGACTATTACCTAGATATGTCCTTATCTCTATGAGTCATATAAGATTTGATGAATCAGTGAGAATTGCAAAAATAATTCTCAATCAACGTAAAGAGAAAATTTAAGAAAGACATCATATACAACAGTTTAAGTAAAAAGTAAAAATTTTTTAAAATTTTTTATGGACTGAGTTATGCTTAAAATTGTTTTAGGCCATTACCAATTTACAGTGATGGCCAAAGTCTTATAATTAGTTATGTATAATCAGTAATAACTATATTCAAATAATCAGTAATAACTATATTCAAATAATCAGTAATAAATATATTCAAACATACTGAAAATCTGATTGTGGAGCATTTATTTATCTGTCAAAATGATATTTATTAATTAAAATGACATAATCTGAAATGGATTTTTCTTCTTATTTATTTTGGGAATCTTCAAACTTCGAAATCAGTCAAAGATTCTTTCAAAGGGCATTTTATTTCGTTAGAAATTTTTTAAATTTCAATATTGCTTTTAAACAACCACTTCTCGCTCTGTGTTGGGAGGAAATTTAAGAAAAAGGGGAAATTGCAAATTTTAGATATGATATTTAGTCATTTAAAAATTTTTTTTGCTGGTTGAATCACAATTGAAATTGTTAAATGCCATAGCCTATATTATGACTAGTTAAAAGCGATTAAAAATCTTATAGAGAAGAATTGATTTATTGTCACACATAAAAGGTTGCCAACTATTTCGTATTTTGAAAAAAAAAATATTTTACAGAATGATAGACAATTATAAACTAATGATCTCAGAGTATCTGGTTGTTTTCCGAACGTTTCAAAAGCCTCTCCACTAAACGAGAAAAAAGTGATTTTATATTTAAAAATTTCTTTTATTCATATATAGTGGTGTGGAAAACATTTACTTAACAAAGAATCATACATTTACCGTTTAAATGTCAAATTAAGAAAGGGTAAACCGAACAACTTAAAATTTGATAAATTAACTAATATAGAGCATCTAAAGATAATAAAATAAAAAAAATTGAGTAAAAAAAACTTAAGTGCGTTTTTAACTATGTTCAATTTTCAGAACATTGGCGTTTGACTGAGGCAATTTTACTCACGGTGTTTTAGATCGTTTCAGCTATGTTACAATCTATATCTTAGAAGTATCCCCTTAGAAGTTTATGAAAAGGTAAAATATCACTATTTAGTAAGTAATTTAGTTGTTTAAACTACTTTAAAGAACAAAATGGTTATATATTGATTATATATTTTACATATTCTCCAGAATAGCTTTTAAAATCCGTCAAGGGGAGCACAATTCATGCATTCATGACATTCCTACAAAATTGTTTCCAGTTTTTTCAATTCAATTGACTCAAAAGAGGCTACTTTTTCATTCGATTTTATAATTAGGTTTTCACACCTTTTATTATTTGCATTTGGCTCTAGGGTATTTTTCTCTTCTTCTTCTTTGATATTACTTTTAGAATCAATATTCTCTATAAACATGAAATGAAACAACATACTCTAAGCTATTTTCATCTATGTTTTCCATATTAGTTAAAGCGCCTGGTTCAACATGCTCTAGCTGAGAAATATCTTCCAAATCTGTATCAGAAAATATTTTCAGAAAATTTATATTACAGGCAGGATAAAGATTAAAAAAAAATTATATCACATTTATAAAACTTATAAGACATCAAAAAATTATGGAAGCGGAAGCAACCTAAATGTAAAAATATTTTATGAAGTTAATTTTAAATGTATGAAAAATAATATTATTCGGGAATTTCAAAGTGAACAAAAGCCATTTAGCAAAGTGTCTTTCTTTGAAAGAGGGAAACCTTTATTATCAATATTGGGAAGAAAGAGAGATAATTCAGTTGACGTTCAGAAATTGATTTTCTTTTGCTTTTACCGATTTATTGTTCTTGTTTTAACCCCTTGCACTATTTTCACGAGTCAGACTCATGATGAAAATCTTAAGCCAAAAACATCACGAGTCAGACTCGTTGTTTAATTTCATGTCAAACGTGAACATCATAAATCTGGTTCATACTCGACATTTCGGGCCAAACATGAATATCACGAGTCGTACTGGTGGTCTTAATCTTGGGCTAAATAAGAAAGTCTGAATGGACTCTTATCGCTTCTTTATGTGAATAGGTATAGTATATCTTGTCTTCATAAAGTTCATGATGGCTTTTGAAATTTTCATGTCAGAGGATCCCTCGATGGGTCGTAGTGTGGTGGCGGTCTCCCCTGCTGTCGGCCTTGACTGTAAGCGCCTACAGAGGATTTGGCACAGTAGCCTTTCGGTCATCTAGCACCTCTTTCGGCCTCAATGCGATCCGTGATGCTGTATCGTGAGTGGCTCGGAGTCATGGACGTCGTGTCCATGCGCCACCGTTCCTCTGCACTGACTCGAGAGCTCTTGCAACGTCGATCACCAGTGGCAAGACTAAATGCCCCTACAATGGCGGGACAGGGTTAAGACTTACTATATCTTCTGTCCCAATCTCTGATCTTCTGTCTGACTCTCCTGTTTTATGCTCTTCTTGCGAACATTTTTGTGCTTAAGTTTGTCGCAGCTTGTTCCGAATTTCCGCGCAGAGAAAGAGGTTAATATGCTTATTGTTGTGAAATTCACTACTGTTTTATCTTTTTGTAATTTTTTACATCTCCAATCTCATGCATCCTAGTTGTATGAAGGGCAGTGATGTAGAATTAAGTGCTTTTGCATTAAAATAATAATATATTATTCGGACTTAAATTTCACAGTAATTTCACAGTAATTTCACAGTAATTCATAGTAATTTCAAACTCAGTGTCCATGCTATATTTTTGGTTCATTGGCATACAAACAATGAAAATGTAAAATTTGCTATCACTGGAAGATATTTACCCTCAAAACGAAGAAAATTTGCAACCTTGTACACACATATGCATGTTTGTGAGGTCATTGCAAAGTACGGCCTATAAACCCTTTCAAGTTAAAGAACTTCATCACCCAGTCATGGCCAAGCATCCTGTCCCATTTTCAGGGCTCTATCTCTCAACGATCTTGGTAGGAATGCCACGTAATTTTGACCCTGGTCAGATGACATGGATAGCTCCTGAGCTGGTACCCCAGTCTCCAAACTTCCTCACCTCGACGAACGAGAAGACTTTCAGCCGGGACAGATTTAGCGTGCACCTTGCTGTTCACACTCGCTAGTAGTTTTGTTGGCTGTCAGGACTGAACTCACTACCTCCAGCTGTCCAACTCCCGGTCCTCAAATCGAAGAACAGACAGCAAAAATGGATTACCTAGCATATAAAGGCAACAGTTTTGATATATTATGGCTTTTAAAGTGTAAAGAGGGGACTTGAACAGTTTTTAATGCATTGATGAATATTTTTAAGCCTTGTAATGCCACTTTTTCTGGAGTCAACATCGATACGTAACTCTCCTCCTTATTAATAAGAAAGGCAGCGGTCGAGAAAACGAATTACATGGAAAACGTTTGCTGCTGGTGAACTTACGTGAAATATTTTTCATAACATACTCCTCTCTCAATCTCGCAGAATGTGGCACCCTATTGCATTTTTGATTAAAATAATAGAATCTGAAGTGGAATTTTCCAGCTTGTTTATTTATTGAATCTTTAACACGTTCACGCCGGGAAAAGTGAAAATACTGGTACGGGAAAAGCGAAAATACTGGTAGAAGAACTATTTCAATATTAGATAATATTCGGGATTAGTTAATCTTTCTCTACAATAACAATTCTCTGCAAGGAAATTTATCACGGCGAAGAAGCAATTCAATATAAAAATTGCATCCGTTAAAAACAATTCGTAGTTATGGATTTTTATTATTCCCGGAAAAAACCGAAATTTATTGCTACCAGTTTTTACTCCAGTGAGCTGCCAAGATGAGACAATCTAGCATGACCCACCGGTGGGTCACCCCTGTGTGAACGTGTTAAGCTTTAAAACTGGTCAAAGATCTTTATAGATTATACTTTTCTTTGTTCGAAATATATATATATATATATATATATATATATATATATATATATATATATATATATATATATATATATATATATATATATATAAAATTGCTTTTAGACTGCTACTTCTTATGTTTCATAAAATTTTTTTTTTAAAAATGACTAAACACGTTCCAAACGACCTTACTGCAATTATTTGAAATCATCTCATTTGTCGTTTCGCAATACTTGGATAAGTAAATGATCCAACTTAGCTATTTTTTATCTGTTATAAAAATTAATAAAACACATAGTTTAGTAAAATCACTCTTAGATATTAACCAACACCATAATCGAACAATATAATGGAACGATAAAATTGCCCTTATGAATGATACTTTGTGCAATGATTTATAGTAATTAGACAATCGATCAGATTTAGATAAAACTTGCACATTTACCTTCTTTTGTACTTTAATTCGTCTGTTAAGAGCATTTCGACGTGTATACACCTCGAACCAATTCTTGATTGTGATGCGTATGACGCGTATACTCACAACGTAAAATAAAAAAAAATACTACCATTAACTAAAAGAACTCAAAATTTCAATAAAATACAATAGAATAATATTTGGTGGTATGTTTCTCTTATATTATCGATAGAACTTGTAAGTATTTCGCATCGCGAAGGGAAAGGGGACTCGTGACCAGAAACCAATTACGTACATCAACCGTGACGTATACCAAGCGAGCGATGATTTTCGCAAAAATTTGCGTGAACAATTAGCAGAATGAATGTCTGCCAACTACTACGCTTTTGACAAAATATTTTATGGAAAGGTAGATATTTAACAACCAAAGCTTTCAAAATTTTTGGTAATTTTGCTAACATTTTAAAACCCTTACCACAATAGATCTTGAGCAAAGTGCCTTTGTACATGAACTTTTAAGTCATTTATATGCAGTGGGGGGGGGGGGAGAAGAATAAGTTTAAACAAGTAAATGCAGTAATGCTTTAAAACATAAACTTAGCGACCCACTCGCGTAATTTTTTTGCAAAAAGCGTAGGAAGTTGGCAGACCTGCTCTATAAGACAGATTCCTAGACGTTCTTGAATTGATAAAAGAATCAAGTCGTTTTAAAAGCTCTTTCATCCTCGCTTTTGAAGAATCTGAAGAAGGAAGAAAAACTGGTAGCAAAACCATTTTGTTTTTACCTGGATTTTGTGATGAGTAAAACAATTTCTTACTATTTTTCATGATGAACAATTCAGCATTCCAATATAGATGCTAAAGCTGCTAAATAATCTTGATAGTAAGTTTTTCGTAATATTTATAATAGGAAAATTTTTCCTTCGTTCTACGTGTATTTAATATCCGCATTATGTTTTAAATATTCAGGATTTTGATCAGTAATATAGAAGACCGGGTACAGCTTATCTGTGGTTGATGCAGGGTAAAAACGGTTGACTAAAAACTCGAAAAGTGGTGACAAATAATATTCAATGTTTCGTAAAAAAGATTAAAATTAGCAACTTTTTATAGCATATTACTTTTTAGTTTAAGAATGAAAATCAATGGAAATATTTTTTTTTTTGCTTTAAATATCACTAAATGAAGATGCAACTTATAGTGGTAGTTACGATTGGATTATTAAAGAGTTAATAAATAAATAAAAATTAATTGAGTTTCTACCACTTTTTACATTTTTAGTTGCCTTAGCATCCATGTTAATGAGAATCTCAAACACAAATATATTTTAAAATTTTCGGAACTAGCGAGTCATAAATGTATTTGTACGGAACCAGAATGGGAAACAAATAAAAAGCTTCAGCTTAAGTTTGGACAAGGCTTTTTTTTATAATTTAACAGTCTTATTTTTGCTTTCACTTTTATTCTAATATATCTTATTAATGTTAGTTCAAAGTGTAACTATATGATTTTTATTTTGAATTAAGAAATAACATATATTAAGTAAATCAAACTATTATTGCTCTTCCCCCAAATAAACTGCTCTATATAAACATTGTGCCTACCAGTTTTATTTATTTTTACCTTGATTGAAGAGACTCTGAGTTGTAGCCACCTTGCGAATGCATATATGACGCGATCGTCTCGAAGTGGTTAATAGTTCTGTTAACTAAGGCTCCTATACTATCAGAGCTGACCTATCAAGCAATATTGGAGCAAACAAGTTCGCAAGTTAACGTTATTTTAGTATTCGTTATGTTATTATAGAGATGCCAACTGCTGCGGACACGCTAAAACAATTTAAAAAACGGTAAATGACTAGAAAGTAAATTTTGCAAATAGTTGACAATATTTGCTTGCATTTAAAAATGCAAGGCATGCATACCCTACAATTGCTACGGAATTTCCGTAGTTTCAGAAATCTTCTTTTCAGACGGTAGCAAAATTAATGTCTTAATATTTTAAAAAAAATAATTTTAGCGTAACTTGTCCAATATTACTTATAAAAGTGCAGACTATATGGCTAGATTCTTAAGTTGTGATAAAAGTTTTATGAGAGATCCATTTGATTTAAAAATTTCTACTTTGGTTCGCTACCACTAGAAAGAATTATTTTCAAAATCCTCATAAGTTGGAGGGTATGGGCATGTAATAAGTACTATAAAGTGGTGAATTATATAAGCCTATGCTTTGTTTAGAAATAGTGGTGGATTAAAATCTATTAAATCGAACTTATTAAACCAAGAATTACAATTAATAAACTACCACTTTTAAAATATTTACTCGCTCTGCTTATGTTAGCTCTTTTGCTCCAACTTAAAACAATAAATGATAAGTCGGCCTGTCTAATTCAGGGGCTCTACTGTTAACTAATGATTATTTTTAAAAACTAATTTCTAATCTCCACATCGGATTCTTTGGTGAAATTTATAAGGCAAAAAATTTTTTAGTTCATTTGGAATAGAAAAAGTCTAGAACATTTTCGTGACCGTTAGACATCCCGTGACATTGGTAGATCCGTGTTTTGTATGGATAAATATGACATCATTTCAAAGAGCTATAAGTTTGATCTTTTGAATTGAGAAAAGAGTTTTGGCATAAAAATATTTCCAAAATATTTTTTTTTGCTGAAGTGAAATTGAAAGCTGATAGAAAAAATATCTATTTGATTTAAACGCAATTGCATCATATAGCTGGCATGATTTTTATTTCAAATTATGTAGTGATAAACATAAAATGAGGTAAATAATTATTTGTCTCGACTTCTAATAGATCTATAATAAGAGAATTCAGATAGCACTTTTTTTTCTGTCAACCTTGATTATAGCCACTTTGAAAATGTCACTTACCTGGTTCTTCCACTAATTTCTTCTATCATCCGACAAATGGAAAATATTCTAAATATGTTTGAAATATTAATAGATTTTGTGAATCTTTAAAAACTAAGACTTGTAGTAAACCAACCAATTTGTGCCTAGTGTTCTTTTAAAAGTATGGTTCTTAGCAAGGGAACTTCTTGTAAATAAGTTTATTGTTCAAGAAATTTTTTGTGGAAGCATAAACCTAACTTTCTGTTGCGGGTGTGACAATAACTAAGAGTAAAATTAAACAAATCCTTTGTAACGTTGATATAAGTGAAAACTTTTCTACGAGCAAAAACTCTCAATAATAGCTAATAGCTGTCAGAATATATATATATATATATATATATATATATATATATATATATATATATATATATATATATATATATAGACTGAGAGAGAGAGAGAGATTTGACGTATTATTTGTTCAGCTACACGACACATAAAACATAAAAACTTTTAAAGCTGTCTGTAACTTGACACATATTAAGCACAGACATAGTATCAATTTATTAATTTAAATAAGGATGCGAATGGCAACTACTTTATTCTGCTTCATTAATATGAGAAATAGTGTACAGTTTTATAGTTCATATTCGAACCACTTCTTATTCTGAACGGCCACTTCTTATTTTTTTTCATTATGAAGAACGCCTTTTTCAATGGACGTTATGCAAAAATATGTTAAATATTAAAATAAAATCATTTAATAAAATATGGGAAAAGAAACAGCTATATGCTTTCCCTGATAGCATAAAATATAGATTTTGAGTCGTCGTGGCTCAAGGGATAGAGCGCTAGTCTCCCAACGAGGTGACGCAGTTATGAATAAGAATTCTGCACCCGGTTCGCACCGACCACAGTGTTAAATCTCCCCTGCGGTAGAAGGTTTATTGGTTAAAATCTCCTTGCGGTCGAGCTATCGTGTGAAATTTTCGTTGTTTTTCTCTTCATGCTGGTTAATTCCATCAGAAATCCCTCCATGAAGACTAGTTTCTCCCAATATCTGATGAAGGTGTTTCCTTGTCTTCTGAGTTGGGCTCAAAACTGCAAGGGTGCGGAGCTAGAAATTGATAGTTGTAAGCTTAGAATAGGGTCAGCTGCTCAACACCGGATATAAAATAAAAGAAAATACTGATTTTGATATTTTGCAAGAAACCGTAAAAAATATTATACGATTGTTAATGACGATGAAACTGAAACAACCATAATATTGATTTATACATCATATTAATACCTATTCTAATGAGTTTTATCTTAAAGGAAATACCATTTAATATTTTCCTCAAGAATTTCTTCAAAACAATTTAAATTGGGAAAAATTTGATCATAAAAATGATGAAAAAGAATCAAGAAAAAAAAGTGTTCATTTCACATTTTTGGAATACGAAGTCCGATATCGACATTAATGTTAAGTTAAAAAGAAAAAAGCGTTTAAAAGCTTCTTTATTTGATCTTTATTCGCTTTTTTAAGTCTTGGTCCCCTCATAAAACGTAAAAATGTTCACTTAAGTTCTACATAAAAGATTTCCCTATTGGTTCAACTTACTCTCACCATTGAACATCCGCTGTATAATATTAAGCCAGAAATTGCAACTGAACCCATACAAATGATTCAGCGTAACTGCAACTATAACTTGTAAGTCATATTTTCACCGGTTTAGGAAGAAAAAAAAAGGAGAGCTGAAAGCTTTAAACTTCTTTTTATTCTGGGAGCAATATTTGGTTGAATAACTTTCAGAAATATCTTTTTTCGGAACTTTATTTTTACCTCATCTTTACTCCTCAAATAAATCCTCTTCTTTATGATATATAACACTTTAATCTTTTACATTAAATGAAACAGTCTTCTCTCCCTATAAGTTGTCTCTTGAGGCTTTAATCCCATTTTGATAATCTGAAATCTTCGTTTTATATAGGATTTTAAGATTAAACGATGGATTTCATCTTAAAGTATCTTTTATATAATATGAATTCTCCATGTTGTTATGTTTCAGTTGAACTTATGATTCCTTTCTTTTCATCGTAAAATGTGTTATTTTGTATTGGATTGTTTGGCATATGTTTAAATTTCTTCGGATTTTCACTGGGAAATTTTTTTCTTCCCCGAACTCAGATGTCCAAGGGGTGGACACGGGAAGGGAAAATTCGAAATATGCTTTTATTCCTTTACATTTAGTAAACTGATGATTCTGCCTGGATATCCTGGTTGGTAGGGCGCTGGACTCAAGCTCGTGATAATGGTAGTGCGAATCCAGGCGACCGCAGACTCCCCGTTTAATAAATAGTGACTGGTGCAAGCTAAATCTGTCGGGTCACAAAGTCCTCCATGTGTCCATGAAAAATTATACCTCTTGGTATTGGATATTGATCGCTCTCTGGGTAAGGTCAAAATTATGATTTGTGGACGAATGAATGTATGAATGGGTCCGCCTTTTAAACGGATGTGACGTTTGGTTGTGGCAGAAGTCGAATTCTTGGCCATAGATGGCGCCACTGGAGAACGAGAACTATCGCATTCCTACGACAACAGCACAACAACTGAAGTGGATATTTACTCTATTTTTTGGCACTATCTTTCAATGCATTTAAAATATAAGGCTGTGACCCAATCAGAAGTTGAGATATAAGAACGCGGAATTTTATGTTTTCTAATAATTTTTTTCAGACAAAATTATGCGAGAACAATTCTTTCGTTAGTTTTTGAAAAATTATAGAATCGCAAACAGTTATTAATTTTTATTTTTAGTTTTATACAATTATTGTTAAAGGAAATTTTAGCGTTGCCAAAATTGGTTTTCATCAATTTAAACTGCAATAAGAATATATATTTAATTTCAAATTTAAGAACTGAGAAACTTGTAGTTTTAACTTGTTTACTCCAAACCACATATCACATAATTTTATAGCTTTAAAGTTTTGAGGAAAAATTCATATGAGTTCTAAAAGTTACCAAACGCAGTTTCTCATAATCAAACGACCCCTTTATTTTCTACCTTTTTTAAAGGTATTGTGCTGTCTAATAATACTTTATTATCAAAGTTTGATAAGTCTAAACAAATATAGGAAAAAAAATTAAAAATTTAATCTGGAATCCGAGATGGTGAGGGTAGAGGCCACTTAAGGTTCTGTCGTCACATGAAAAAAGGCATTATTAGATTTGATGACATGAAACAATACTTGCCTTATTTAACACGTTCACGCCGGGAAAAGTGAAAATACTGGTACGGGAAAAAAGAAATTACTGGTAGAAGTATTTCAATATTATATAACATTCGGGAGGAGTTAATCTATTCTCAACAATAGCAATTCACTGTAGGGAAATTTACCACAGCGACGAAGCAATTCAATATGAAAATTGCATCCGTTAACAACAATTGGTAGTTATGGATTTTTATTATTCCCGGAAAAAAACTAAAAAATGAAATTTATTGTTTCCAGTTTTTACTCCGGTGCGCTGCTAAGATGAGACAATCCCTCGTGACCCACCGGTGGGTCAACCCAACGTGAACGTGTTAATGTGACGACTTGAATTAAAGCAAACTGAATCCATGCACCTGCAAGCTTTATTTCCTAACCTTGCTATATTTCATGTGTCGTCACGTGAAATAAAGTGCCGACATGAAATATGCCGATATAAAATAGCTCATTATTGACTCATTTTTTGTCGAGGTGCCAATAATAACCTAATTTTCTAATTAATGTTATGTAATAATTATGTTCGAGTTTGTTGAATATCTCATCGGTTCTCCAAATGGGCTATGATCGGCTATGAAAATAGGGTAAATGAGGAATTTCATCTTTAATGAAAATGGGGTTAAACATCTATTTGAAAAATAACTACAGTTTTGTGTTTGTGAAAATTAAAAACTGTTTGAGATTTAAATTTTAAATGTTAGAAAATACACTCTGATTAGTTAGTTAAATATTAGTCCAGGGTCACAAACATTTGCAAAAAGTGGGTATTTTTTTTATATTAATGTTTTTTAGGGAGGGGAAGTATTTTATAATTTAGTAACAGTCGTTGAACAGCCAACCCAATTCTTGCTTTACGACTACCTATGTTCAGCTCCGTAGCCCTGCAACTTTGGACCCAATCCAGAGGACAAGTCTACCACTGAGGGTATTTCACGTCAGCACTGAGGCATCACCTCCTACATCAAGAAGCCTCCACACGGTATTTTAAAAGTAGTTCGCGCAGACTGTTTAAAAAGTGAACCTGTTTTGCGCATGAACCTAAAACCTTTTGTAAAAGTAATTGAGAGAAATTTATCTTATATATTTGAGAATTGAATCTGTAGTGGTTGAGAAGTGAATGAGGCAAACCAATAATATTCAGAAATAAAATAAATTTTTAGTCCTATATTTGCTACCACTTTCTTATTTTAACTATATTCTTTATTAAATGACTCGTTCGTTAATTGGATATCCTTCACAGTGGTCTGATCGGACTACTTATAAAATACCGTGTGGAGGCTTTCAGTTATAGGAGGCGTGGACTGAGGTCGGTCATCTTAATGGGAGGCGAATGCCCACCATGGTTCAGGGGAGACGCATTTTTTATTTTATAACCATTGTTGAACAGCCGACCCAATTTTGGTTTTTTTTTTATGTCCAACTCTGCAATCTTGTAATGTTGATGTAATCTCTCTGTAATCTTGTCTGTAATCTCTTAATGTCCAACTCTGTAGTCTTGTAATGTTGAACCCATTCCAGAAGATAGGGGAACTCATTGATCAAGTATTGGGAGAAATTTGTCTTAGTGGAGGAATTTTTGATAAGACTAAACCGCACTTGCGTTACATGGAGAGGAAAACCACGAAACCTCATCATGGTTAGCCCGATGGCAAGAGGACTCTATCCCGAGATTCGTCTACCACTGTTCACCATTCCTACTACTCCTGACACTAAATTTTATACCAGATGATTAATCTGGTAACTTTATCAGTCATGTATATCTTCTACCCTTTCTGCTTCAATGTCGCCTTTGAGGTGCAATCATCAGTACCACTCTAAAATTAAACATTTTTATACCTCAATAATTAGTAACCAGTTTTTTAAAGAATTTTAAAAATTATATAAAAAAAGTGTATTATGTATTTTATATGATTCATTGCTTATAATCGTTCAAACAGCATTTTAAAGTACTCGGAGTGCATATGAATAAAGTATTTAACCCTTTGACGGTTATGAACGAGTTCAGCTCGCAATCGAATCGTGCCTCATAATGCGCGCAAACGAGTTCCAAGACAATGCGCGCAAACGAGCAGGATTTTGACCGTAATGGCAACGAGCACTACTTGCGTAGTGAAATTTTTCCTCAATGCGCGCTGACGAGCTGAGCTCGTTCGTCATTATTATTTTGCATTGACTATGTTAAAAACGAAAAGTACGTAAAAACTGTTATTTATGTACTACAAATACTTTAAGAAATTTTTAAAACGCGTGAGGCGAGCTATCTACCGCATCTAGAGATGCTAACTTGCTCCGCTTTGTAAAATAGTATTTCCTAGTGATAGCGAAAGTCAAGTTACTTTCAGTTTAGTATTTTTCCTCTTAAGAATTTTTTTCACCACTAAATATCAAAAACTATAAGTAACATATAAAATGCAACGTTAAAGCAACAATCTACTGGTTACTCTATTAAAAAGTAGACGTAGCTGTCCTTCTCCAACGAAATTTACTACATAATTTGCTACCACTTTATTATAACAATTCCAGAAGACGTAGCAGTTGGCATCGCCAGAGAAGGGTGACATTTTCGGAAGAACGGCGGTGGAAAACAGCTGCCACTTTCGACTACTTTTTGCACGTAATACTGCGCGAATTAATGAAACGAAAACTGCTCATTACCCTGACCGTCAAAGGGTTAAGACAACGACTCCTATAACTGAAAGCCTCCACACGTTTTTTTATAGGTAGTCCGATCAGACCACTGTGAAGGATATCCACTTACCGAACGAGTCATTTAATACAGAATCTAGTTAAAAAAGGAAAGTGGTAGCAAATATATGACTAAAAATTTATTTTATTTATGAATATTTTGGGCTTGCCTTATTCACTTGTCAACCACTACAGATTCAATTCTCAAATATATAAGATAAATTTCTCTCAATTACTTTTATAAAAATCATTTCGGATAATCATGACTATCCCCACTGCCCTAGACAAACTGTGTTCTCTGCACCAATGAAGCCCGGCTATACCGGTGGGAGGCGCGAGAGTGCACAGGGAGTCTTCCCCCTTTTGTAAATTTGTAAATAGTGTAAATATTCTTTCTTCATCTTTATCTTCAATTTTTTTCCCTTTATTATGTATCAACTTGCGACTTATTTTTATGTATGACTCAGACTTGATTTTATCAATTATTGTTCATTCTGAGATTTAACTTAATGTTAACGCAGCACCTCCCTTCCCTTCCACCACATATTATCCAATTTAGATGAAAGAGCAGATATCCATACATGGATAGGTACTCTGAAAAAAGTTGATTAGTTAGTTAGTTAGTACTTTTATAAATGGTTTTGGGTACATGCGCACAACTTTTCGCTTTTTAAGCTGTCTGCGCGGACTACTTATGAAAGACCGTGTGGAGGCTTCTTAATGTAGGAGGTGATGGTTAAGTACCGTGTGAACATTGAAGATTTAAATCAAATGCTAGAAAAAATAATTAAAAAACAAATTTGACTATTTTGCCGGATAAGCTAGTAGAGAGTGAGAGAGGTCACTTCCAACCTTTAAATAACTAAAAAGTTGACAGAGTTGATCCATAATTGGAAAGTGTCCCTAGTGGCGTAAGACGTTATTTCCAATGTTTCCATGCCAGGGTCAAATGGATTGACTTACCTCCCCTAGACGTTTGTCGTAATATTTAACAGACATCCTGGATATTTAAAGCAGTTTCATGTACTTTGAAAAAATCTTTTACGTTAATTGGTTGAATTATGAATTAAAAAGTTATCAAGATATACCAAAAAAAATACAAAAAGAGTTAAAACATTAATAAAGTTAGATTACACTGCGGAAAAAATAACTTTTTTTTATTGTGTGAGATTTTTGATTGGATCTCAGATATTTTCTTGTTGTTAAATTCTAATCTGCAATCAGTTTCTCTGTACAAGCTGCAATTTTAATTGCATTTAAAAAATATTTTCCTAACCAGGAATTTTTGAAGTTCATTCTGGTGAATAATAAGTGTTCTCCTTCTCTGCTACGTAGGGAGTAATGGAATGAAGTCTATATTGCATTTCAGCTTGTGATGCGATACGTTAAGTTTATATGCTTTTTTTCTAAAGTGTTATTTTCAAAAGAACAGAGAAGTGTATATGTATGGATTGCATGTGTATGGACATTTATGAAGTGTATATTGGTATTTCATAAACTTGTACATTCATTCAAATAAACTAAGCAAAAAATATAATTTTTAAGAAAATCTGTAGCTCTCCGAGCAAATCTAATTTAAAGTATGAAATCCCCTCTCCCGAATCAAGTAAGATCAAGTATTTCTTTAAATTTAATTTCCCTGAGTTATCTAAGTTTATATATTTTACAATCATTATAATTACTGCGTCAAGCATGAATTTTAATTTATTTTAAAAGTTTTAAAGGAATTGATAAATAAATACTCGCACATTCAACAGGCATCAATTTTTTTTAAAACTAAAATTCTTTAAAAAGCTTAGTTAATGTGTTTTTAACGACGCGAATATATTAATTACTCACACGTAAGAAACAAATTGAAGTGCTTAAAGCTAATAAATCACTTTTAAATTACCAATCACCTTTCGAAAAGCAAGTTATTTCTTAGAACTTTCGTTATTCACAGGCAATGCGTTGTTCTTATAGGAACTATCTGAAAAAATATGATATATTAATTTCATTTTATAAGTATAGCAAACAAGAACACTAGTTTCAGCCATTCTTAAAAAGCAATATATTATGTTTGTTGTCTAATTATCATTTCCGCACCACATTTGCTTGTTATGACGTGTTTATAAAGATTAAAATTTTTTCGGTTTAACATTGTGTTTGATAAAATGAACTATCAAAAAACAAGGCAAAGACTGTCGAGTCCAATCATTATTTCAGCACGACATTTCCAACTACATATTATAAAACATACCATCAACCATTTGACGTAGAATTTTCATTAATCATATTTTTGATGATTTCTTCAATAGATTATATTTCAATAGATAATAGGTATTAATTTGCGTCAAAAATAAGTGAAAAATATTATATTTAGCATTTTAGTATTTTATGGTTATGAAATACAATTTAGGTTTAAAGGTAAAATCTTCCAAACACGGCTCACTTAGAAAACAATAGATTTTTATGCATTTATTTGCAGTAAAACTACTTTTTTTTAAAAACGAAAGGAAAAAAAACTACTAAAAATAAAAAAAAACATCTTTTTTTTTTAATTTCATATTTTAGTACAAGTAAAATTCCAAGAATATAACATATTTTTTTAATAATTATTAGACAGTTATTCATAATTTTGCGTCAAAGCGTTTAAGCATAATCTAGATTATTAAAAAGATTGGTAAGATTTATTAAAAAGATTAAAAAGATTTATTAATAAATATTTTTTTTTGCTTTTACGTTACAATCAGAAAAAGGTCATTAACAAATAGCCTCATGTTTGATGACTAATAATTATTTTTATTTCCACATTTGTTAGTCAAAGTATGACAGCAATAATAATTTTTACACTTCACGTTTTACATTATAAATATCTACCGTTATCCTTACGCACGATTTTACCGTGGTGATAAATTATTATGTTAACAATCACATAATTGCTACAATACAAAAAATAATAGGTTATTGGCATATTATTATTATTGGCATATTATAATTATTGGTATATTAAAATAAATGTTCATATTTTGGAAAATGTTAATACTTTGAAGTATTCTTATTTTACAAACACATTAGTTATATAATTATGGTCTCATGTGAACATTTTAAAATTTATTTAATAATTTTTTAAAGATTGCTAACTTAAAAAAAATAAACATTAGTCTAGAGAAAATTAAGTCAGGATATTTGAATTTGTCCAGATCATTGATAAAATGTATTTGGCAGGGTACACAATTGTGTTCTTCGCGTGTAAAGTGGTTATTTAATTTAAAAACTATAGACTTAATTTTTTAATGAAGGTATTATTTTTCTTCAGCTTTAAAATATCATTAAAATCTAATTCTCAAATCTGGAATTGTTATTTCAGCATTATTTGTTTTTAATTAAAGTAACTTTTCCGCACAAACCATAACAATGAAGGGAGAAATGTTTAACAGTTGCTAAGAAAGTACAATACATACCCTCCAACTGCTACGGAATTTCCGTAGTTTCAGAAATCTTCTTTTCAGACGGTAGCAAAATTAATGTCTTAATATTTAAAAAAAAATAATTTTAGCGTAACTTGTCCACTATTACTTATAAAAGTGCAGGCCATATGGCTAGATTCTTAAGTTCTGATAAAAGTTTTATGAGAGATCCATTTGCTTTAAAAATTTCTACTTTGGTTCGCTACCACTAGAAAGAATTATTTTCAAAATCTTCATAAGTTGGAGGGGATGAGTTTAACCCTTTCGCGTCGACTGTCACAAATACGTGCCAGCGTAAAACCGCATCAATCAGGGTAAAAAGATAAAACTGGTAATCAAAGTATTTCTTTAGCAGTTTATTTGTGGGCGGAGTTATAATTGTTTGATTTATTTAATTCACCATTACTTTGTTCAAAATAAAACTATTCAGTTATGCTTTGAATTAACATTGATTATATATATGATTAAACTAACAGTAATTAAAGTAAAAGCAGACTAAGTCTGTCAGATTAGCAACGACTACATTTAACACGTTCACGCCGGGAAAAGTGAAAATACTGGTACGGGAAAAGAGCAAATACTGGTAGAAGAACTATTTCAATATTAGATAATATTCGGGAGGAGTTAATCTATTCTCAACAATAACAATTCACCGTAAAGAAATTTGTGACGGCGAAGAGCAATTCAATATAAAAATTGCATCCGTTAAAAACAATTGGTAGTTATGGATTTTTATTATTCCGGGAAAAAAACTAAAAAATTAAATTTGTTGTTGCCAGTTTTTACTCCGGTGCGCTGCCAAGATGAGACAAGTCTAGCGTGACCCACCAGTGGGTCACCCCGGCGTGAAAGTGTTAAGTTACCGTTTTTTATTCAATTATTACTTGATTCTGATTTTGTACTAATGCTTTTCTGAATCACCCGTCCCCAAGGGGTAAGATGGAAATAGATAACATGGATAAACGAAAATGGATAGAAAATTTGAGCTCTACAAATATTTTGAGCTTCTGCTTATTTATAAACAAATAAATCACTGGTGAGATCTTTCTTTATATTCGAAATTCATTTTTTCAATTGAAAAGTGCTTACTTCATCATGTTGCATCAATACATAATATTTGCAGCCACAAAGCATTTTGTAAACTACAATTTCGTAGCGGCTATCTCAGAAGCACTAGATATCCAGAATATTTAAAGTGGTAGTGGTCTATATTATCTTGAGCACTTGCTTAACCCGTTTTGTTCCGAATTTATATATGGAAATGATACAAAAAGTGGTTTTATGGAAAAAGTGGTTTAATATATATTCGAAATAATTTGGTTTTTCCACTGTTATGGCATTCAAAAAGTCTTTGATAGATCAAAAAGTACTTGTTCCTTATAATTCCAGATCTAATCAGAAATAACTAAATCATTGTGGTATCTGAGAATCTTTTAATTCACCCAGATAAATGAAAATGCTGAAAAAAGTTTCCCACCACAATGAATGTCTTTGAAAAAAGGAACTGTCCTAAATATATGACGCTGGGCGTTAACCGGTTAACTATCAACAGATAAAACACTATTGGTATTCTTCGTTATAATCGAAACTCAATTTTTATGCATGAAAGTGCTTGTTTTTTATCTTGCTGCACCACCACGCAATATTTGCTGGCGTATAAAATTTTGCAAAATCCTAATTCATTCTTGTCACCTCAGAAATCACTCTGTAAGATATTTCCAAAATAATTCCAATTAATATTTTAAATTAAATTTAATTTGTTTAATTTTTCCAGCACTTATGAAATTCCATTTTCCCTGTACAATTAATTGGTTTTACATATATATGTTTAAGTTGTTTGTATGCAGTGAATGAATGTAATGTAGTTTATAAATAAATAACATAATGCTAAATCGTAAAATTTACTACAAATATTCAAATGAAATGTTACGAATGACATCAACAAGTCTGCAGGTATGCAATTTAATCCGTTATTTGGAATACCAATTTGCTCCGTTTTATTGGCAAAATGTTTTTATTGGTACAGGGCTGTCAACTAATACGCTTTTCGCAAAAATATATTTAAGACAGAAAGGCAATTAAAAGCTAACACTAATTTTGCCAGCATTTTAAAAACTTCAGCTCATGAAAAGGCGTTTTATATGAACTTTCGAATCATTTTCATATAGTGATGTGGAAAATGACTTTTAATCAAATTTGAAAAACAAGCAATTTTGCATTAACTTCTTCGAAACGAACGAGTCATATATGGCGAGTCATATTCTCAGGATGGCGATAATCAGGGTAAAAAAAGATAAAACTGGTAGCCAAACTATTTTAATAGCAGTTTATTTGTGGGCGAGGTAATGATAATTTGCTTTATTAAATTCACCACTACTTAGTTCGAATTAAAATTTGTATAATTGCACTTTTAACACATATTGATAGGATGTGTTAGATTTAAAGTGAAAGCAAAAATAAATCTGTCAAATTAGCAACTCCCAAGATTAAGCTATTGCTTTTTATTTTTTACCATAATGCATACCCTCCAACTTATGAGGATTTTGAAAATAATTCTTTCTAGTGGTAGCGAACCAAGGTAGAAATTTTTAAAGCAAATGGATCTCTCATAAAACTTTTATCAGAACTTAAGAATCTAGCCATATGGCCTGCACTTTTATAAGTAATAGTGGACAAGTTACGCTAAAATTAATTTTTTTTAAATATTAAGACATTAATTTTGCTACCGTCTGAAAAGAAGATTTCTGAAACTACGGAAATTCCGTAGCAGTTGGAGGGTATGTGATACTGATTCCTTACGAATACATTTATGACTCACCCGACCCTAAAGGGTTAAGTGCGTCTAATGTTTTTTTTAAAATTGTTTTTATCAAATTCATTTACATAATTTTATATCCCACTCAATTCTTCTACTTCCAGATTTTATAATGTTATCAACTTTTTTTAAACCAATTCCTCTGAACTTAAACTTAACTATCTTGCACTTAACTGCAAGTTTTATCAGAAAATCGTAGAGGGTTGGCAGCCTTGCGTACCTGGTTCATTTTTTAAGCTCTTGGAATATTCATGACAACAATTTTAGATAAATATTTTGTCATATGAAAACCATTTTTTGTGACAGGATATTTATGCTGTTTTTGGGAAACTCCATCATCATGTGAAATGATGCTCTTTTTGTGAATAAAAATTTTTTTTACAATTACTGTGAGTTTGCAACAGGTCAAGTTTAGCCGGTCTATGGTCAGTGCTGCCTGATCTTTATACTAAAAATGGTGCAAAACGTCAGTATGGAGAAAAGCTACAATTTTGTGAAAATGAAAAGCGTAATATTTCAAAACCTACTCCAATGCTGCATTATTTGGGTTCATAAAAATTTGCAAAAACTGAGAAAAAAGCAGTCATTTAAAAAAATTCCATCTAAGTAATGGAAAAATGTCACCAAATTGGCGTTTTTTTTTTAAAAAAAAACTACCAGCTTTTAAAATATTTAAATTAGTTAACAGTTCTAAAACCTAGATAATTCTTCGTGGCAAGATGATATATATAGTTTAAATTCAGCACTTTGCTTCGAGTGTAAGGCATTTAAACTGAGTCTTTTTTAATTTTTCCTTCGGACAGAAATTCGAAAAGCCATATGACATATTAGAAGCGCATTATGAGCTAAAACTTTATGTCCCAGCTATCTTTGAATAAGTTATGCTCAGTTATGATAATGCCCCCCCCCCTTTAAACTATTTTCATTAAATAGGAAAAAAAAATAAAAAATACGTTTTGCTGTCCGAAAAAAAATTTCGAATGAAAAAAAATATATAATTAAATTCTAGAATGTTGCAGTAAGCCCTATTGCATTACTTCTTTTCTTAAGGTTGAAGCATTTGAAAAACAGGATGAGAATATCCTATAAAAAGTTCCTTATTCCAAAAACAATTCAGCAAATTCAACTTTTATTCATACATAAAGCAATTACTTTTTATCATCATTAAAAAAGCATTATTTTACATTTTAAGTAAACAATAAATAGCTTGCATAGTTAAAAAATGATAACCTAATAAGATTAACAAATCTAGAATTTCTTTGAATAATTTTTTCTTTGTACAGAAAGCAGGTTGTTTAATATAAAAAAAATGCTGCAAATTTTGAGAAAGTCTTTTTTACAGAAATTCTGCACAAAAACCAGAGAAATAAATAAAAAAGAAATAATGAAATGAACGCCGAAAGCTCCTAAACTCATCCAAAGGACCGACATCAATAAAAAAAGAAAACAGGAGGTAATGTAAATGAGAAGTGAATCACAGTAACATAGGGCAAGAGAAAACGAAAGGTGTAGAGTGTATAGTGGTGTAGAGATATTTTTTTATCCAAACTTATGTGTCTTCCCTTTTAAACTGGCATCTCCAATTATCTACTCCGTAAAGTGTCAAACAAAACACTTTGCATATTTAGTTGAAGAAAGATGGGATGGAATTAAAAAAAAAAGACTAAAATAACAAACTAAATTCCAGAATGAGTGAAAGTAAAGGTAAAAAAAAAAGGTAGGAAACGTTATATAAATTTTTTATATTATTGTTCGGAAAGTCTTTTATTTCGGGCTTCTTTACTTACTTTGACGACGTAAAATGAAGTATCTAGTTTAATTTGTGTTGGCGAAAGATATTTAAATAACATGGTCCTGGTTTAAATCATCTTCCGTTTTCACTTTAAGAAAGGAAGTATTTAAACTGAAAAAGTGAGTAAGTAGAATCGAAGCTTGGAATGAAAAGCATAAAGTTGCGTAAAAGAGGAGAATTTAATTTATTGTTGCAAAAGCGAGGAGTTATGAGATATGCAGAAAAATGATTAAAAGAAAGTTTTTCAAAAGTTACCGCTGATGCCTTTTAAGACTACATTTTTTTTAAAAAAATTTTCTTAAATTAATTCAGTGCATTTTTTAATTTATTTTATTACGAAGGTATTTAGGTTTATATCATGTTTGATTAAAAATGAATATTTTCTTAAATATTTCTTCGAATGTTGAAGTTATTTCTGCTATTTTTTAGGTTTCTTTAAAGCTTATTTAAACTTTATCTAAACTCCGTTAATTAAAATAGAAATAGTTTTGAAAATTACTTCTTAAAATTTCAAGTTGTTAGTTATGTGAAATGCATGAATAACTATAATCTAAGGCATTTTCTTTTACTTTACTGTATTTTATGGTCTTTTAACAAAGTGGTATAACTATCAACTCTTTCAAACGCAGTTTTTTAGTCAGGAGTAATTTATTGTAAAAGCAATTTATTACGAAACACTAGAAACATAAAATTATTTACTTAAACTTCCGCAGATTACAAGAGTTGGCTTATTGTACAAAAAGCTATCCCTAAACAAGGCTACCAACTAAAATATTTTGTTGAGTATAAGGCAATTAAAAATTTAAGCTTTCAGAATATTTGGTAATTTTGTAAATATTTTAAAAGATTTCTCTACAAGTGATATGGAACAAACTAGCGTTTTATATGAACCTTTCAAGTATTTATGTGTAGCACTGTAAAAAATAAATTTAAATCAAATTTGCAAAACAAAAACTCGTAAATTGAAATACAAAAAAAACATAAATTATACAAATCATAAATAATACAATCAATCAGCATAAGCTTTAGCAACCACTAGAAGAAATTTTCCCCTAAAGCGAATAAAGTTGGCAGGTCTACACTAAGTGGTCGTAAATTAAAAAGATTTTTTTTCCTTAAATTGAGTCATTTTACCAATTTTAAAAACAAAACTGCACACCTAGTGCTCCTCGCTTACACACGTTTGAATTATTTAGCTGTCATCTTTTTTTTTTACCTATTTTTGAAATTTTCTGAAATGTGACCACCTTGAATGAGTATGCATGAATGCATACGTATGTATAATAATAATAAAATGAAATGAAATAAATAAGCTATTGTAGGGTATTTTATACTGTTATCCTTTCTTAATCAATAAAATATTTTCAAATAGCTCCACATTTATATGAAGAAATAATTATAAATTATATACTAATGTGTACGTGGACGGCAAAGTTCAAAAAACTAAATGATGAGAATGAAATATTTTAGTTACCACTTTGTGTTAGTTAGAAAAGATGTTTCAAATTTAGAAACATTGACGGCAAAAAGGTTAAAGCAATTGTCAATAACAACCAGCTCCTCAATCACATGTTAACTTGACGACCATTAGTTTAACACGTTTACGCCCGGGTGACCCATCGGTAGGTCACGCTAGATTTTCTCATCTTGGTGGCGCACCGGAGTAAAAACTGGTAACAAATAAATTTCCTTTTTTAGTTTTTTTCCGGGAATAATAAAAATCCATAACTACCAATTGTTTTTAACGGATGCACTTTTTATATTGAATTGCTTCTTCGCCAACGGTAAACTTACTTACAGTGAATTGTTATTGTTGAGAATAGATTAGATCAGTCACCCCAGAGACTCTGTATACAAACTGCTTTCATTTTCTAATTTTACTGTAATTTCACGATGAATGGGATATGGGTCTTCTGCGCGGCCCAGGTGCCCAGCTTTTGTTAAATAAAGTAAGTAAGTAAGAGAATAGATTAGCTCCTCCCGAATATTATCTAATATAGTTCTTCTACCTGTATTTTCTCTTTTCCCGTACCAGTATTTTTACTTTTCCCGGCGTGAACGTGATAAAGGAATTGTTCCATTTTTTTTTTTTCAATTGAAAATTGTTTTCTATCTCTCACTGTATATATATGCAAAACTGTAAGACAAAAATTGCGTGCTTGATTAATATTTGTCATAATTTTCTGGTTTACAAATACTAACATTTCTTTCATATAACTAAGAAATTTTTTCAGTCTCATGGAATTCCCATGATTCCCACTTTTTGAAAAATTTCAAAATAGAATATTAGGTTTTATTCCGGTAAATGAAAAATAAATTTTCATATTCTAGAATTTCCCTCAGTTTCCCTATTATCTAACATGTGTCACATTTATCAAAGTTTGAAAAATCTATTCCCTAATTTTTTCCTTTTTTTTTCGTTTTTAAGATATGTTTTTCTGCGTTTATTCTCTTATGCCTTCGTTTCTTATGGATGAAGCAGTTTCTTTCGAACGCGAGTTTTCCCTTTCCTTTAGTTTCCCCTTCCCACTATTTTTTTTTTCTTTTCCTGTATTTCCCTTTTTTCTTAAGGTTTTTTTGGTTGTTTGTTTAGATCTTTAGTCTTTTAAGAAATGAACTCACTCAGAGATAAATGCTTCGATCTACTCACATATATTTTTTTTAGTCATACAATTTCAGTTTATTTCCGCTCAAAATTTTCTGAAATTCTGAAATCTCATTTTTTCCGTTTGCGTTTTTTTTTCCTGTCTTTTTTCTTCGGATCTTAACAAAAACTTTCATCTCGTTTATTATTTCAGTTTTTGCGGGTTGTCAAAATATCCCGATTAAAGTATAACCAAATAATACTCGCTGAAAGTAAAACTAATTCTTGAAATAAATTTCTTTCTTAAATGTTAACACTTGAAGAAATTACTATATATAATAAAATCTGACAAAATATTTCAAAATCTATGTAAAATAAAGCTACTCATTTAATGTATTCATTGTTTTGTATGATTTAATATTACAATAATTTTTTGTCTGTTATCTATTGTCAGCTGATAAACTAATATGGTGAAAATAAATGAATATATTTAACAGGAAAATAAAATAATCAATAATTATAGCAAAAATTGGTTATCTTCATGTTCAAATAATTATGCTTTGCACGATATTTTTTCCTTTTTTGAAATGAATGAAAATTTAAAAATAGTTTCAAAACAAGTTGAAATTTTTCAAAGACGAGAATCAAGATTTTGAATACATTTCTTTTTTATTTTCAGAAAGATAAAATTAAAAAATATTTAACATAAATTGTAAAAGCAATTTTATCATTGAATTGAGTCAAATTCTAACAATTGATTCATAATTTTTTAACCTACATTTATTGCATGATTATATTTCTCATTAAAAAGGAAATATTTATGTTTCGTAGGTACAATTAATTTTGTATTTATAATATGTATACTTTCTTAAAATATTAATTTCATTTCACATATAAAATGATATATTCTTAGAAATATATTCTTATAGTTATGTTTCGATAAATTTCTTTTTATCGTCTCTTTTAATACAAATAATAAAAAATCTAAATTTTTTTTTCAGATGTACCTTTTTTATTATTTGTTTAACGTATCTATATAAAGTGTATATAGATAAAGATGTTAGACAAAACTGTGGAAACACTTTTATGTAAACAATCTTATGTTTAGCAGCAAGGAGATTTGGCAAAACTGTTGGCATAATTTGAGAGATAATGCTTCAAGCTTTTAGAAATGGGTCATCACCTCCTACATCAAGAAGCCTCCATACGGTCTTTCATAAGTAGTCCGCGCAGACCGCTAAAAAAACGAACCAGTTGTGCGCAAGTATCCAAAACCTTTTATTAAAGTAATTGAGAGAAATTTATCTTATATATTTGAGAATTGAATCTGTAGTAGTTGACAAGTGAATAAGGTAAGTCAATAATATTCATAAATAAAATAAATTTTTAGTCATATATTTGCTACCACTTTCTTTTTTTAACTAGATTCTGTATTAAATGACTCGTTCGGTAAGTGGATATCCCTCACAGTGGTCTGATCGGACTACCTATAAAAAACCGTGTGGAGGCTTTCAGTTATAGGAAGCGTTGAATGGGTCATAATTTGAGAGATCATGCTTCAAGCTTTTAGAAATGGTGTCATTTTTATCCATGCAAATTTTGGATCGACCAAAAATAAGAGATAAAGTTAATAACTTCTATCTAGTTTTCATAATAGAAATTTTGAAATAATTTTAAAGGATTGCAATATTTATGTTAGAATCTTTTTTTCATATTTTATGGGTATTGAGAAAGGATTACTCATTTTGGTCCATCCGGTTGTTCGTTTGTGGCCACTATGGTTTATGTTAGTAGAAATTTCCTTTTTATTTCACTTATTGGGGGAACCCTTTCCCCATCACATATCTCCGCACTTCTGCAAGTTTTTCTTCGTAAGACTTGTTAAAACCATGTCCGAGACGCTAAATTGATCTGCTATCCGACTATTGTTTTGAAAGCAGATGTGGATGTAAAACAATATAAATAAGCTTTAAAATTTTTTAATTTTTAATGCCGTATGATAAAAAGTATAACAATCACCTACGTGCAATGGTACACCACAAGTTTTGCAAATATATCGGGTTTCGTAAAGCTATAGTAAATTGGTAGAAAATTAAATAGTAAAACTTGAAAAGTAAGGAAAATTACTCCCACTTTTTAAAATAGCGACCACGAGATCACTGCTAATATGATTGCTATGACTCGTGACCGGTCACCAACGCTTGGCCACGAAAACACCAGTTAACTCGTGACCGGTCAGCAATGTGTTAACAAACAAATTTTAATGAATGTGACATTTAAGTTAGTCTTACTTAATTAAATTCGCTTGTTTCCACCATTCAAAGTTTCATATAAAATTCATTTTTTACGTTATTTCCTGGAGAGAATTTTATTTAATTGGCGAAATTATCCATACTTACAAGTTTAACTTTTTTGATTCACAACCTCTTTTTAAAATCCTATGCAGATAGCGTAGCAGTTAGCACCCCTATCCTGTTTACCATGTTGCCGCAATTTGTTAAGTCAGACACTCATTTTTTTTCAATAATTTAAGACTGCCATATGAAATATAAAATAGAGTGTTGATGTTTTCAAATGCATTAAATATTGGTCTAAAATTAATATTGGTCAAATCTAAGAATTGATTGAAAGATTAAATATTGGTCAATCTAACGTTGGGCACACTTTCTTTTCTTTTCTTTTTAAATACCACTTTAGCACCTGGAAGTTTGTCTGGGTAGGGTATTTATATAGATTTATTTCCTAAGCAAATAAACATATATATTATAAAAAGAAACTTATAAAACAAACTAAATTTCCATAAATGTAGTAATTGATAAAAATTAGTTTTCCTTTCATTACCAATGTGAAATTTTGCGACATCCTGTTAATTATTACTTATTAGTAACAGAGTAATATTTTGTGGCATCCTTGTTATATTACTCTGTTAACTTTTATTTTATATTTAAAAAATAACCTTATTCGACGATAATTCGAAATAAAATAGTATTGAAATTTATAGTTTTAGTACTGCACCAACCATAATGAAATTCTTTTTATAACAAATCATTAATAAACAACAGTTTGGTTGTCTTCAACTGATTTGAAAATGCATTAAATTTTGTGGAATAGGATAATATTAGACAAAAGGATCACTAACTTTGAAAATTGTGTACGATTTATGTCAAAATTTCTATGGAAATTAATAATTGCTGAACACTCTCAAAAAGAAGTTTAATGGATTACTATAACTGTTTACAAGCAATAGCTTAATTAGTATAGCTTCGGCTATTCTGAGTAAATCCTTTCTTCGGTAGTTTATGCATTAATTTTAAGCAATTAACGAGAGTAAAGGCTCTGCAGAAATGCCTGTTATCTATCAAAACTCATTTTCTAAGTGAAGGGGATAGAATAACAGCACATAAGTGGTGATGAATTGTCAAATAATATGTCTATATTTTGAAAACCCTTATCATAGTCAATATATTTCTGACATAGATTGAAGAGATTATTGCCAATCAATTAACGCTGTAAAAAGCAAATGAAGTAAAACTGTGTTGACATTATTGTTACTTAATTTTCAGGATACATTTGTTTTTCAGTTTAAAACACCAAATTTGACTGAAAATTTTAATTTTAGTCAAGGAGATTAACAAGTGTGAACTTAGTCAGCGCCTCCTATAGCTGAAAGCCTCCACACGGTTTGTTGCAGGTAGTCCAAGCAGACAACAATAAAGGTGAACAAGTTAACAAAAGAAGCATTTCATAGAAAGACGGTTTTTTGCAGGTAGTCAGAGCAGACAACAATAAAGGTGAACAAGTTAACAAAAGAAGCATTTCATAGAAAGACGGTTTTTTGCAGGTAGTCCGAGCAGACAACAATAAAGGTGAACAAGTTAACAAAAGAAGCATTTCATAGAAAGACGGTTTTTCGCAGGTAGTCCGAGCAGACAACAATAAAGGTAAACAAGTTAACAAAAGAAGCATTTCATAGAAAGTCTAGTAAAAATACTATAGTGGTAGCAAATATGTCTAAAATTTTTTATAATTTTTGAATATGATAGGTTTGCTTTATTTACTTGTCAACTCCCACAGATTCAATTCTCAAATATGTATGAAAAATTTCTCTCTATTACTTTTAAAAAAGAATTTGGATTCGTGCGCGCAACTGTTTCGCTTTTTAAATAGTCTGCGCAGACTACTAATAAAAAATAATGTAGAAGCTTTCTGATGTAGGAGGTAAAGACTTAGTACATTCTGAATGAAGTTACATACTTTGGCTCTCTGTTTAAAGTTGTAAAACTGTTTAAAGAATAATGGTTGATGAAAGCTTAAAAGCAATTAGTTTTGAATTTCTAGTGATCTATAACAGTTGCTGAGTTGATGTTACCAGGCTGACTGCAATGCCCTGCAAATAATAAACTGGGGATATATACAACTTCATAGTTGATTCGATCTTGCTTATTATGGTTAAGTTATCAATCTTTCGAAAACATTATCCAATATATAAAATATAAGACATGTCAGTTTGTATTCCAAAATGGAGAAAAGATCGGTAGCGAAACCTCTTCTCTTCTGGATAGTTATTTAAAGGAATAAACTTTTCTAAAAACAAATACTTATCAACAATTCTTTTCAGCCCTAAGAAACAGTCTTGTATAAATTTATGACTGCTTATAAACTTTAATAGTTTTATATATTTACAGCCTTGTAATTTTAAACCCAACCTAAAAAAATATGAACTCCTTCATCAAGCATTGGGAAAAACTTGCCTACGTGGATGAATTTTTGGCGCAAATAGCCTGTATTTGCGTTACATGGAGAGGGAAACCACGAAAACCTCCCACGCATATCTCGACGGTATGGGGATTCTAACTCATGATTCTTTTACCTCTGATGATATTTTACGTCAGTATTGTAGTCGGTGCTAGCCGGGAAGAACTGGTATGCAGATCTGCCATCTACTACCCGTTTTGCAAAATATTTTATTGAGTAGTAGGCAATAGAGAACTAAAACTTACAGAATTTTTAGCAATTTTGCCATCATTTTATAAGCATTATATTTATCCCATTGCATTTGATTCCTGCCTTTTAAATTTAAGTTAAACTGATTTTTTAAACTACTAAATAGAATTAATTGAAATATATATATATTATGTCACATTGTACGAACTATTTAGTTTTGAGGCTCTTAAAATTAGGTACGTATACTTCATTTATTTTGCACTAAAGCTGTACAATGGGTTATTGACGGGTATTGGTCTTCGAAACATCTCTGAATGATCCGAAGACATGCCATCGCAATTTTTGATCCTCTGCTGAGGGGATTGCTCCCCGTTTTGGTAGTCCGAAGGCCTGCGGGAGAGCACTTTACCGTAGAAGAGTTTGACGAGGACTGTGATCTAAGGGGTCACCTGCCCGTTTACTGACCGTAATCAGTGATGCTTGACTTCGGTGTTCTACGAGACTCTTAACCCTTTGGGGACGGGTGATTCAGGAAAGCTTTCGTACAAAATCAGAATCGAGTTGTAATTAAATAAAAAGCGGTAACTTAAATGTGGTCATTGCTAATTTGACAGACTTACTTTGCTTTTACTTTAATTATTGTTAGTTTAATCATATATATAATCAATGTTAATTCAAAGTATAACCAGTTTTATTTTGAACTAAGAGCACTTCTTATTCTTGATATTTCAGACTACTATCATATTACAAGTCCCAACAATTCAAAATAAAAAGAAAAACGTATTACATAATATTCATGACATGATATTATAAATTTTCTACATGAAATATATCTGCCATCACCTTTTAGTAGAATGACCTAAAAGTGGAAGATTTCCACCGAACAAATGAACATGACGTTAATTAAAGTAATTAACACGATTCAACATGAGCCTCATTTATTTTCCTCTTTGAACTAAGACCTAGAAAAAAATCAAGTACTAGCAGCCAAAGTTTGACAACGCGCTTGAAGAATGTTTTAAATTAGTTTCATTTGATCTTTACTCTTCGGTAGCATTTTGCTTCCGTTAGCATTTCCTTCAAAACATTTCCTTTAAATTGAGAATTTTCAGTATATATGAATAAATTAAAACAGCTAATTTTTCTTACTCCTTTTTTACAACTACTGAAAGAAATAAACTTTCAGATAGAAGTAACTCTGATGAACGGACCAAATGTGTTAATGACGGTTTTAGTCTGGTTCAAAAATAGAGAAATGTTCAGTCGAGGCACTTTAGTACAAAATTATATGACCAGAACAGGTCTGTTCGTAACTCTGTATCAGTTAAAAAATGTTTATAAGGTTTACTTAAGACTTGGTATTCTGTTTATATTTAACACTAACATACCATAGCCAGTCAAATGACCGTTTAAGAACTTTTGCATTGAAAATGCGCTTATCATCTTACCGTTTTTGCTAAAGTTGGAGACAAAACAAGCATCTCCACCCTTCTTAAACTTCAACTTATTTCAAAGCACCCCGACGTTCATCTTCAGTGGATACCATCCCACGTTGACATCTTTGGAAATGAGCAAGCGGATCGCTTGGCCAAAGAGGGCTGTAGTCATTTAACATCTTCGTCCTCAGCCCTTACCTTTTCAGAGTATCAGTCCAAAATCAAAAGCCATCTATCAAAAAAGTGGAGGATCCCCCCCTCTCATCATTGGTATGCGGCCAAGGAACCGGGCTCTTAACTTGTTCATATAGGTGATAGAGCATCTCAAACAGCTATTTCCGGACTGGCAAGTGGACACACGAATAGTCTCTCGTACTTTAAAGGAAGAAAGACTTATGCAGTCTGCTCCAAATGTGAAGCCCAGCAGGCCTCAGCTGAACATATCCTCGACTGCTTGGGCCTTTCCAAGGAGGACTTATATGCTTCTCCACTTCTTATAATCGACTTTTTGAGGGTCAACAACCTACTGGATCTTGTCTGACTTCGTCAGACAATTAGAGGATAAGAAACAACAACAACAACGTTTTTGCGCATTTGACTTCATGACTTTTTCTAACAATTATATACATTTAATATTCTATTATTATTTTTCTTTTGCATTTTGTTTGTCTCGAAGAACCCTTGTCGTATACCTATTTCTACCACAACCGGTCATTTGACCGGTTGTGGTAGAAATAGAATAGAAAGAAATTTGTGGTAGAATCGGTAGTGGTAGAACAATTTATTGCCTTATAAGGTTATCGGATCAGAAATGACGATGTAATGCGTGTTTAACGTATTGCTTTCAATGAGTTGCACATTTCTGTAAAGACTGTTTCGTAGTGAGTTCAATCAGAATAATCTGTGAATTCCGGGTTCAAGAAAGTACTTAAAATTTTAGATTGGCATTTTTATGTAAGAAAAAGTGACAAAAACGAAATGTTTCAGTAAGTAGTTTATATTTTATGTTGACAGCCTTGCTTCATTTCTAACTAACTGTTAGTTTCTTACCAGAAAAATGTCGAAACAATCGAGACAGCTCAAGTTCTTAGAAGAAATATTATTAATTATAAAAGTAATTATAAAAATTATAGAAATAATAATAATTAGAAGAAATATGTTTGCGGAAAATGTACAATGGAAACACCCTGCAAATGAAGAAAATGCGTTGAGCAATGAATTAAAAATTCTTATTCTTTGTGTTTATAATTCTTAAAAATTGGCAATATATAATTTTGCTTAATTATAATAAAGTTTTTTCAGTTTATTTTCTTCCTAACATCCATATTTCATTCCATTCAATCAAGAAACATGAAGTCCGGTCTTTTGACCGGCTATGGTAGAAATAGGTATAGATTAAGTGTTGGTATGTTAAGTGTTAATGGGTTACAACATATGGGATTAATGAGATTCAGCTTGCATTTCTGTTTATGTATAGCAGGATATTAACTCAATGAGATATTTAAAACAAGCAAAATCATAGCATGGAACCTCTTTGTCCCCTAACGCATTTACATGTTATAGTATATATTAAGTGTTGGTATGTTTAGTGTTAATGGGTTACAACATATGGGATTAATGAGATTCAGCTTGCATTTCTGTTTATGTATAGCAGGATATTAACTCAATGAGATATTTAAAACAAGCAAAATCATAGCATGGAACCTCTTTGTCCCCTAACGCATTTACACGTTGTAGTATATATTAAGTGTTGGTATGTTAAGTGTTAATGGGTTACAACACATGGGATTAATGAGATTCAGCTTGCATTTCTGTTTATGTATAGCAGGATATTAACTCAATGAGATATTTAAAACAAGCAAAATCATAGCATGGAACCTCTTTGTCCCCTAACGCATTTACATGTTATAGTATATATTAAGTGTTGGTATGTTTAGTGTTAATGGGTTACAACATATGGGATTAATGAGATTCAGCTTGCATTTCTGTTTATGTATAGCAGGATATTAACTCAATGAGATATTTAAAACAAGCAAAATCATAGCATGGAACCTCTTTGTCCCCTAACGCATTTACACGTTGTAGTATATATTAAGTGTTGGTATGTTAAGTGTTAATGGGTTACAACACATGGGATTAATGAGATTCAGCTTGCATTTCTGTTTATGTATAGCAGGATATTAACTCAATGAGATATTTAAAACAAGCAAAATCATAGCATGGAACCTCTTTGTCCCCTAACGCATTTACACGTTGTAGTATATATTAAGTGTTGGTATGTTAAGTGTTAATGGGTTACAACACATGGGATTAATGAGATTCAGCTTGCATTTCTGTTTATGTATAGCAGGATATTAACTCAATGAGATATTTAAAACAAGCAAAATCATAGCATGGAACCTCTTTGTCCCCTAACGCATTTACACGTTGTAGTATATATTAAGTGTTGGTATGTTAAGTGTTAATGGGTTACAACACATGGGATTAATGAGATTCAGCTTGCATTTCTGTTTATGTATAGCAGGATATTAACTCAATGAGATATTTAAAACAAGCAAAATCATAGCATGGAACCTCTTTGTCCCCTAACGCATTTACACGTTGTAGTATATATTAAGTGTTGGTATGTTAAGTGTTAATGGGTTACAACACATGGGATTAATGAGATTCAGCTTGCATTTCTGTTTATGTATAGCAGGATATTAACTCAATGAGATATTTAAAACAAGCAAAATCATAGCATGGAACCTCTTTGTCCCCTAACGCATTTACACGTTGTAGTATATATTAAGTGTTGGTATGTTAAGTGTTAATGGGTTACAACACATGGGATTAATGAGATTCAGCTTGCATTTCTGTTTATGTATAGCAGGATATTAACTCAATGAGATATTTAAAACAAGCAAAATCATAGCATGGAACCTCTTTGTCCCCTAACGCATTTACACGTTGTAGTATATATTAAGTGTTGGTATGTTAAGTGTTAATGGGTTACAACACATGGGATTAATGAGATTCAGCTTGCATTTCTGTTTATGCATAGTAGGATATTAACTCAAAGAGATATTTAAAACAAGCAAAATCGTAGCATGGAACCTCTTTGTCCCCTAACGCATTTACATGTTATAGTATATATTAAGTGTTGGTATGTTTAGTGTTAATGGGTTACAACATATGGGATTAATGAGAATCTGTTTGCATTTCTGTTTATGTATAGTAGGATATTAACTCAAAGAGATATTTAAAACAAGCAAAATCGTAGCATGGAACCTCTTTGTCCCCTAACGCATTTACATGTTATAGTATATATTAAGTGTTGGTATGTTTAGTGTTAATGGGTTACAACATATGGGATTAATGAGATTCAGCTTGCATTTCTGTTTATGTATAGCAGGATATTAACTCAATGAGATATTTAAAACAAGCAAAATCATAGCATGGAACCTCTTTGTCCCCTAACGCATTTACACGTTGTAGTATATATTAAGTGTTGGTATGTTAAGTGTTAATGGGTTACAACACATGGGATTAATGAGATTCAGCTTGCATTTCTGTTTATGTATAGCAGGATATTAACTCAATGAGATATTTAAAACAAGCAAAATCATAGCATGGAACCTCTTTGTCCCCTAACGCATTTACACGTTGTAGTATATATTAAGTGTTGGTATGTTAAGTGTTAATGGGTTACAACACATGGGATTAATGAGATTCAGCTTGCATTTCTGTTTATGCATAGTAGGATATTAACTCAAAGAGATATTTAAAACAAGCAAAATCGTAGCATGGAACCTCTTTGTCCCCTAACGCATTTACATGTTATAGTATATATTAAGTGTTGGTATGTTTAGTGTTAATGGGTTACAACATATGGGATTAATGAGAATCTGTTTGCATTTCTGTTTATGTATAGTAGGATATTAACTCAAAGAGATATTTAAAACAAGCAAAATCGTAGCATGGAACCTCTTTGTCCCCTAACGCATTTACATGTTATAGTATATATTAAGTGTTGGTAAGTTTAGTGTTAATGGGTTACAACATATGGGATTAATGAGATTCAGCTTGCATTTCTGTTTATGCATAGTAGGATATTAACTCAAAGAGATATTTAAAACAAGCAAAATCGTAGCATGGAACCTCTTTGTCCCCTAACGCATTTGCATGCTATACTATATATTAAGTGTTGGTATGTTTAGTGTTAATGGGTTACAACATATGGGATTAATGAGAATCTGTTTGCATTTCTGTTTATGTATAGTAAGATAGTAACTCAAAGAGATATTTAGAACAAGCAAAATTGTAGCATGGAACATTTTTGTCCCCTAACGCATTTACATGTTATAAAGATGTCAAAACAAACACACATGGTAGAAATATGTATATATAAAGTGTTGGTATGTTTAGTGTTAATGGGTAACGACATATGGGATTAATGAGACTCTGTTTACATTTCTGTTTATGCATAATAGGATATTAACTCAAAGAGATATTTAAAACTAGCAAAATCGTAGCATGAAACCTCTTTGTCCCCTAACGCATTTACATGTTATAAAGATGTCAAAATAAACACACATGGTAGAAATAGGTATATATTAAGTGTAGGTATGTTTAGTGTTAATGGGTTACAACATATGGGATTAATGAGATTCTGTTTACATTTCTGTTTATGCATAATAGGATATTAACTGAAAGCGATATTTAAAACAAGCAAAATCGTAGCATGGAACCTCTTTGTCCCCTAACGCATTTACATGTTATAAAGATGTCAAAATAAACACATTTAAATAAGCAATTATTGCTTATCGGTCGACTTGAGTGAAATGTGCAAAAAAAATCTTTCGGATGTCGAAATTTGAGTGGCTGCAAGCCTTAGATTAAACGAAATTTGACTTGCATCATCCAATTTTATCTTTCAAACTGTCGAAGACCAGCAGGTACAAAAAAAAAAGTAAAGGGATGGTGGCTGGAAATAAATATATTCACACTAGAAAGAAGTCTACCCCTTTTCCCTCTGTCACTTTGCATTTTGCATAAATCCGAAAGGAAAAAGCCGCATCTGCATTTCGCTTTAGATGGCTTTTGACTCTATTCTGACTTTTAACCGGAAAACTCCGGCTAACAAAGACGTTTCGCGACGGATTTTTTTTTCTTGGTAGATCAATCGGTGAAAATCCGCTTTTCGGAAAAGTTCTTTGTGTCCTCTGAAATAGTTCCGTCTTTTTTTTCTCTCTCTTTTATTCTTTATAGTTTTTAAACCGATTGCCACTCAAAACTTGGAAACTGTTTTCCTTTCGCTCAAGTTTGCCTTTGAAAAAAGGGATGAAATATCAGGCAAAAATTAGTCTTGAAAAATAAAGCGTTAACACAGAAAGACTGAAAAAAGATTACATATAGCGGTATTTTTGGTTTTAAGCAGGAATTTCTTCTGTTTTTTTCCTGCTTTGAGCACTTTTAAGTACTTTTATTCTTTCTTTTTTTTAAGAAGAAAAGCTGAAATTTCGCATTATTACATTTTTCCTTTAAAACAACATCAGAAAAAAATGGGTTTGATAGAAAATTTAAGAGTAACTTTCTCATGGCAAATTTGATTTGCAAAATATGTTTAAAGAAAGAATTTTTTTAGAATAATTTTATTTTAAAACCTTTCTTTCTATCAGCGTTCTTGGCTAAGACATAGATATTTAAAGTTAGTTCTTGTCAAATGTATTTTTATATTAATTTTTTCTTGTTGTGCCGATGAAAACAAAAATATAGCTTGTACAACAATGCAACAATTAAAGAAACAGTCCTGTAAATAAGCTCTGTAGTCCTTATTAATATTCTAAATTGGCTAAAATTACATGCTAGGAAAAAGAAGAGGTTAAAAATTCCGAAACTGTTTTCAGTATTTCTAAATTTTCTTTTTTCCTTTCTTTCTTTTTTTTCGAAAGATGAAAAGCCTAAATTTTGCATAATTAAATTTTTCCTTTAAGACAACATTAAAAAAAGCTGTCTTCATAGAAAATTTAGAAGTAAATCAGAAAAAAAGAGTTACAGAAAAGTAATACAGTTTTGTAACTTAGCTGCGTAGAATATTAATATTATAATTATTATTGCTTTGAAAATTTAGATCTACTTTGTTAATGTTCTAATTCAACAAAAATTACATTCCAAGAAAAAGTGGAGGTTTAAAATTCCGAAACTGTTTTAAATATTTCTTCGTCTATTTTTTTTTGTAAAAAATAAGAAGCTTGAATTTTGCATAATTACATTTTCCTTTTAAAATGACGTTAGAAAAATAAATCTTAATAGAAAATTTAAAAGTAAGTTAGAAAAAGCACAATTTAAAAGTAACACCGTTTTGTATATTAGTTGTGTGGAGTATTATTATTTTTTAAAATTCAGAACAGCGTTATTAATGTTTTAATTTAGCCAAATTTACATTCAGGTTTAATATTTCAAGACTGTCTTAATCTTTTTTTTCTTTTTAAAAAATCGTATTCGCTTACATAATTTTATATGACACTCAATTCAATTGCAATATTATTTTATGATATTATCAACTCTTAAAACTAACTCCACTAACTAAATAATGTTTAGCATGATCATTCATGATCTATGCTCTAAAGAGCGAGAAATTGTCTGTTTTGTGAAAAAAAGATTATAGGTAACCATGTTTAATGAACAAAAAAAAAATAGTTCGGTTCAAAAAAGCTATCGTTTTAGAACATAGGTTCCAAGCATGTTTTTTTTTATTTATCGACAGAACTTACATTTATTGTAATTCTAGAAGGAATTTCTTTTCTTAAGATACTATTCTAATGCACAGAGGAAATGTGTAGTGCTTTGATACAATTATATTTTCTTAGCAAAATAACATACAGTGGTTGTCACAAACGTTTTAAACGATTGAAGTTTATCTCATTTCCATTTTCTCAACTAAATTGTTTTAACGGTTTAAATGCCAATGTTCAATTTTTGGATTATGTCTTTTTTTCAAATGTTAAAAGAGATTAATCCCTAATAGGCCGATTTCTATCAGGCATTTTTATACGATAAAAATGTATTTATTGTTATTCTTAAACAGTATGTAGTAGCTAATGATAGAAGTTATTCACTTTGTTTAAGCATAAATCCCTGCAAAATCAAGGCAGTTTTCTTGTCACTACAAAATGTTTCGCTTGCTCTCCTCTGCTAAAAAAATACGGGCATATGACCGACCATTTTCTTAAATGAACTTTTTCCGTCACTTAAAACAGTGACGTATAGCCTTTTAGCCAAGCTTTGGGCTATATGGTAAAGGGTCCATAATGACCTAGGTACATGTCCAAAGCTTGGAGAAAAGAAAAAAAAAAAGCCTTTTGAACAGAATTTTCACTTTGACTTGAGGCTTTATAGAAAAAATGCTTTCAAATAAGTAGTGCAAGTTTTTTGAAAATTCCAAAATTCCATTGGATTTTGTTTTTCAGAAATTTAATGCATTATATACAGAGGTCCGAAAACTCATAATGCATACTTTAATAGTTGGAGATAGAAGTCAACTAGACAAGCACAAATCACCTTATAATCCAAGGTCTTAACTCAAGTCGTAACTGGCTAGAGGGCGCAGACTTTTCTTCTAGCTCTGGATTTTTAATTTTAAGTTTGGTTTTTTCCTCAGGGATCATATGAAGTGCCAAACTACAACGATGGTGGATCAGGATACAGAGCGCTTGTCTCCCGTTAAGGTGAACCGGGTTCGAATTCCTCTCATGGTTGGTCGATACAAATTCGTCTCCCGGATCACACCCGTAAGAAATCCCTCAGTAGTAGACGGATCATGGGTTAGAGTTCCCTAGCAGTCAGGCTAACCGTGGATGGTTTTCCTGTCCACGTAATATATATGCGGGTTTATTTATTCAATCAAAAAATATTCCATGAATGCAAATTTCTTTCAATACTTAATCCAAGAGTTGTCATCGCTTCTTGATTTGGTTCAAAATTACTAGGCTACGGAGTTGAACATTGTTAGTCGTAAACTTAAAAAGTGAGTCGGCTGTTCAACGGGGGTTCTAAAATAAAAGAAAATTGTCCAATAGGTTTTGCAGAAGACACCTTGTTGCCCAGATATCCATAGCTGCTACCACCTAAAGAGAAATGCATGATATTTTCGCCAATATACTGCGGTCACTCCTTCAAAAGAGTGAAGCCTCCACACTTTATTTTATAAGTAGTCTGATCAGGATATTTAAAAAGTGAACCAGTATTACTTTATAACACATTGCTGACCGGCAACTTTTCTGAAAATTTCCCCATGGCTATTGTTTTTGAAAGCGGATGTGGAAGTAAAACAATATAAATAAGCTTTAAAATTTTTTATTTATTATTCAACTCTTAATATTTCTTTTTCGTTTGATAAAAAGTATAACAATCACCTACATGTAATGGTACACCACAAGTTTTACAAATACATTGGGTTTCGTAAAGTTATAATAAATTAGTAGAGAATTAAATAGTAAAACTTGAAAAGTAAGGAAAATTACGCCCACTTTTTTAAATAGTCACCACGAGACTATTTTAAAACGCTTGGTCATGAAAACACGAGTCAACTCGTGACCGGTCAGCAATGTGTTAACACGCTGAATGCCATGTGGTTCACCAGTGACCGGCACTGAGTTTGTTCGAAGCGCCATTGGGGTCACCGGTGACCGGCGAGGCCAAGATTATTAGAAACATATAATTCGAGTAAATTTTTAATTTTTTAATATTATTATCGTTGCTAAAATAGTTTGAAGAAATTAATGCAATATAGAACACACGAAAATAGTTTTATTTATATACACAGAGATGCCAACTTGCTCCGGGCAGCGAGTAAATATTTTCAATTGGCAGTTAATTAATTGTGATTCTTGGTTTAATAAATTCAATTTAGTAGATTTTTAACCACCACTATTTCTAAACAAAACGTAGGCTAATATAATTCACCACTTCTTTCAGATATGTCATGCTAAACCTTTTAAAAAACTAGCAAAATCTGTCTAATATTTGAAATTTAGTTTGTTGATATTAACCGTTTGGCCAGACGGGCTAGCCATCTGAAATTAGCGTGGTGTTAACCCAAATTCTGTTTTAAAAGTAATCGAGAGAAAATTAATTTGATATCACATATCGTTTGAAAATTGAATCTGTAGTGGTTGACAAGTAAATAAGAAAAACCAATAATATTCATAAATTTAAAAACAATTTAGACACATATTTGCAGCCACTTTCTTATTTTTACTAGATTTTTTATTAAACGTTTCTTTCGTAAACTAGTTTAAATTCACAGTGGTCTGATCGGACTACCTATACGAAACCGTAGGGAGGCTTTCAGCTATAGAAGGCGCAATTTTGAGAGGGCTCCAATGATAGGGGCTTAGTGTTATTATCTATAAAATATTTTTCTTCATTCTATCGGTTTCATTTCATTCTATCTCTGTCTGTCTTGCTTCCCATCATTTCATGACGTAACATGCTTCGTGCTTCAGCGCTTTACAATTTGCCTTCCGACCATGGATTGTATGGTGATTTGAGATTGTCTAGTTGTCTCCCATCACTTCCTATAGTATGTACCATGAGCTCTGTAGCACCATGTATAATTAAAAACTTTTTAAGATAAACAGCGGCTTTTTTTAGATATTTTACATACTTTCTGTGCAAACATATTAAAAAAAATCTTTTTTTAAATTTAACTTTAAGTAAAAGTAAAGCAGTTAACGCAATTTCACCATAAATTGAAATTCCCTTTTGACAGATTTTTACATACTCTAGTATATATCACAACTTCAGGAAGAAAAAGAGTTGAAACATCAGTAAATTAATTTATTCATTTGAAAAAATTGAAACTTAATTTTCGTCAGAGAAGGCTGAAATCAAGTTATCGGTCACTGTCGCTTTGAAGTAACTCAAAACAAAGAGAAATCGTTTCCATTTCAATTAGTTTTATTTTAATTCTTGTCAGCTGGATTAAAAAAGACTGGAAACAATGAGATTTTCGTTTCAGGTATACAAATTCATTAAAATAAATTGCTTTGTTTTCATACTTTACAGGAGAATTTCTTCGCTTTGTCAAAGAATTCACTGCAATTTATTTACTTTCCAACAAATTTGAATTTATTTATTTAAAAATTTTTTCACTCCCAGCTTCAAAAGGTAAAATGATTTTTTAACGTATTTGAGAAAAGGCAGATATAGAATTTCTTAAGTCAGGAAAGTTGTTAGTATTTTAGCAACAATTATTATATTTTTAATCGGTAGTTTTACGAAAAATCCTCCTACAAACGGTATGGTTAATTAAACTACCTCATTTGTATTCAATGATTAGTTATTAATATTAATAATTTAAAATAGATTATTACTAAAACTTACTTACTATCTAATATTATTAATATGACATATACATTATTTCAAGATGTGTTGTTAAAATTAGGAGAAATCCTTTAAATTTAGAAAATATTTAACGAGGATCATAGGGCCTATAAAAAGGTAAAAATTGAAGCCAATATTGTAATAAAAAACACAATTTTCTTATAATTAACTTTACAAATATTTATATTAGCTTTTCACTTTGAAATTAAATATAAACATTTAAATATTGAATTGATTCTTCCCCGACAAAAAAATAATAGCAGTAAATTATTTAATGTTAAGAATAGATTTACTCCTTCCGAAAATTATCTATTATTGAAATAGTTCTACTACTACTGTTTTCCCTTTTCTGTTTCACTTTCAGGCCTGGATCTCTCGTCAAGTTGATAAACAGATAGCATACGGTAGATATCATTTAAATGCATTTAGAATTTTGATGGGTTTCAAATTGGTTACCTCCAAGCCACAAGGTGTTGGGCTGATCGGCGCAACAGTTTAGCCATTCAGGCCCCATGGTTTCAGTTTTTAAAAAAAGGATATTTATATACATATAAATGCATAACTAATGTATTATAAAATCCACTGATGCCCTTTTTCTTCAAAATCAATTCTACAAATTAAATAATTGTAGCATCAGTTTGACATTTTTGAAAAAAATATCAAAACAAAAGATGTTTCCGAATTGCCAACATTGCGTCCCCTATTGTGTCAAGAGATGATCATTGCATGCTTAAAACAGAAAGCTCCATAACTACCCGTATATATCTAATTAAATGGGACATTAAATATACATATATGTATGTATATTAATATATTATGGTGGACACTAATAACCTTTTCTTCCAAGACATATTACACATATGAAATAATTGCAGTATAAGTTTTATGTTTTTGTAGAAAAAAAACATATTTTCGAATTAAGAACGTATCTTCTTATATTAAGACAATACTTGCGTAAAACAAAGAGCTCCTTAACTCCCCCTATGTATGTTATTAATTAAGACTTAAATATACATATATATATATGTATATTTAATATACATATATATATATATATATATATATATATATATATATATATATATATATATATATATATATATATATATATATATATATATATATATATATATATATATATATATATATATATATATATGTATAATTAAATTATTATGGTGGACACTAATGTTGTTTTTCACCAAGATATATTATACGAATAAAATAATTGCCGTATAAGTTTTATCTTTTCGAAAAAAAAGTAATGAAAAAAACATGTTTCCGAATTAACATTGTTGTCTAATGTTAAGATATTGTATGCTTCGTACTAAAAGCTCCATACATACACGCATGCTTATTACTAAACAAAGCAAAAAAGACATTAACATTATTTACATTTCGTTTTTAAATTTTTGAAAGAAGTATACTATGCTAACAAATATTTTAAAACAGGTACACAGTGTTCTGTTTAACTAATTAAAATTACTTAACTTTTTTATTTCATTTTGCAGTCTTCAAATACACAAAAGCAAAAATAGTTTTGTAATTTTTTTTGAAGAATTCAGTAATTCAAACATTAAACAAATCACATTTTTAAAATCCTTTGGGTATAGTGTAATTACATTTCTCCTCTTTCGTAGAATGAAGCCTAATCTACAGCCTCAATTAGCAAATTGATTAATTCGAATTTGTTTAAATGACGTAGTGTTCGCAGTCTTTCTTAATGCACTTGATCATTCTTCATTAAAGAAGCTCGCCGGTTACCTGTATTTGAGTTTTGGTGTTGACTCAAGACGCCTATCCAGATTCTTCAAAGGTGTGTGTGTGAGGGAGGGGTAGGTGGTGCAGAGGGAGTTGTAGCTTTTCCCATTATTGAACCAATGCTCCGCCTTCGGTTTAATTAGAACCGTAAATATTGCAGCTTTGCTTTCCTTTGGTGCTAGTTTTGATTTTTCTTTCTTTTGATTGTCGAGAATTTTTTTTTTTTAGTTATTCTTTGATCTTGACAATTTCCGCAAATGTCCGGGAATTGGGTACTTCTTAATTCCCCATGCCGGATAATTGTTTTTAATCTGATTAAGTTTTGTTCAGCTTTTGCATATTGGAATCAAGAAACATAATTATTCGCAGCTCCGCCCCTTTTTCGTTTATACAAATATTTACTTTTATCGTATTAATTTTGACTCAAACTGGAAGAGGGAATTAAATAAGGTATAAGTTAAATTCTGAAGGTTTCGCTTATATTCTCAAGAGGTATATCTTAAGTTATGAGCGAGTAAGCTGTTTTTTCCCTCCTCATTAAAACAGAGAAATTGAATCCGGTTCGTAATTTGATGTAGGAAAACAAACCTGCAAATACAAATTCGGTGATGAATGATTATTATGTATGAGAACAAAAGCAAATTATGGAATTTTTCAGCTATTTAAAATACATAATGTAATTTCTTATGTAAAAGAACATTTTCACTTAATTTTTCTTATATATATTAAGATGCATAACTTTCATTTGTTATAATTTGCATTAGTCTAACAGGAGAAAAATAGATTTCTCTGTGCCTAGTTCATTATTGGTTTATTATAATTACATACATTTGCTGACTTGTACGCTCAAATAAAGCTTATAAACTTTTGTCAAAAGAAAGACAAGTAGTACGATATAAAGGAGGATCAATATCATATAGCCTCATTTTCATCATATCTGCTTAGCTAAAGTTCATACTTTTACAATACAATCTTATCACCTTACTCATACCTGCCAACTTTTAATTCCTTCCATTATTATTTTTCCCAGTGGTATTAAAATGGAATTAAAACTTCAATTTTAAGCAAACAAATACGTTGTATTTGAGAAAACTTAAGTTGACAACCATGACAGTAACGCATATTAATATATGTGCTTAATTTTTGTAAGAATAGTGGTGATCAATATCATTTAAAAATTAAGATTACAAAAGAAAAAATACTATATAATTACTACCACTTTAAATATGAAAATAAAATCTTACGGAAAATCCGGAAGAGCTGGCAGGTATGACCTTTCTGCATATAATTACTCAAGATGAAGGGGAAAAGGGCCACAAGCGGCCTCAGGTGCCCAGATATTTTATACAGTTCCGTTCGGTTTAATACAAGGGAGGATAGCATAAATATACATCCAGGGTAAACGTGGGATACGAACCCGTTACCCCCACTGCTTGCACAGCGATTGGCGATCAATACCTCTCTGCCAGGGAGGTTTCCATTTGTGCCAAATGTAATTTTGAAAGAATAGAAATTTTGCAGATACCAGGCAGTTCTGTCAATCATAATATTTATGCAGGGATTGGATGAAAATATGGAAACACTTCAATATGAATTCTTTGAAAAAATTTTGATTTTAGGAGAAAATCTATTCGAATGTTTTACATGGAAAAATTGCTTGCATAGTTTGAATGAACATGTTTTAAGCTTTTAGAAGCGTGGCTTCCTTTAGTCAAGCTAAATTTGCATTAAATAGAATGAGGAAAGGATTTTCAAAGTTTTTTTTTTCCTTTTTCAATACCACTATGATTAGAATAGCATTCTTTTCTAATTATTGCGAACTTAGAGAATGATTTCAATTTGGCTGGTATTGAAACTAGAAATAAGTCATTAATGACCTTCCTCCTTTTAGTCCATCCGAAATTTGCATGAGTAAAAATTTCACCGTTTCTAAAAGCTTTAAGCATGATCTTTTATGTTGTGCCTACAGTTTTTAAATGTGAAACCAATCAAAAACTGTGTTGCTAAAAGAACAAGTCATACAACAATTTCTTAAACTCAAGTTAAAGGCAAAAGGAAAAATACCGACTTGGTTTTAGAAAATATGTATTACCACTTGTAACTTTTGCACATAGAGGTTTTACACAAATCAAAAACACACGCGTATATATATATATATATTTAGATGGTAATTGCCGGTAAGGCTTATTGTACATGTTTTGCTTAACAAGTTCCATTTTTGCTTCAGTTTTTGTTGCTCCACATGCTATCGTATTGATATATTTTGCTTTGGCTACGTTAGTACAATATTAGAAAGCACTTTTTTCGCATAAAATTGTATGAACTGATAACGAGATATTATATTTTTCTTATTTTCTTTTATTTTACGTCCTTGAACCTTGTCTATATATATATATATATATATATATATATTCGTACAGCCTTTTCGTCTTTTTGTTGTTTCCTATCTACTGAAGTCATGTCATGCATTCTTGAAAATATTTCGAATAAGATTATAATACATAAAGCAATAGTCAATAATAATGACCATTCAACTGGCTATTTCAATGGGAAATGCTGTAATAATAAGCTATTAGTTTCAGAGAACCTTGTCTAGACTATGAATTATAAACCTTATAAACGATGGTCATAATATATATATATATATATATATATATATATATATATATATATATATATATATATATATATATATATATATATATATACATACATATATGGATTTGAGCGATTTCTAAATTTTTACTTAACTGTTCAGTAAATGTTTATTTGAAGAATATATCAATAGTGTTAATTTCTTCGTTGAAAAAAAAATCTTAACACTTAGCATGGTTAAGCAAATTATTTATGATTAAATTATAATAATTGCATATATATAATTATTCACCAGTTATTCTGTAACAGCTCGAAAGGTCACGCAGGTTTACCTACAGGTTATTATTTTTCCTTCTTGGCCAGATTATTCTGGTTAAATGATGTAGGATGGAATTACGGCGTGGGGCTGTTCTTGTTTTGAGCAAGGTGGATGCTGAGTCATTTAATCGAAGATTCACTTTCCGTGACGATGAGTAACTTAAGAAGCTTAAGAATATCTTTTGGTTCTTCAACGGGATTTTTAGATTATTAATTGTTTGAAAAAGCTTCCTGGGCAAGGATTTGGGAAATTGGTTTTAAACCACTGAATCTTATTTCGAAAAAGCCTTAAGCTGCATTGAGATAACTTCGCAGTGTGCTCTACATTATAATTCATGCATATAGGAGGCAAATGTAATGGTTTGGTAAACTGAAAAATCACCTCTCAAGAACACTTTATATACCTTGGGAAAGGGCTGCATACTTTTTGAATGTGTACTTAGTATCAAAGTTTCTTTTTAAACCTAATGCGATAGTGAATAGGAAAAAATACGCCCTTAAAATACAGTTGAAATTTCAGAAACTAATTTTTATTTAAATATGATCAATTTTCACATCACTTCACTACAACTATTTCGTGTTATTAATACTTTAAATAATATCTAGTAACAGCATCTAATAACATCTTTTTTAAAATGTTAAACTAATATTTAAAATCTTTCATTCGTAATACTTAAAATTGTAGAAGCTGGACATTCCTATCAACCAGAAAATAATAAAAATTTAAAGTATATAATTTATGATGAAATTAAGAAGTTAGGTTTTAGAATCTTATTAGTTGTTACGGAAGGAAATTTACATTTAATTTATATGCTAACCTGATGCCACTCTTTCCATAACTGCATATTTTATCATTAATACAAAATGGGAGTCTGGCAGATGTTTAAAATGAAGATAAAACAAAGAAAAATTATAGACATATGAAAAAAAGGGGGGGGGGGGGATAATAAGTAAAAAAAATAACAAACAACAGTTTAAAGAAAAAAAGGATGACATTTTATTCAAAAAAACCGGAAAACGAAAGATATAATATTTTCATCAGCCCACACGATTAGATCCGCAAAAAAGAGTGCTTTCTGATATTGTATCAATATGGCGAATAATGAGTTCTGTTTACTTGCAGCTTATGCGCAATAAATGAAACTTAATGCTTTTCTTAACTTTCTTCGTGTTTTCTTGTATTTATATATATATATATATATATATATATATATATATATATATATATATATATATATATATATATATATATATATATATATATATATATATATATATATATATATATATATATATATATATATATATATATATATATATATATATATATATATATATATATACTAATGTGGAAATAAACAAAATATTGTCCGAAACAATTTTTGAATACCTTAACATGATCACTTTTTTTTGTGATGTTGAGATTAGTTTTTCTTTTCAAAATTTGACCTTAAACGCAAATAAATATTTAGTGATTGGAAACTTAAAAATATGTGTCTTAAAAAATAATTTTTGAAAATGACTTGTATACATTTGTATGATCATAAATTTGAAGCGTAGTACATTACTCCTTGTACATTCCATTTGGAGTACTTAGAAATTTAAAAACATAATAATGCATTTCGCGTATGTTACAGTTCATAAATTATTTATCGTTATTTACTTGAAAAATTATTTGTTTTTATTTTTATGTTTCGCACATATATTTTTGAAAGATATTATAATTTCTGAAAATTATAATTAAAATATTTAACAACAATTCATTTACAACTTGAATCTTCTTACGTTCGGATTTATTAAATGCTAGTACATTTGAAAAGCTTACCTATCCGTGATGTTCTGTATTCAAATAAAGGCAGCAAAAATATTTTTATAAGGATCTTCTGGGAAAAAGAAAAAGAGATTTATACTTCGCAAGTAGTAGCTCAATCCATCATATCTATATAAATATGTATTCAAAGGTTTAAATTCTTCTTTTTTCCACTATAATAACAAATGGGAGAACTATTTGATGTCTTTATTTTAAACGTTGTGAATATGATTCTTTATCGATGATCGTCTAAGTACTCAAGATAAAAATATGAAAAATAAATATACTACAAATCGATTTGCATATACTTTGCAACAGTTTTTAATAATATTTTGAAGATAATTTAATATATTTTATTTTAAAATTTATATTTAAATAAAGAGTATTTTTCGATCATCTTATATTCATATCTGTCAACTCTGAATATAAGCGGATTATACTTAGAACAATATTACTAACTATTTAGAGTGACTATTTAGAAATATTACTTACTATTTTCACTATCTATTTAGACATAAAAATCAAGTAACAGTATTTTAACATTTTTCCTGAGGTTAAAATGATTACGACATGTTTTTCAGGGTTTTTCTATGTAGTTTTGAATTATTTAATCTTTTACAGACGGGCGAGTCGTAAATGTATTCGTAGGGAATTGAAATCAGGATAGTAAAAAAATAAAGAGCGATAGCTTAAGTTTGGGTATAGCAAATTTCAGACTTATTTTTGCTTTCACTTTAAATCTAACACATCCAATCCATGTGTGGTAAAAGTGAAACTATAAAATTTTTAATTCGAAATAAGAAGTGGTGAATTAAATAAATCAAACTATTACTACCCTGCCCACAAATAAACTGTTATAAAAATAATTTGGCTACCAGTTTTATCTCTTTTTTTTACCCTGATTTTCAACAGCCTGAGCATGCATCTATTACTCACCCGTCTCGAATAGGTTAAGGATTGCGGAGGTAGAAAAAATTTTATATCAAATTTTAAAGCGTATATTTTGCTACCAGGAACTTTTAAAATCTCTGACTAAAAGCTGACATTTCCAATTGTTTTTTTTCAATTGAACTGAAATAATAGAGTTTGGCAACTAGTTTGAATGTTATATTTACAGATGAGCTGTTAGGAAATGTGGAGCTGCGACTTGGCGAATTTAATTGCAATTTGTTCTGCGATCTCTTTAGTGTTCGGCTAATGCAAGCAATCACACTGTCGGTGATTTTTTTTATTTTGGACATAACATAAAATACTGTGAGTTTTTTTAGTTTGAACATAACATAAAATAAGGTGAATTTTTTTTTTTATTTTGGAAAATGCGTGTTTATGAAAATGGACCCATCGCATTATTTCCAAGAAAATCTCAGGCCTTTTAATTCCTCCCTTTTCTTGATAGATCACATATTGGGATGATACCCTGAAATGCATACTTTGAATTCATATGTTGATCAGAAAAATCTGTTGATCGATTTATCTTGTTTTTTTTATTCTTTTGTCCAGCAAAATTAAATTAAAGAGCTTAGAACAATGATACTCCTCTATTTCACATTATTCATGATAACATTACTAAAAGCATTTTTAGTAAAACAAAAACCACGAATTCTATGGTAGTACGTAAAAGGTAATACGTAATGGGTAATACGTATTAGGTAATCCGTAATAGGTATTTTTTGAACATAACATAAAATACGTGTTTATGAAAATGGACAAAGTACATTATTTCCAAGAAAATTTCAGGCTTTTGAATTCCTCCCTTTTCTTGATGGATCACATATTGGGATGATACCTTGAAATGCATACTTTGAATTCATATGTTGATCAGAAAAAATCTGTGGAGTGATTTATCTTGTTTTTTTTTCTTTTGTCCTACAAAATTAAAATAAAGCGCTTAGAACAATGATACTCCTCATTTTCACGTTATTCTTGATAACATTACTAAAAGCATTTTTAGTAAAACAAAATCCATGAATTCTATTGTAATATGTAATAGGTAATACGATGCTTAAATGCTTAGTGTTGTTATCTATTTCGACTTCTAAAATATTATAAAGTACATGCCTGAAAATAATAAACAATGTGATGTTGGCATTTTTTGAATATTTTTGTTGTTGATTTATTGTCATTTGTCCCGAGACTTGCTAATAACAAGAAGCTTTGACACACCTCCAAACTTTGAAACTAAGTGATATCATGGCCAGCTACTTCAAATTCAGTTTTTAAAAACATCAGAGTATTTCATTATAAGAATAAGTTTAAAATCCTTGCTTTTTTCTATCATTTTTTCTGGACTTAAACTTTTAACTGTAATTAATAGCACTCCAAGAATTTTGTAAATATTAAACACGTTACAATAAAGGTGGAATTTGCAGACTTTTGTTTATGATAATTAGGAGGTTTAAGTTCTCAAAGAATAGTTTTAAAAATATTTGTATGCGCATAAATCCCGCATTGTCTTTTGCAATTTTCCATTTAAACCGCTTGGCAAGAGGGGAGCGAAAATTATCAAGGGTAATACTTGAATAACGGGTTCAAACTTGCTACAAAGGAGTGATAAATGAGAATGGAATTTGTTTACACACTTACCTGCTCATAAGCTAATTAGTGGTAATTAAATTAAGTGGTTTAATTACCCGAGATTAAGAGTGAGAAATGAACCTAAATTTCTACTTAAAGAACTCGGGTAATTTAAGCTAGGTGCGAAATTTTTGCCAGATCAGAAGCTATCACAGTTAATAACATGAAATTATTTAATGAGCTGTTTTAATCTCAGAATGATCAACGGAATGTTTGAATTTGTAATAATTTTACTCTTGAGATGTGGAAATGGAATAATAAAGTGGGTATATTTACGTTAAACTAGTTATTCGATTTTTAAATGATGAAAAAAAAGTTGCGTTAATGATAAAAGATTTATAAGAGTCATTAATACATAAAGCTAATATGTTTTAATTTATTTACTTTGATGTCGAAAATTAATTTTTTTTACAGAAAAGTAGATAATAGAAAATATGATTATTTTAGAAAGTAAGTGCATATAGAGAATAGCATTTAAAATTACAATTGTTTTATTTATTTATTTTTCAGTAAGAGAGTTTTATTTCAATACGTTTAGTTTTCCTTTTATAAAATGCCTTTTAAAATTGTAATCCAAACCAGCATTCAGTTCAAAAATAAAGTTCTTGAGGAATTGTATTTTAAACAGGTAGTCATTTTTCCAAGAGAATTTATTAAATAACTTTATTTAATGCTAGCATAAGCTTTTTCAATGAAATTGCACTAAGGAATTTATTTTACACTAATATTTATATTTTTAATAAAATTTCTTGTCTTTCAAACCAGCACTGATTTATATAAATTTATAAATAATTGTAAGAATATAATATTATATAAATAATTGCAATAATATAAAAAATTGTAATTAATTGAATTTATAAATAATATATTGATTTTATTTTATAAATAATTGTATTTCAAGCTGCTCTAAATTATTGAACGAAATTCCATTAAATAACTTTATTTTTCAAATAATTTCTAAATAGTCCTGGATAGAATTCAGTGAAGAAACTTTTTCATTTTATTTTTATTTCTATGTTTATTAAGAAAGCAGTGTGCGAAAAATAATGAGAGAAGTAAGATTTGCTCAACTTTAAAATATTTTTCGACAATAAAGGTATGATTTGTTCATTATTTGCACTGGGAAGCAACTTTTTGTTGCATTTTTGTAAAAACTTGATCCTACCTAATTCAGGTGTGGGGATTTCAAATCAGAAATTAGTTTTGCTCCTAAAATTTAGATATTTTTCAAATGACATTTTTATTCTATTATTTCTGTCTATTTTCACTCTATTTTTTACTTAAAATATCCTTATCACTAATTAATTAGCATATTAGAAGTCACTTCCTCAAACCATTATTAATGGGTCCTAACGCTTTTTTCTTAAGCGCTTTTTTCTTAAGCGACTGTGTTCTCTCTAAGCATTTCGGATAATCATGACTATCCCCACTGCCCTAGACAAACTGTGTTCTCTGCACCAATGAAGCCCGGCTATACCGGGGGGAGGCGAGAGAGTGCACAGGGAGTCTTCCCCCTTTTGTAAATTTGTAAATAGTGTAAATATTCTTTCTTTATCTTTATCTTCAATTTGTTCCCTTTATTATGTATCAACTTGCGATTTATTTTTATGTATGACTCAGACCTGATTTTATCAATTATTGTTCATTCTGAGATTTAACTTAATGTTAACGCAGCACCTCCCTTCCCTTCCACCACATATTATTCAATTTAGATGAAAGAGCAGATATCCATACATGGATAGGTACTCTGAAAAAATTGATTAGTTAGTTAGTTAGTTAATGGGTCCTATAATGTGAAGATCCAATCATTAGATCAAAATTAATTGATTGTGCTTCGTTTTCTTTTTTCTTTTTTTTTTTTTTTTGCTCACTGTACAAGTTCAAAAACGTTACGTATAACAGATAATCGCGTAAATGTTGCAAAGGCCTTCTAGGAAAGTTAAAACACGTCATCTGAATTAAAACTGCATGAAAACCAATATCTTGAAAAGTTGTCGTTTATGACTAACAGCCATTCTCTATTATGACCTGTTCAATACCGCATGAAGAAGCTGTTCATTCCTGACGACGCACTTGCAAATTGTAATACAAAAGTGAAAATATGGTTTTAAAAATTATAGTTTAAATATTTTATAAAGTAAATTATTAAAAAAATTTTTCACTGAATAATTAGATATATTACAATTTAAAGTGTTAAGATACACTAATTATGTATAAAATCTTATAAAAATTAATTACTATACTATATTTAATAGGCCATGCTGAGTAGATTGAAAATTTAAAAGTGAGTTGATTAAAATAATCTAGGATCCCCACAGCTCTCACAAATTTTAAAAAATGGTGGAGTGAATAATATATCAATAAATTCGTGGCCACAACGATTTATAATTTTTTTTGAGAATTATAGATAGTCAGATCTCTACATATTTAAATAATATCTTATAAAAAAGTAACTACAGTCATATCTCCATATAATGACTCCTGCCATCTGGGTTAAAACGAACGCTGAAATGTGAGGATTATCATTACCTCCTACATCAAAAAGCCTCCACACGATCTTTTATAAGTTGTCCGCGCAGACTGTTTAAAAAGTGAACCAGTAGTGCGCATGAACCCAAAACCTTTTATGGAAGTAATTGAGAGGAATTTATCATATATATTTGAGAATTGAATCTGTAGTAGTTGACAAGTGAATAAGGCACACCAAAAATATTTATAAATAAAACACATTTTTAGTCATATATTTGCTACCACTTTCTTATTTTAACTAATTTTTTTATTAAATGACTCGTTCAGAAAGTGGATAGCCTCCACAGTGGTCTGATCGGACTACCTATAAGAAACCGTGTGGAGGCCTTCAGTTATAGGAGGCGTTGGGATTATGCGTCGGGTGTACCCAAAAATAACACAGATATAGTCGAAAATTACTGGATTCATTTTAATAAAGCAATGCCGTACTTCAATAAAAATAAATTTTAATTTCGCTGCGTGGCGGTGGTGGCTCAGGGGATAGAACGCTTGCCTCCCAATTTGGTGATCCGGGTTCGAATCGCAGCCATGGCTGGTCGAAACAAATTTCTCGTCCGACTCGCACCGACCACAATGGGGACGTAAAATAACCTCAGTGGTAGACGGATCAAAGGTTAGAGTCTCCTTGCCATTAAGCTAACCGTGGGAGGTTTTCGTGTCTTCCCTATCCTTGCAATGCAATTGCGAGTTTGTTTCATCAATAAGTCCTCCACAAAGGCAAATTTCTCCCAAATACTTGATCCAGATGTCCCCTTTTTTTCTAGATTGGGTTCAAAATTACAAGGCTATGGTGATGAGCATTGGTAGTCGTAAACTCAAGATGTTGTCAATGGTTATAAAATAAATGCATGGTGAAAGTAACCAAATTTCTGAAATATTAATTTTATTACTTTAGCAATTTGTAATATATTTTATAGAAAGTGAGCATTTGGCATTCTGTGTGTTAAATTATAATCTCCATAAATGCTTGACCGAATGCAACATTTATTGTTTAAGAACTATATGAAATTAATGACTAAGCAAATTTTAATTAAATATATTGAGCAGATTTCTATATATAGAACTAGCAAATGCAATAAAATAAAGAAGTTATAAATATATGTGATAATAAAACAAAAAAGAAAAATATATTGACCGACTGACATTTCTGTCATCTTCCTCTTTTGAAAAATGTGCATTAAAAGCTTTTGAGCAAAACACTTTAACTAGCTTTTTAATCTAAATTGCACATAATGAATGAGATTCGGCCTCAATTCAGAAGGAAAAGCAAAGAATGGATTTCGATTATTCTCATAAAATAAACTTTCTTGGTAAAAAAGAAACTAAGTGCTCCCATTTGTTAACATCCAGAATGTTGACTAATTAGATCCTTGCATGACATTTTTGACATTTGATTTTCTGTCTTTGGACAAAAATGGATACATTAGTTATGTCATCAAACATATAAGAACATCTTTCAGGAAAATGAATACGAAAAACATCCCACAAAAGTAAATAAACTACTAATGCGATATTTTTAAAATGATAAAAGCAGTCATTGGGGGAAAAAAAAGATTTGAAGAAAAAATCATCTATAAGTTCTTTTGAAACGAGAGCTGCTTAAATGTTTTAAGTATGGTTGAGATGAAATGTAGGATGTTTTATAGAAAACCTTTAAGGTTGGAGTTGGATTTCCTTTCAAAATATATTTTCTATAATGAAGCTGGTTAAGTCTGAAAAGGAAAAGAAAAGTTAATCATTACATTTATCGTCTAAAACATAAGCAAATAGTAAAAAAAAACTTTTCATTTTTAAATGAAATGAATATTTCTTCATTTCTATAAATAAAATATTAGTTACATTGTTTAAGAAATAGTTTATTGTGGTTTGTGGCTTCTTTCACTGAAATATCAGGTATATATACTGGGTATCCTGGTAAATGAAACTACAAGCTTCTAGGGGAAGTAAGGCACATCATGAGGTTTAAGAAAATTATAGAAACCCATGACCGGAAATGTCACCTTACGCCACTAGGAGCGCTTACTTAGTACAAACTGATTCTTCGAGTACTTTTATTTAAATTATCTTAATTTTTTTCATCAGAAATTGCAAGCGCAATCGCGTTACGAATTTGAAATATCTCTACCCGTAACTTTATCCAAAGCGTTTGCATGTAAGAAGGAACATGTTTAGTTAAATTACATATAATGCCATGTAATTAAATTACCATGCTATTAATTTAGTTAAATTGCATGTAATTATTTAGTTAAATTACATGTAATTAATTAAGTTAAATTACATGTAATTAATTTAGTTAAATTACATTTAATTGCATATTTAAATTACATGTAATGCCATGAAATTTAAATCTAAATGTCACGTTATTTAAAGGAACGACAAAATATAACTTGGTGTCAGAAGGGCTCGCTCAAGATTTCAGCTGCATTTTTTAAATTTTTTTTCACATACGATCGTTTGAAGCAGGGCTTATATCCTTATTGAAAATCTTTAGAAGTGGTAAAAATTTAAAAATTTTAGTATGACTTCCGAGATCCAGGAACATATATTTTTATTTAGAAATGCGAAGCGTTGTTCTGAACTCAAATTTTGTAAATTTAATATTTTTTTCTCACCTTTGTTAACATTTTTAACCCGCTAATACCTGACCCCAAAGAGTGGTCTACATATGAAAAGTACCGTTACGAAAAAAATCATATTTGTTTACACCATTTGGTAGTTTTTATTTCTTTTTTTTTTTACCAAATGTATGTTCAGTTCTGTTACGTACCACTTTAGCTTTTAAAAAGGACTATACTTTGACTTTCGATCTAATTATGAATATTAATATCATTGACATATTGCTGTAGATAGAAACACTTTATTTTTGGAAAGTAAATACTAATAATAATAAAATACGTTTGGTACCACTAATTTTTTATTTTTTACAAAAAGGAACCGTCCTAATAAAAGGACGCTAGGCACGAATAGGTAAAATATTTCAAAAGCACTGAATGTTGAAATTTGTGTCAGATATTACCACGTTCACGCCAGGAAAAGTGAAAATACTGGTAGAAGAACTATTTCAATATTAGATAATATTCGGAAGGAGTTAATCTATTCTCAACAACAACAATTCACTGTAAGGAAATTTATCACGGCGAAGAAGCAATTCAATATAAAAATTGCATCCGTTAAAAAAAAATGGTAGTTATGAATTTTTATTATTCCCGGAAAAAAAACTAAAAAATGAAATTTATTGTTACCAGTTTTTACTCCAGTGCGCTGCCAAGATGAGACAATCTAGCGTGACCCACCGGTGGGTCACCCCGGCGTGAACGTGTTAAAAGTCGACATTAAAATATTTTTTTTCTTACATCACCATGATGTATATAATAGGTACTTGATATATATGAAATAAATAAAACTATCATCATCATCATCAAAATTTATTTGGGCGCTTGAGGCCTTTTACGGCCCGGCCCCTTTTCCATTAAAGCGAAAGTCTAAAATGCCTCTAACGACTGACATTAAAAGCTATTTAAATTTATTAGTGGCAATAAATAATCAAATCAACTACATAGTTGCGTTTTTGAAATAAATAAGAATTAAACTAAAGTATGCAACAAAAAATCTGATACAATGAAAACCTGAATAATAAGGAGACTCATAAAACTTTTTAATGTAACTCAAAAAAAATATATATAAAGGACGTGATAAATTTATCCTTAATAAGAAAAACTAATGTCTTTGGTAAAATAAAAGATAAAAATATAAAGTTGAAACATTTTTCAATAATAACAAGACGAATATTACCTTTTATTTCATATCGATCAATGTTTACTTAGTAATACAATAGGGTTTTTGGTAATATTATTGTATTCTACTTCATGAATCCTCCCTTCTTTTCAAATCCAAACTGTGATGGTGCCTTAGTCAAACAAAAATTTGCATTTTTATTGAAGTTTTCTCTCAATATTTAAAGGATCTTGAGACAACGGCGTCTTTTATAGCAGTCAATGTTAGATAATCACCTGCATTTAAATAAGCAAACTAGCGTGTTTAAAAACATGGATTAAAATATAAGGTATTTTTAAGTTCGAAACATAAAATAGCACTTTCTTCAGAAATGTAATTAAATAAATTTAAAGCAAATAAGACTTTAATGGTTAGGTAGTTATGATAGTGTAATGAAATCTCAAAATAATTTTTTTGAAGAATTCATTAAAAAGATGTTGAAAAAAGCCAATTTTTTATTATGTAAAAATTTATTTAATTCGTGTTTTTTTTAATTGTTTCTACTTAAAAGTTGCATTCTTTTTGAAAGAAAAACTTTATTGATTAAATTTCTAATTAAATATTAAGTATAATCTCAAATAGGACGGTTTATATTTTTGCTGTAGTTTATTAAAACAGAAAAGAATGTGTAAATTGTAAATAATATAGAAAAAAGAGACAGGTATAGCTCGTTCACCAGGAGTTGGCACTTGGCTCCGCCTTCATCACGTGGTATGCGACGATACTATTTCACTTTTTTTGGGAGAAGGTTGTGAGCAATCCTGAACAATCTTGCTATTTGGCGATCGTTTGGCAAAAATAATTATTTCGTAAACTTTATATGCATTTTTTTAACAATAAATATTTCATAAATTTGATGATATTTTGCGCCATTTTTTATGATATTTCTTTCTTTTGAGTGAATAGTTTGTCCTTTATGAGACATTTCGCTGGGAGAACAACAGTTTTTAAATTTAAAGTATATTTAATTAGCTGGTGTAACAAAAGGTATAATAGCAGATGATAAAGCAAAGTAAGTGACTGAAAAAGAATTCACTTTTTGTGTTTGGCGCAAATTAAGGATTGCCTCAATTTCAGCAATGGAGATGTTTCTCTTCTAACTCCCGCGCTGAAATGAACTCTGCGTCCGAGAAGGTGGAGCCAAGTCTCAACTCCTGGTGAACGAACTATATACATTTTGATAATACTACAGCAAAACCCATTATTAAGGGAGAAACTAAGAATATCACGGCGGAACTGAAGTCTCTGTTAGTACTGATGATGGTATATAATACAGTACCGAAACGTCCGTTTCTCTCTATAATCTATATAATTTATGCTTTATATGTGGTTTTCAAGTTGTCCATATCGCATAATATTCTTAAATGTCTTTAAGCCTTTAGAATCTCAGTTGCATGTGTTAGACATATTTTTATTTTATTTTTGTTTTTGCATCGTAGTGGAAAGAATAATTTTAAATCTCATTTAATAAATCAAAAAATAAAGATTTAAACATGAAATTGCTTAACACTAAAAAATCTCTTCTTCGGAAAGCGTTGAATAGTTTGCAACTTTTCATTTAAAGTTTAATTACGGTAATAACTTTCTATACAGTGTTTTATTAAATAATTTCAAGGATTTTAACATGCACTGTATAAACTGTAATGAAATATCTCTCCGATAGTTAGTGTTGAACAAACTATAAAATTGCATACGGATAAATTTTATTTTAAGTTAACACCAAATTGGGCAAATAACACCAAACAAAAAAGTAACACCAAAATTAATGAAGAGGTGAGTATAAGAACCAAGTAAAATAACATTTTTCGAATGACTAAAATCTGGGTAAGAAGAAAGAAAAAAAATGTTAAATCGATTGATTTTATTATAGATTTATTAGAAGGTGGGAAAAATTATTACCTTATTTTTTACCACTACCTAATTTGAAATAAAAATAATGAAAGCATACTCAAAATTAATTTTGAATAGTTAGTTTAAAATTTGAGTGAAAAAAAAATTATTCTGTTTTATTATACATAACCATATTAATGCGACCTCTTTATATTATTTTCCCCGATTAATAATTAACTTTAAAAATGTCACTTTCTTGCTTCATCCACTAAAATCTTTATATATTCAAATATTTTTAACGGGGTTAGTTAATTTAAGACATCAATAATGGGAAGTGCTTGCACCAAGCTCATGAGCATTCTCAATATTCGTGAATTTTTTTCACAACCAAAAACGTCAATTTTGGAGTACTCTGTATATTGTGTTTCGATTGTTTGAGATGGTATGAATTTGTTGTTGTCTTTCTCGTTTTTATACATCTAAATTAACGAAAGAAAATATTTTAAATGGTAGAGTTAAATCTAAACACAGATATTGGGAAATGCTTACACCAAGCTCTTGGGCATTCACATCATTAGTGAGTTACTTTCATTACCAAAAATGCCAATTTTCGAGTACTCTGGACATCGTCAGTCAATTGTTTGAGGTAGCGTGATTTTTTTTTGTCTTACATGTTGCAGACAGCATATACCTATACGCATCTTGATACATCTGCATGGTTCATATATCTATAGAAACAAAAGCTCACAGTTTCATGATCGTATAAAATGTAAATAATAAAGCCATAGCAGACAGCATTTTTGATAATATTTGAAAAATGAGTAATTGAGCTGTAACAGCAGATCTTAATGAGACACCGAATTTGCTCAAAGCACTGATGATGGTAATTAATTTTTAGGGATTTTCATATATAATAAGGATTCTTGAAATAATTATTAAAGGTGGTCGTTACGGTACACCCTGTTTATATTTTTTAAAAATATTCTTAACTTTGTTTTGAAAAGAACTGAATTTTTCAAGAAATTTCTTTTTACCGACTATTAAACAGTAAAAAAAAATTTCCAATTCGATATTCAATAAAGTTACAGTTTCGGTTTTATCAAATTCTCTTTACACTTGACGCTTTTTACACGAAAAAAGTTTTGTTTCCTGGGATAAAACAATTGCACAATCTCCCCAGTTCCATTCAATCTTTTACTAAACCAGGGTCCAATCTGATTTATCAATCAGTAAGCAAGCAAGCCTGATTCTCGCGTAAATTGAAGTACGTGCAGAAGAAGATGTTGCAAAGATTCTAGGACGCTATCTTTTTTTTATTATTTTTTTAAGCGTTCTTTATATTCGGAACATCTAAACAGGCACAGGAATTCTGTTTTCTTTTCAATCCTTTGTTGTCGTATGGTGTTCTTCATTTTCGAATGCATAGATTTTTTGTTGTTTTTATATTTTGCTGTATCCTGAATAAATCCATAGTGGAAGTGTAGATTTTCATATTTGTCGGATAAACCGTGTCAGGAAATAAAAGCTTAGTTTGGTATTATGTTTTGATATAAATGGAAATTTGGAAAAAAAGCAATGTGGATTAGAAATTTTCAGCCTGAAAATTCGAATTGGATGTAAAATGAAAATTCTTTTCAAACTATTTTTTAGGCTTAAGTTCCTTGTCAAGTCAAATATATAGCCATACTTGTGTTTAAGATTTAAATATAATATGTCCATAAATTAAGTTTTATTAAAATGCGAGTTTTATCTACCATTTATTCTAAAGCTGAAGTGCAGCAAAAAGAAACTTTATATTTCATGATACTTGTCAAGAACAGCTAATTTCTCCCACAATGGAGGTTGGTGCATTAGAAATAGAGGCTTATTTGGTTTTTAGTATTGACATGTATTGGAATTTGTGAAAAAAAAGCAATGTATATTGAAAATATATTTTTCGCCCACAAAATTCACATTTGGAGTTAAAGTCTCTTGTCAAGTTGAACATGTATCAAGATTTGTGTGTAAGTTTAAAAAAAAGAAGGTTGTTCATAAATTAAATTTTGTTTAAATGCCATATTCCATTTGAAGAAAAACAAATAAAACATGATAATTCATAGCGCTTGATAGAAGCTACGAAGTTTTTCTACTATGTATATTGATAAATTGATGGGGAAAATTTGGAAATAAAATTTTATGTGGTAGTATTATGCTTTATTATTAATGGAAGTTAGTAAAAAAATAATGTAAGGAATCTGAAAAATTGTAATTTAAAATAAATATTATTTAAAACTTTTTTTTAAAATTATATGTACATATCTAGACTTGTGTTGAGTTTTAAAATCATTCGATGTCCATAAATCAAGTTTTAGTTAAATAAAATGTTAATAATAATGATTAGTTAAATGCATAGTTAATAATTATTAAACAATAACACAGCTTTTCAAAATGTAAATAACATGGGTTTCTTAAATCTCATATTTCGTTCATGTAAACGATCAACAAATCGGTTAATTCAAAAATGTGAGATAGCTTGAAAAATTATGCTAAGAAAAGTAGAATTGAATAGAATTGTGCTGTTTCATTCGTACTGCTTAGGAAACCAGAGAATTTATCCTGACCAAGTTTCAAAACTAGTTACTGAGTTTACAAAAAAATGGCACTATTAACCGAGAAAATTTCAAACGCAATATTTTTCAAGCAACTACGTGGATCAAAAGCGTGGTGAAACTGGAGGATAAACTTGATAAAAACCTGCGCAAATTTTTCTGTTGGAATTGCCTGCCTTTCAGCGGCAAATGCTGTTACACCAAGGGTTGCCAAACTTTTTCGATCATCGACCCCTACATAATTTTTCGAAATCTCCATCGACCCCCACAAAAGTAATTTTCTGTTAATTAAAATAAAACTCAATTAGATATTGTGCTTGTACATTTATTTTATGATTTTGAACATTTATTAAAGTAATAGTACATAGTGTAACAATAGTCTTATGAAAAATATATTAATGTTGAAATATAAATACCTTAATATTTATGAAATAATAAGTAATTATAAGTAAGTAGAAATAATAAGTAAAGTAACTACGGATTTATTGCTTCTTAATCAATGACAAGAGTGTGCCTGGTGTTTTTTTTTCCTCTTTTTTTTTGCAATAAGGTTCATTATATTGGGTTCAAAATCCCCTCTTAAATCCCCTCGAAACTCCACATTTAATTTATTTCTGTTCTTAGTGTTTAGTTGTTCTTGAATTTACGTGACTGAAACCGGCTTCAACCATATAGGAACTTGGAAATTCTATCATAAATGGCTGAGCTATTTCACAAAGTCTTACATATTTTTGCATTATATTTATATTTGTCCAAAATTTGCTTATTGCTAAATTTTTAAAAAGCGTCTTTGCTTCAAATCCCCATAATAATTCAGCAAGCTCATCTTGCAGGTTGATGTCCACGTTTTCAATTTGAGCAGAAAATGGCACAATAATCCAATCAGGGATGACAATGTTTTCCAAATCAACAAAACGCAGTTTAAAATCATCGCTCAATTTTTGAAGATTACCTCTATATATTTCCAAGTCTTCTTCTTTCATTTCTAATTGTCACATATCTGAAAAATACTGATAATCCTTCGACCAATCGACTCTTCCGGTTCAGATCGACCCTTCCGGTTCGGATCGACCCCCATTCGACCCCCTGGCTCAGATCGACCCCCGCTTTTGTTAAATAGACCCCTGGGGGTCTATATAGACCACTTTGGCGACCTTTGTGTTACACAGTTTAACCGCTATCAGCGGTTAGCGAACTTATTCATTTTGTCCTCAGACAGCATTAGGTTGCTTTGAGTCATGGTTAGTTTGAAAGAATGTTTTAAAACTTTATAGATGTAGCAGCGCCATCTATTAATAAACAATGTAAACAATTTTAAAATTTGGTGATAATAGAAACCTAATTTCCCGAACAGGATACCACACATTTTGCTCCTACAACTATTAACCGATCTGTGGTATCTGTTGACGAACTTATTTATTTTGTCCTCAGACTGTTTTAGATTGTTTAGAATGTTCTCAAAATTAATTCACGTAGTAGCACCATCTATTGATAAACTTTGCAATTAAATTTGAAATCTGATAATAATAGAAATGGTTTTCAAAGCAGGAAGCCACACATTTCTTTCCACTGCATTTTTTTTAATTCTTTTTTTTTTTCTAGAATTTTTCTTGGATCACAAGGTATCATTATTTTCATTATTGGCGAAATATTTAATAATTGAAGGCTAAGAGAAATAAGAAGTATTTTTCTCCTCAAATGCCCAGTAAATTATGAATCTAATACATTACACTATCCTTGAAGTTCTGCATTGTCAGGATGCTTAAAGATGTTGAATAGCGAGTTAATACTATAGTAATTTAATTATCGACATCAAGAGGAGAGATTTAATTTCCAGTAGCGTTTGCTATTATGCCTGAAATGTCTTCAGAGTAATACCCTCAAGGAATGCTAGATTTATCGAGAGAGCATTAAAGCGCTGACTTGCTTAGAGAGCGTGAAAATTGCAAATAGCCTTACGGGTAAATGATATGTGACCATGAGACTTCACGTATAATCCTAGCCAAAATCAATCCAGAGTGTAAAATATTTTTAAAGTTTAAAGCTACACATTATCGATTTTCACACGCAAGTTTTTACTTGATAATTTTTAATCACTAATGACAAAGGATTTGATTTTTAATTTACAATAAAAAAAACTTGAAATGTCTTTTTTGTGTTTTTTACTAACTATAAGCACCATGTTGAACCACGTAACCAAAATCACTTCTAGTTGCAAACTATTTTGAAAAAATCTTAGTTTTTATGTTATTGATTAGAAAGATGGATGAGTTTGCCTTTTTTTGTGTTTTTTCTTACCATGAATCTCCAGGCGTAATATTAACCAAAACTAATCCCAGGTGTAAATTTCTTGTTATTAAAAAAAAAAAAAAATTAAAGTTACATGCCATTGATTCAAACAGACGAGCTTTTTTTTTAAAAAAAAATGCTCCTTCTATGTTTCGAAAGACATTGTTTTTTAATATAAAAATGAATGAAATGCCCCTTAAATTTTTTGACCATGAATCGCCATATTTAAACCTTCACTGTTGTTAACTCTGTTGTAATATCTCCCTGTATTTGATGCTGAACAACCCTAAAAGCTGCGTGAAGGAACATTTTTTTGCAATTTAACAATAAAAAAACGTGTTTTCATAAACACATAAAGGGATTGTTAAAGCTCTAAATACCGAAAATGCTGAAAGTTTCCACCAAGATCATGCACATTTACACCATACTTTAAATATTTTCACTTCTGAAAATTCCAATGTTGGCGCGTTTTGATATCATCTGTAATTGTTTACAGCTTATGACCAGCTGGCGACCGTTCATGATAGTCTTCAACGCCGCGTTTCTTCAATAGAAACTTCGTTTTAATATTCCCTCTGTCACGCTTATATTTTAATTAGATCAGTGTTTAATTAGATTATGTTTTAATCAGTGTATGTATGCAATCTATAAATTATTGATTCCTGTTTTATATTTTTCTGCAAAAATAAATTTACAGACTATTATGTTCATCATATAGCACTGTACTTATTTTTGTATTACTAATTAACAGACATGGTGGTTGATTGCGGTTACTTTACACCAAGTAGAGCAATAGAATATTCTAGGTTTTTCAATGGACTAGGAACTACCATTTGATTTTGGTGTAATAGAGCACTTAGTGTACAGTCGGCAAAAAAAAAAAGATATCACCCTGAATAACTTTCGTTCTAATGATCAGATTTTCACGAACTAAGTGTTAATCTTAATGGTTCCTGGGGGTGACCTCAAATATGCTAATTAATTAGTGCTAACTATTAATTAAGTTACGAAATCAGACACAAAAACGTACTTTCTCTGAATAAACATATATTTTTTCTTACATATTTGGATTCTTAACCTTCAAAATATAGGGGGTAGCCGCAATCTGGGAAATATGGTCCCCATAGTTTGGTCAGGAGAGCGATCCAAAGTTCGTACCCCTTAATGTTAATTTCACTTTTTACGTTTTTAGTCATATTTTAAAAACTAATAAAGCAATTCGAAGAAAATTTCACCCAGTCATAAAACTCATTTACCCAAAGATAATTTCACGAAAAAAATAATTTTTAATAATTGTTAATTATTTTTTATTATTTAATTAAATTAAGGATGAAAAATTTTTGAATTATAAGGTATGAATTTTTTTATACCATATTAATCTACATATTTTTCAATTGAAAAATCTAAAGTTTCAACTGTTTTTATTTATTAGAAGCTGAGAAAAATTAAAATTAATTATTTTTAAAAAAATAATTTGGCGACAATGAAGAAATGATTAAATGGAGCGATTAATATTAAAATGTGATAAACTTGCGAGGAACTTGACTTCGCGCGCTTAGCATAAAATTTCATTCATATTTTTTTCGCTAATAATCGTTTGCTTATCTTTTCATTTTTATTTTTTTAAGCTATAAAATACGATGTTTCTTCTTTAGTCGTCTAAAATTCTATTTGCAATTTAGTAAAGAAATTTGAATAAAACATTTTATTGAATAAAATACATTTTATTCAGAGAATGTGGAGTTTTATAAAAGCATGCTTCTGATAGAATATGATTATACAACAGATTGTGCTTCTTTAATGTGATTTTTTTTTTTTTTTCTTCTCAATAACTGATAAAATTTCAATAATATACATACGAATGAATAAATTTGGAATAAAATATTCATCAATTTCTTGAATATATATTTTATAAATATTAATAAAAATACGCAGTCAACATTTTTAAGCATCTCTCACAACATCGCAAATTTCTCAAAATCTTATAGGGTAAACTAACCAGTGAAGGAATACTTAAGCTTAGCTTGTCTTTAAAAAAAATCATAAAAATTTCGAAATTTGTAATTTTAGCTAAATGACTTATTTGTTATTAAATGCATGTCGACATATTTGTTATTAAATGCAAATTATGTAAAAAAAAATTAGATAACTTACATAATATTGTTTTAAGCTTTTGGTGGTTTAAATAATAAGTAGTAAGATAACCAAGTGAAGGAACAGTTCTTAAATTGAATAAACACTAAATTTTCCAGTGAATGAACACTTAATTTTGAGAATGTTTGATGCTCGTTAGGAATCCTTAGGCCACACAGATATCTGTCACCCTGTAGATGCCTGAATTGACTGATGTTAACACAGGCGGGCATTAGGAAAAAAAAAAATCTTTTAAGTTTTCGTGCCTTAAGGGCCTTCCTGGTATTCAGTATCAGTATCTTAAGGGCATCATTTCAGTATCTTAAGGGCCTTACGAGCTCTGTTTAAAAAGAGAGTATCATATCAGATATATATATATATATATATATATATATATCTGATATATATATATATAACAAAAATAATCATAGTAGCAGTATTTGGTGGTAAATGCAGCTTATCGTAATTGAAGAATATGCTGTGCGACATTTTATGGTGAATTTGCGAACGTAAGTTTCAGAATGTATCGAAACATGTGGATGCTATTTGCTAATCATCTTTATCCAAAGAAAACCATGTAACGTAAATATCTAGCAAAATGAAGCAATTTTTTAAACAATGAATCATACAATATGCAACATATTATTTCAATATCTTATTCTTAAACATAACATATTTCAATGTTTTTAAAATGCCACTAAACATTCAGCAATTCATTGAGTTATAGAAAAAAGAAATCGTAAATTACAGAAAACCTTGTGAATGTGCATTAGAATTACTATACAATCTACATTTTATTTTTCATGCACTTTTTTTTTCTTCAAACTTTCATGCCTAGAAGACTCGATTAAAGCTGTAAAAATCATTATCCCTAAAATTTTGTATATAGCTATTATAAGTTATGTTAATTTGATTTTAGTATGAAATCCTCGAATAAACATAGCAAAAATAGCATAATCTAAATAATATCAGATAAAAAGTTCATGTATTTAAATTCTGAAAACTTATAAATCGATTCAAATTTTCTTTTCAAAAGAGATTAAAATAATTTTTTATTTTATTTATTTATTTATTTTTTTTGCTTTTTGGACATAAATGAACTTAAAAATTGTCTATTGCCTAGAAACTTCGAGGTGTTTTCTATTAACTATTAATTAAACCTCTCAGAGAAATCACAAAACATTATTTCAATTTTTTTACAGTCAGAAATTGGTTGCCTAGCAACCTAGTAAAATTAAGCGTTTCTCTTTTGAATCAGTCAAGGGTTATCTTAAAATATTTATTTGCGCAGGCGACTTTTTTTGGCGGTTTTCTGGACTATCGCCAAATATATAAACCTTTATTGCAACCCAATTTACGACCCAATTGTTTTAGAATTTTGTCTACCCCCCCTAATTCAAGTGTCTAGATTTTAAATATGTAAAAAAAAATATATGTTTATTCAGAGAAAGTACGTTTTTGTGTCTGATTTCGTAACTTAATTAATAGTTAGCACTAATTAATTAGCATATTTCAGGTCACCCCCAGGAACCATTAAGATTGACACTTAGTTCGTGAAAATCGGATCATTAGAACGAAAGTTATTCAGGGTGATATCTTTTTTTTTTGCGGACTGTACCGCTTGGGTGCAATGTGATTACCACCATTTCTGTTGTTTCCATATATTCAGATACATCACATTTTTTTGCAGTGTAAGCTATTTTTGAAAAGATACACGTGGTTGAATTTAAATAGATGCGTGAAACTATTTTGTTCCATGCTATTGATTGAAACAGAAAGAATTTTTATTAACAGTTTTCAATCTATGCTTACTTCTCTTAACACGTTGAGCGCCGCGTCAGCCATCGGTGGCAGACACTGGACTTTCCAGTTAGACCGCGTCAACCACCGGTGGCTGACACTGAAACTACATTTAGGCCGCGTCTACCACCGGTGGCTGACGCTGAAATTACATTTAGGCTGCGTCAACACTGACCTTTCACATAGGCTGCGAAAACCAGCTGGCTGACAGCGTATAACATGATATAGAACTATAAAATTTACACTCTTTTATGGAATTGCAGAAAATTTATTCAAAATTTACTTAAATATTGCGATTCTTGGTTTAATAAATTCAATTTAGTAGATTTTTATCCACCACTATTTTTAAACAATTCGTAGGCATATATAATTCACCACTTTTTTCGTCATGCTGAACCTTTTATAAACTAGCAAAATCTGTCTATATTAGCGTAGCATTCAAAATGTATTAATAGATAAGAGGAAAGAAAAAAAACAGTTTTTGCTTTTTGTCTGCTCTTTGTCGAACATGAAATTCCATAAATAATCTTAACCAAAACTAATCTAGGGTGTAAACTATTTTTAATGATTATTGATTTAAACAAATGACTTTTTGCTTAATTATGCCTTGAAACTTGTTTTTATAAATGATAGTTTTTGTTTTCAACAACAAAAAAAAAAATGCATTTTTTGTGCTTTAATTTATAGATTTTTGCTTAATTTGACTTTCTTAATTATAAAAGATAATTTTTTAAACCAACTCCATTGAAGTAATTATCGAGATCCAGGTTTATATTTAGGAATTTTAAGATTAAGTAGCTTGATAAGCATTTTAGTTTGATACAAAATTAAACCTAACCACTGTTTGTAGCAAGTATAGTTAATGAAAAAATTATTTTGAAAAATATAATTCTAAATAGTTTTTAGCCTATTTGTTCCTATCGTCCTTTTAAAAGGACTCTGTGAAAGAAGAAAAGCTATGGTAGCGCAGGTAATTTATTATTAAGATATGCCATAGAAAAAAGATACTGTTACAAACTATTAAAAATTACTAATGCGATTATTTATATGCGGAATTAAAGTTAACGAAATGCTTTATTTTTAATGTTAAAGTGGTAGGTGATAGAAAGAATTATCCATTATCAAAGAAATTCGTACAACCACTTCTTTTCTTGTAGGTTTTTTTAATATATAGATCACTTTTTATAGTTAAACATGAATGAATTTTTGAAAAAGTGCAATTTTAGAGACTGAAAAATGTGGAGTGATATCATCCCGAACATGATGCTGAACAACTCAGAAATGTATGTGAAGCATGTGTAACTCTTTTGGAAATTTGGAAATACTGTAAATTCTGTAAAAAACACACACATTATGTATTTTTATCGTTTTCATTGGAAGAAAAATTAATCAAGGATTATTTTTCGTTTTAATAAAACTGTTAGTTAGGTTGGTTCTTCATGTATTTTTTTTATGTTTTTATTTTGGTCATTGTGTTCTGAGGTTTTCCATTTTTTTATTCATTGCAAAAGAACTTTTTTAAATTGATGACTCAAATTTTTAACCCTTCTTTTTTTAATCCTGATATTCAAAATCAGTTTCCTATAATGATAGTAGGGGGTCATATTTTCCCCCTTAGTAGAGGTTATCGAAACGTTACAAAACCAGGCTACTATTGGGCAAAATCTTTATTTTTTGTTGGAGTATGTATCCTCAGTAAACATATAATAAGCTTGGCTAAAAAGATCTTTCAATTCATTGACCAATAAATAAGGATAGTTTAAAAACAAAAGAACGAGGATTGCCATGATAAAACAAGCCTATCTACCTAAAACACCTTGAATTGTTCAAAAATTCGGCAATATGACAGCTCCTTTTTCTTACCTCCTTCTGTTAGCATGACATCCTCTTGTGGGCCAGAGCCTTTCCTAGAACCTTAAATCCTTTCCTAAAACCTTAAAATGATTTTAAATCAAATTATCATGAACAATAATTGCTACTATTTTAAAAGAAGAGCTGAATGGAAGATCTAGATGAGTAGAATTTTCAAACTGGCTATAATCAGGGTAAGAAGAAAAAAATTTGGTATTCGAACTAATTTTTTAAATCAAATTATCATGTATAATAATTAATACCATTTTAAAAGAAGAGCTGAAAGGAAGAACTAGGTGAGTGGAATTTTCAGGCTGATTATAATTAGGGTAAGAGGGAAAATAAGACACATAAACTATTTTTTTCATAGATTTAGTAAGAGCCGTGGTGGTTCAGGGGATGGAGCTGACATAAAATATCCTCAGTGGTAGGTGGATAATAGGTGAGAGTCTCCTTGCTGTCAGGCTAACCGTGAGAGGTATTTGTGGTTTTCCTCAGCGTGTAACAAAATACGTATTAGTTCTATCAAAAAATCCTCCACGAAGGCGAATTTCTATCAAAACTTGATTCAGGAGTTCCCTTGTTTTCTGGATTGGGTTCAAAATTTCAAGGTTATCGAGTTGAGCATTCGTATCTTCGAAACACATTAACTATCATGACTTGGATCTCTTTACATTCTCATCATCCTTTAAGAGACTTGTGATGGAGACGAAAGACACTCTAGCACAGATAACCACTACATCTCAATTGGACGATTTTCTTGAAGATGTAACTCAGAAGATTACCAATATTTGTCATAGCTCAAAAAAGAAAATCTGTAAGAGCCATAAAAATAGCCCTAAATGGTGGTCGGTTGACCTCTCCATACAAAGAACGAAACTGAGAGCAAGAAGAAGACTTTTTCAAGCTGAAAAGGATCTTCAACTTAGAATTAAAAAACAAATAGAATACAAAAAAGAAAAAGCTATCTATAAAAGAAACATTAAAAAAACGAAAAAGGAAAGACTAAAGAATTATCTTAAAAATATTACAACCCAAGAGTGCTTTGGTCCTTGTTATTTGATAGCCAGAGACAGGTTTAATAGCCATCATGACTTTAAACAGATTCATAAATCAGATGGAACTATCACTACCACTAAAAAAACTGCAGTTGAAGCTATCCTGGAATATCATTTCCCATTGGACCAACACCCCTCCCCTTTGCTGGAACCTGAAAGCTGTAACAAAAATCAACTATTTACTAAGAATGAAATTACAGTTGTTGTTAATAGTATAAAGAACAATAAAGCTGCAGGTTCCGATAACATCCCTCCTGAAGTCATTAAATCCATATTCTACTTGGAACCAAAATGGTTCATTGAAATCCTTAACAAGTGTCATTCGCTAAATTATTTCTCTACATTATGGAAGAAAGCTAAATTAGTTCTCCCTAAACCTGGAAAGGATTTACACCAACCTGAAAACTATCGTCCCATTTCTCTTCTTCCGGTTTGGGGGAAAGTGTTGGATAAATTAATAACAAATCGATTAGTCTTTCACCTTGAATCTAATAACATTCTACATACAGATCAACACGGTTTTCGGAGAGGTAGATCGACTACCACAGCTATGAAGTCCTTACTTGAGAAAACTAAGAAAATAAAGGATAATGAACATCACGCACTGGGTATTTCCCTTGACATCAAAGGTGCGTTTGATAGCGTCCTATGGAACAAAATTAAAGAAGAATTGAATTCCTGCAACTGCTCCTATGACTTAGTTAAGTTGATTTCAAGTTTTTTGGACAACAGAAGGATCCTGTTTGATATCCAGAATGAGAAGTTGGAGAGACCTCTAGCAAGAGGAGTCCCACAGGGTTCAAGTCTGGGACCGATCTTATGGCTACTTATAGCGAACACTTTTTTAAATATGAAAAGGGAATCTAATGAGCAAATAATCGCATACGCTGATGACTTCCTTTTACTTCTCAACGGAACATTTCTTGATAGACTTGGACCCCAAGCCACTATGATTTTGACGAAATTTGAAAACTGGGCTACGTCCCACAATCTTCAATTCAGTACCAAGAAAACTGTCGCGATTGTATTTCCCAAAGCCAATCGGGTCTCAAGACGACCAACTATAAAACTCTGTGGGGCTAACATTGCAACGAGGGAAACCATAGATTATTTGGGGTTTAGATTGCATTATCAGCTTTCCTGGTTGCCTCACCTTGACTTTATCTATAGCAAAGTTACTAAATTTCAAGCTAAACTAAATATAATCTCTGGGGTCGACTGGGGGATTGGCCCTGATGTTCGAAAATTCATCTACCTAAACAGCACTCAGAAACTTATCTTATATGGAGCAGAAATTTGGTTTTCCCAACGGGTAAGAATCATTAATAGATTGAAAAAAATGGAAAGAACTTCTTTACTATCTATCACTAAGGCATACAAGACTGCATCTATTGACTCTCTCCAAGTACTTGCTGGAACAATTCCTCTAGATATGGCAGTAAACATAGAGGCTCAACTTAATAATATTTTTCAACATGAAGAAGAACATATAATCTATAAACCAATACCTACACCTTATATTTATCATCCGGCTGAAGAAATTTTACTTAAATATCAACTGCATTTACCTACTTATAAAGGACTAGAATTATTTACAGATGGATCAAAAATTTTAGTTAACAATGAATTTAAGACAGGATGCGCTTTCGTGGCCTATCTGGAGGGAGAACCTGTTGAAAGAAAAACCTTTCGCATCTCTGATCACGTTTCCGTGTTTAACCCCTTGGGGACGGGTGATTCAGAAAAGCATTCATACAAAATCAGAATCAAGTTGTAATTAAATAAAAAACGGTAACTTAAATGTAGTCGTTGTTAATTTGACAGACTTACTTTGCTTTTACTTTAATTATTGTTAGTTTAATCATATATATAATCAATGTTAATTCGAAGTATAACTAAATAGTTTTATTTTGAACAAAGTAATGGTGACTTAAATAAATCAAACAATTATAACTCCGCCCACAAATAAACTGCTAAAGAAATACTTTGATTACCAGTTTTATATTTTTACCCCGATTGATACGGCTTTATGCTGTCACGTATGTGTGACAGTCGGCGCGAAAGGGTTAAGGCTGAATTATGGGCCATTCTCCAGTCGATTCGTTGGATTAAAGAACAAAGAATTACAGACAATATCTCAATTTATACGGATTCCCTGTCTAGCCTGCAAGCTTTGGAAAACAGCAACTCTAAAGAGTATTTAGTCCACTTAATAAAACAAGAATTCACAAACAATATCGCTTTACATTGGATAAAAGCACATGCAGGCCATAAGGGCAACAAAGAAGCTGATAGGTCAGCCAAATTAGTCTGTGAGAGATCAACGGTCGACCTGTTTGAAGATCCTAGCAGGCGGACTGCAAGAAAAACTTTGGAACGCGAAAAATTGATTGAATGGCAAGAGAGATGGAGTGGCAGCTTCACAAAGGGAAGGCACACATTCGAGCTCCTCCCGAAAGGTCAAACGAGGAAAATCATGGGGAATTTCTTTTTAAATCAATTCCTAACTAATCACGGCTGTCATGGACAACATCAAGCCAGGTTTTTTGGGGGAGCTCAGCTGTGCAGTACCTGTCAGCTTGTTGAGGATTGGGAACATATTTAAATCCAGTGTACAAATTTTAAGCACATTAGAGAGAAATTTTTTCATTCAAAAACCACCTACGAGTTTATAAAGCAGCATTGGTCAAACCCTAAAATAAAAAAGGGAATTGAGGAAATAATAAGAAAATTGTTTAGTAACAAGGCACCTCCCTGAATCCTGATGGCCTTTTGCTGCCTCTTGTTAGGAAAAATACACCTAAATCACGGCTTATTAATTTACCTGTTATGGTTTGATTATTACTTGAATTTTTTCTTAAAATGTTTTTTTGGAGCTTTAGTCTCATGCTTTGTCAATCTCTGCCCCTATGTGATTCCTCATTTTGAAAATTTCAATCACTTGTGTTCCTAGAGTTTTTATATATGGTATATATATGTCCTTTCTGTTTAAAAAAAAATAATAATAATTACTGGAATTTGATAACTTTAGTACTGTTGTGCCAGCCATAATTATATTCTGAGTTACAAACATCCTATATTTTCCATGTGAAATTGTTTCCTTTTATTAACTTTGCACCCCTACTGAAGATGCGACATCAATATCTCTTCTGATTGTTACTGTTTATTTTCTTTGTAATGTTTGTTTCCTTAGTTTATTTCTAAGTAGCACCGTTTTCTGGATTTCATATTCAATATTCCACCTATTTGTTAAAACTCTAATTTGAAAATTTTGAATATGTTTGCTCATGTAATTGAACTGTTACGCTCACTTCGAACTTTCGGAGTGCCCCCGGATGCCCCCTTACGGGGGCGGGACGGGCTTAAGCTTGTTATTAGTAAACGTGAACCCAAAACTTTGGGTAGGCTGTTCAATGACGGTTTTAAAATAAAAATACAGATTTAGTAAGTCGTGGTGGCAAAGAGAATAAAGAGCTCACCTCCCAATGAGGTGATCCGGGATCAAATCCCAGCATTGACTAGTTGACACGATTAATATTTGCGAGCAGCCCCAACCATAGTGCTGACGTAAAATACCCTCAGTGATAAACGGATCATTTGTTAGAGTCCCCTTGCTGTCAGGCTAACCGTGGGAGGTTTCATGCTTTTCCTCTCCATTTAACGCAAATTCGGGTTAGTTTTATCACAAAGTCCTCCACGAAGGCAAATGTTTTCCAATACTTGATCCAGGCGTTCGTTTGTCTGGTATGTGCTTAAAATTACAAAGCTTCGGAGTCAAACATTGGCAATCATAAACTCAAACTTGGCTCGGCTGTTCAACACTGATATTAAAATGAAATATAGATTTCGTAGAAGGCAGGGCTTATAATTTTTTGCCTTATCTTATTTGAAATAACCTAATTTGAAATAAAAATCATGCTGCATACTCTGAGCTAGTGTGTATTAGTCAACATTAAAAGAAAACCAGAAACTCTTTCACATTAAACATACCGATATTGATGAGGCCTCTTTATGCTGTTTTCCCTGATTAATTAAGTTGTGTAAGATCCCATTAAGACCCCTGAAAATGTTACTTACCTGCTTCATCACTAAGCTGTTCAAATATTTATTTTAACAAGTTCTCGCCGGGTGTTGCGCCTGAAAGCGGGATGGAGAAGAGAAAATACTACTAGAAGAACCATTTCAATATTAGATAATATTCGGGAGGAGTTAATCTATTCTCAACAATAACAATTCACTGTAAGGAAATTTATCACGGCGAAGAAGCAATTCAATATAAAAATTGTATCCATTGAAAACAATAGGTAGTTATGGATTTTTATTATTCCCGCAACAAAACTAAAAAATGAAATTTATTTGATACCTGTTTTTACTCCGGTGCGCCGCCCGATGAAACAATCCAGCATGACCCACCGGTGGGTCACCCCGGCGCAAACGTGTTAAATTGGAAGAAAAAAGATATTAAAAAGTAGGCGGTCACTCTTATTCATTACATGGTCACTCTTATCCACATTCATCCAGTATATTTTACCTAAGAATAAAGTTTTCACACAAAGACAAAGTTCCTTTAAATTCCAGCGTGTCTTTTCAAAAGCGATCTCATCATAATTGACATAATTTTCAACTACATCTTTATTCTCATTGCGTGAGAATTGTGATCTTTTAACATATGACGGAAACGAAGGTGCAAAGATCTTGAAACTTTAATGAAGTTAGCGTAAGTTAGACAAAAGTTGAATGGACAATATGTGTGAAACATGCTTAATGAAGTTGTACGATCACATCTATGCTTTATGGTAAAGACCATTGCGTGTTCAGAAATCAAACACTCTTTAATGTTTCTTAGATGTTGTAGCTCTTTAAAGGGTGCTTTAAGATTACGACTAAGAGGCTGTGACTAATTAATACCGTTTTGCAAGGTGGTTTTAAAATTTAGCTTTGGAAGTATAGGCTGAACTTGTCTTTACCATTCATTACAAATAATATAACTATTATTAAATATTGCATGTATGCATTTTATAATATATGCATTAGCTTAGATTTCGAGTGTTGATTTACATTAACGGCGTCCTTACTTTATCTTGAAGCATTTATGTTTGACAATTTGTAAGGACACGAAGTAATATCTTTCTTAAAAGTAGTAACATTAATAATTTAATGTAATTACATTACACTACGTACATTACATTATAAATTTTGATACTCATGGTTTAAAAAAATTTGTTTCATTTACCAGGAAAAATTATTAATTTAAACGTTCAGGGGTTGACCAAAAATACGGAACTATTTCTGTATTTACTCTATGCAAAACAATATTTTAGCATAAAATGTTTCTGGATAATTTTACATGACAAAACTGTTGGAGCAATTTGAATGATCATGCTTGAAGCTTTTCAAAAATGTGTCATTTTTACCCACGCAAACTTTTCCTGTTCCGAACTGAGGATAAAGCTAAAAATTGATAAATTATTTCCTGCTTTAATACTTACAAATTTGAAATCGTTCTGTAGAATTGCAATATTTATATTAGAATATTTTTTTAATTATAGTGTTACTGAAAAATTAAAAAAGTTTTTAACTTCCTAGGCACATCTTTCGCAATTTTGCATGGATAAAAAGAACCCCATTCCTAAAAGCTTCAAACATGATCTTTCAAATAGTGGCAACAATTTTGCCATCTAAAGTCTTCGAAAAACTTTGTTGCTTAACCCCTTGGGGACGGGTGATTCATAAAAGCATTCGTACAAAATCAGGATGTAAATAAATAAAAGAACGGTAACTTAAATGTAAGCGATGCTAATTTGACAGACTTACTTTGTCTTTACTTTAATTACTGCTAATTTTATCATAGATAGAATCAATGTTAGTTCAAAGTATAACTATATAATTTTATATTGAACTAAGTAATGGTGAATAAAATAAATCATACAATTATAACCCCGCCCACAAATAAATTGCTAAAGAACTACTTTGGTTACCAGTTTTATCTTTTTACCCTGATTGATACGATTTTATGCTGGCACGTATTTGTGACTGTCGACGCGAAAGGGTTAAAGAAAAATTGTTTACCTAGAGTCAGTATCGTATTTCCTTATTTTTCTCTTACCCCTGCATAAACACATAAGATCAATAAGTTAGGCAGTTATGTTTCTATGTATTGTTAAAACTAGTTTAATTTTTAGAGCACATTTTATTTTTTAATCTTTACTTGAATGTTACTTTGTAAAATTTTTCCTAACCCCAGTACAAGTTGGCAGCTTTGAATATTGTCAGTAATATATGAAATATGTGTCAGGGTACTATTTTCACTCGCTAAACATGGATGGAAAAAATTCAGGTAAAGTTACCCTATTGTATGGCTATAACATTTCTGGTAAAAGAAAATGTAATTCTGGTTAATAAAAATAAAGTATACGACATTAAACCATTAATTTGGTAACTTTTTTGATCAAGTGGTAACGGTTTACTAGAAATTCAGGTTTTCAGCTTAAGTTTCGGGACTTTTAGTTCGTAAATTCAGGTTCTTCCTATTACATTATACATTTACATTTAGTAAAAGATACAAAACTGAAAATTCATTTTACCCGAATCATTGGTTTTTGTTCCATGCTCTATGATATAATGATAAATGGTTTTTTTCCACATTTACCAAATTTTATCACTTTTTATAAACCCAGATTACATTTTTAATTTTACTAAAATCATCACCAAAGCGCTATGGTAAAAATTACCAAGTTTTTAAGTGTTCCCATAGAACTAGACACGTTGTAAGTTTTTGCAATATACTGGTAGTTTTTGCCATAATTATTTTCTCACTGTGAGATCTTAGCAGAAATATCGTGGTTTTTCTCTCCCGATACGCTTATTTCCTTCGTTATATAAGGTAAATTTAGTTTAAATGCCACAAAACTATTCCAGGTCAATTGCTGAAGTATCACGGTTATTTGAATTCCTGTGTTTGAAATTGATTCAAATTTTAAAGCTTATGAAACTGGACATTAAAAGGCCATTGTTTAATTTGGAGATCTACTACATGTCACCAATAATAAAATTATACCAAAATAAATTAATATAAAAGAAGCAAAAGTTTGAAATGAAGTAATATAAAATAAAGGTATAATTTAATTAAAAAAAGACCTGAAGTAAAAATTAAATAAAAATGCTTGAAGGATTTTCAAAGGAACATTTTTAATATTTTTTTTAAGGAAAAACAACAGCAATCCGAACACAAATACATCAATATTTCAAAATGGATAATAAACTATACTAGTCACTAGAGAGAAATTAAATGATATAAATAATCACATTTTTACGTAATTATTTCACTATTTCAGTAAATCCAGAAAATTCAGAAAAAAGAATTAAACGTTTGTGGAAACTTCCTGGAAGAAAGAAGAAAAGATATATTACATGAAAAACCAATCTATGATCTGAGTTAAGAACTATTTCTTTGAATTTTGCTCCTTATCTTCAATTCGTCTCATAAATCATCTATTTTACTCTTAGCATGGTGGGTGGAACGGAAAAATTGTATGTTTTTATGGATTTGATTAAGTTAAGATCGTATATCATCGGCGAAAAAATATTATAAAGAAAGCGGATTATCCTCGTAAAACTATCGAAAACTGTTCTGAAAGAAAACGAAAGTTTATTGTTTTAAATTATTAAAAACATTGAAATGTTTATATTAGAGTAAATTTATTACAAAAGTGTCAAAGGTTTTGCTGATTTTTTCATATCAGAGAAATATTTTACTTATTTATTTTTTTTCGAATGGCAGGCACTGAACTTTATTCGTTTCGCCTTAGAAGATGGCAGAGGTGTTACTCATTTCGCGTTACCCAGTGGGCACCTGTGAACCAAAGTCACAGAGGCGAGTAACATTGCCCACGCCTCACTGCCACAAACCCGTTCATAGGGTGGTCCACATTCACGCTTCACACACAACAGAGAACAACACAATAGAGGAAGAAACATCCATGCCCAGAGCGGGATTCGAATCCACAGACCTTGGCTTCGCAGTCAGACGCGCTAATCGCTCGACCACCTGGCCGGCATATCAGAGAAATATAACCAATACTATGTAGTGTTTTTCTTATGACACTTGGACAAGCCAAGCACGTCAGCTATTGGAATTTGGGTATTAAGTCAGGACGGTTTGCCATAATTTTGACAAGAGAGCACCGTTAAGGTGAAATTTACGACTTAGCTCTAAACCTCCCTGCTATATCCATTCCCCAGCATCACCCATTCGTGAGGCCACTTTCACAGTTTTGACTTAGATCTGGAGAGAAGGAAGGTTTCTTTAGATCCCAGTACCCAAGGTTTCTCCTCGGCGACTCCACGGTTTTTACGAACACTCACGAGGTCGAGGAACCTCGACCCCTTTTGACCGGAGCTCAATTCTTTAGGCTACCACCGGCCATAATATACCATAAATCTAGATAACAAAAAACATTTTTTTACGGATTTCAGATGTATTTCCTTTTAAAAATAGTATAAATGAATGCTAGCCCCGATATGCAGTTCCCAATCAATCTACAACATGTAGGTTTTCCATTTATCACAATTAATACAAAATTTTGAAGCTTAATAACGTATAAAAATTATTATTTGATTCAAGTAGACCTTATGCTGAGCAAGATGGCTTGTATTTTTTTTCACCATACTAATGCTTTAAAATTAAGATAACAGGGAATGCATAAACTTGCAGTGAATAGATGTTTCCGAATATGTTTTTTTGTGACATTTTACCCGGAATGATGCTGTTCTTTCATTGTTTTAGTAGTTTAGTAAATAGTTTAATAATAGTTCAGTAAATAAGAGTAATTTAACCATTAATTGCAGTCCAATCAATTGCATTGTATTTCCAGGTCATTTTGACCCGTGATGAGCTATTAGTTGCAAAATAAAACTATTCACTTATTATTCAGAAAATGGAATCTTCTGCTTGAAAAACATAAAGTTGACTGACGAGAAATACAATACACTTTGCATAAGTTTAATTTAACTCAAATGGTACCATGTATTATCAGTCCGTGTTATGGTACAAACTCTGTATAGTGTTGTGACCTTACGCACTATCTAAGAACGGAACGTCGTTCATTTCTATATTAAACCAGCGTCAGAAGTGATTTTAACTTTAGAAAGATAGAACATTGCTGTATATCTAAAAGGTCTGAAAGAGCCAGTCTTGCTCTTTTCGGTTTGTCTGAGTGTATATCAATTAGACTTCCAAAATCTTGAAATGTAATCATAATCAATTTATAAGAAATGTATTGGAGACTTGGTCATCAAAATTCTATGGTACTTTTTATGGTATTTAACACTGACTTTTTAATTATGCTTGTACATTAGTTTCGTAGAAGATTGAATTCCCTTTTCTCTATAAATAATAATTGAAGATATTTTAAAATACTTTTCTTTTTGGATTATACAGGGGTTATATTTTATTCTTATTGATGGCTAAATTTTTGCGGATTGCTCAAAATTAGTCAAACCTATTGAAAAATCATTGGGTGCAATGAGAACTACATTTTAAGTCATTGAGTCAAAGTTTAAAGTAAGTCTGTTAGAAGGAGTACTCCTTAGAAATACAGCAAGTAAGAGAAACATAGTTTCAGTTAATTGCGTAGATAGATTTGTGATCATTAATATAGATAAATATATAAAATTTTGCAACTAACTATACATCATCAAAACGAGGTCAGTAAGATACTTTTTCCCCATCATTTTCAGAAGTCTCAAGGTTCCAGTCTAGCCCTTTTTCATGTCGATCTACCCACAAGAGACACTCTTATTTTTTTAGAGTAGCAACCTAAATTCTGCGGTCATCTTTAGTTTGGGCATATCTTTTGACTGCTGATCCTATATCTGTTTTGAATAGTTCTAAAACTATCAATAACTTTTGATAGCCTTCATTGAAAATTATTACTGATAAATAAGTTGCAATTACAATTACTGATATTAAAGTACCAATAATACTTTTTCTTAGATAATATAAACAAGAAATTTCAATGAAATAATTGAAATGATAGTATCTCGCGAAAATATTTTGATAGAAATGAGTGAATCCATTAGCCTACTGACAGCACAATTTCACTTGTTCGTATATGAAATGAAATAATGGAAATAATAGTATCTAGCAGAAATATTTTGATAGAAATGAGCGAATCCATTAACCAACTGACAGCACAAGTTCACTTGTTCGTATAAATCACAGCTCTACCTATGACGAACTCGACATATTATGCTGTAACTCATATGTTTCAACGAAAATAAATTCAATATTTTGGTACAATAATCTGAAAACAGTAAACTTTCAACTAAAAAACACTTTTTAATTTTTTGCTAAACATTTACTATTATTTTCCCTTAAAGAAACAATAGTTTTATGCTTAAAATAAAGTGTAAAAATTTATATTTTAATAATATTCAAAGTAAAAACCATATTTTAAAAATGATGTTGATCAAGTTTATAAACAATTTGTAAAAATAGATTATTTTTAATAAGCATTCTACAAAAATCCACTTTTCTGAAAGAATCCAAACAAGAAATCTAAACCAATGTTGAAATATTAAGTTAGACAAAGAAATCCTTGCTCTGAGTTAGAATTCTGTTCTACCGGTGGCATCAGAAAAGATAATGTCAATGTCAGCGAATTCAATAGGCCCTTACCTCCCCAGGTCACGTGAACAAAAGAATTTCTTTCGTTTAAAGCAAACTATTGTGTTTCTAGTATTGATTAGTTGCTTTTCAGTAGTACCAACGGATCGGTAAAAGGTTAGAAGAGCCTTGTTGTGCCAGTGTCTGACAGAAAAACATTTAGTTTACAATAGATGCGTCTTTGAAAGGAAGGTTGAAGTAAAACTATTTTAACATTTGAGTGGTGAAGAAAGATACTCAAGAGTTTGAAAACAAGACAACAAAAAGCTCTATTAAATAATGTCTAGGTGCTTCCAAAGAATATTTGATTTATCGAATTTATTGACAGAATATAATGTTTAATGAAAAAATGATTAATGAACAATTTTTATCATTTATTTCAGAGTTATTCTTAACTTACAATGACGAGCTTTATTAAATAATGTCTAGGCGCTTCGACAGAATACTTGATTTATTGAATAAAAACATTTAACGAAAAAAATTATTAGTGTGCCGTTTTTAACGTTTATTTCAAAGTTATTGTTTAACTTAAAAAGACAGGCTCTTTTAAATAATGTCTAGGAGCTTCGACAGAATATTTGATTGATAGAATAATAACATTAAATGTACTATTCTATCATTACTTTCAGAGTTATTGCCTATCTTATAATGACAACCTCTATACAATAATGTGCAGAAGCTTTGACATAATATTTGTATTATCGAGAAATAATGTTTAACAAAAAAATAAGGATTAATATAAAATTTTATCATTTATTTCAAAGTTATTGCATAACTTATTATGACAAACTCTATTAAATAATATCTAAGCACTTTGACAGATTACTTGCATTATCGAATAATAACATTAAACGAAGGAAAAAAAGATTAATATACAGTTTTTATCATTTATTTCAAAGTCACTGCTTAACTTACTATGACAATTTCTACTAAATAATGTCTAGACACTTCAGCAGAATATTTATATTATCGAATAATAACAGTCAACAAAAAATGTCTAGTGTACAATTTCTATCTCTTATTTCAAAGTTATTTCATAACTTGCAATAATAAATTCTATTAAATAATGTCTACGTGCTTTGATAGAATATTTGCAATATTGAATAATAACACTTAGCAAAAAAATGAGGAGTTAAAACATTTTATCATTTTTTTCAAAGTGACTTATTAACTTTTCAATAACTTTTGTTACTGATATAATTTGATATTCTTTTTTCGAAGCTAAAGATATAATTTTTCTGAAAAATAAATTCTTTTGTTTTGATTGGCGGGTTTAAATAATTATTGTTAAATGTTACAAATCTTTGGTCAAAGAAACATTAGTAAAAAAAACTAATAAACGTTGTTCACAGAGAAAAAAAATATTTTAAAAACTACCAGAATGATAAAATTTACCGTGTTTCTCTGACTCTATAGGAACACTAATAAGTTCGGCTACCGAATCGCTTTGCGAATGATTTTGGTAAAATTAATAATAAAATATTGTTTTATGATGTGCAATAAAATTTGCTAAATTTATCATGATACATTAAAGCATGGCATTAAAGCAATTAATTCGATTAAATTTATATTTCAGTTTTGTATTTTGTAGTAAAAGTGTGGCAATGAGATTTTTAATTTTGAAAACTCTGGTAAACCGTTACCGTATAGACGGAAAATTTTTCATGCGAATAATTTAAAAACCGTATATTTCAGCTTTATTAACCAGAATTAGATTGCTTTTTCTTTTATCAGAAATGTTATTACCATAGAATACGGTAGTTTTACGATAATTTTTTCTTCGTGTATTTATTTTAGAACTTAAAATGAATTTTGAAAGCTCGGAATATATTTTACTATTTCTCTTAAGATTTTAATTTGAAAAGGCCGAAATAATATATCAAATAAAACTATTAGAGGAGATCCACATTGTCTTATTTATACTGTCCTTACTATACATTACTGTAATTTTATCTAAATTTTCTGCGTATAAACGAACAGATAAACGTCCATCAATAAAAATGATTAAAAATATTAAAAAAAACTATGTATTTTTAGGAGACCTTAAGGAAAAAACTTTATATACATAGGTGACTTTAATTTTATGATTGCAATTGTGCGCAGTATTTTAAAGATGAAAAAGTTTAGAATTAACTAATCGTTACATTACCACTATCGTTAGTTTTTTTTAACAGTTCTCTTCTTTAGTTTCCATAAAAATTAGGAAAGGAAAGCAATAATCTCTTGCATTCCTTACTAAAACGGACTCACAAATAAGTGCATTATTTAAACACAAATATTAAGATCCCTAAAAGTGACACACGGCTTTCTAGGTGTACATCAACCTGAAGTTCTTTTTTATTAAAGTCGTATATATTCTTTCATCAGAAGATTGTGCTTAGAAAAATGAATTTTTTAGTTCATTTTTCTAAGCCATTTAAATTAATTTTTCCGAGCATATGGGAAACCTTCACTATACAGCAGGAGAAATTATCAGATGAATGGTTTAAATACCGTATATTATTACCATTTTTTTTTTAAATACCGCATATTATTACCATACAATACGGTAATTTTAAATGAATTCTCCGTGTATAAAAGAATACATAAGCGTCCATCATTAAAATTATTTAAAAACATGAAAAAAACTATGTATTTCGAAAAAAAATAGGAGACCTTTATTTCATGATTGCGTTTGTATACAACATTTTAAAAACATCAAAGTCTAGAATAAACTATTGTTAGTTTTTTTAAATACTTCTCTTCCTTAGTTTCTACAAAAGTAAGAAAAGGAAAACAATAATCTTTCTCATTCTTTACCAAAACAGACTCATAAATAAGTACTTTATTTAACACAAAATATTAAAAACCCTAAAAGTGACACATGTCTTTCTAGGTGTACATCAACCTCAAATCAACTGCAAAGTTTTTTTTCATTACTGTGGTATACATTCCCTCATTGGAAGATTAAATTCCTCAACATGTCGTGTCCCGACTAATGAAAAAAAAATGTGATCACTCTGTAAATATTTGAATGACAGCTTCCACGATCCAAAGTGCGGGAATACTAATTTCTGCTTGGATAAATGAAGCATTTAGCTCATCATTTTAATTAAAAACTAAAACACTTCCCAGCGTTTTCTTACGACGTTGGGGAGTACTTTTTTTTCGTGGTGTCTGTATTTCCGTTGCTGCGAGAAATTAGCGTCGAAAATTTCATGGGAAAGTAGCTAGCAATTTATAAATTAAGGAAATACTCTTTTTCAATCTCTCTTGAGAAACGAACAAGCCTTTTTTTTTGTCTTCTAACGTAAATTGTTGTCCATCTTGTATGTTACTGTTGTTTATTATTCGGTATTTATTTACTGTGAGGAATTTCTATTTGTTTCTTGGTGAAATTCGAAAGTAATTTTGCAGTTGAATAAATATTTGCGCATATTTAAAGATGTTTTTATTACACTGATTAAAAGTGCAATTAGATTAAACCATCTCGTTTATGTCATGCATTTCATTAATCTTTATAATTTCAATTGAAAGAGTTTAGATTAAATAAAGTTATTTGGTACCAAGTTTTCATTTATGAATATATTTTTTTTCAAAAATATAAAGAACTCAGTTATTTATTTAATTGAAATCATTTAAAAAAATTGTCCGTAATGTTATAAAACTAAAGGCAGCATCTTATTGACATTTACCTACCTATCTATCCTATTCACGCCTACTGGTATATGAGGCCTCAAGTCTCTTTTTCAGGCCCCTCCCCCCTGTTCTGAGTCAATCCTCATACCTCCTCCCATCCAACTATCATCACTTCGTCAAGAAAACGAATTTCTTCAAAAAGTAAGGAAATAATTTGTAATTCTTACTGTACTCAATAAATGAATACATAAATAAAGGAATAAGTACCAACAAAATTCATTAAGCTAGATCATGTCATTTTTTCTAACGAGCGATATTGTAAATCACTTTTTCAAGAGCACCATATTGGGGGATGAATGACGCTCCAACAGCTAAAAAGGGGCAGATAAAGGAGAGAACTGAATTGCACCCATGCCTGAAAAAAAGGATTCGAACCCGGCATTATCCTGGTATGAGGGAAACTTCTTGACCACCATAGAACCTGTCGACTTATTTCATCATTCCAGTTTAAAACCGTCTAGTTTTCGTTCTAGTTTCGACGTTCTAGTTAACAATCTCCCACAGCCCAAAATTGATAGGGTATACTTTGTATACTTAAACAGTGGAAAAAAACATGATTGAAACCCAAATGAAATGACAGAACTGGACATACTATAGTTTCGGTTCGATAAACAAGAATCTTCCTCAGTGTCTTATAACCAATATGATAGAGGGTGATAGAGGAGTAAAGCGACAAGCCCGTGCTTTAGTGGTTAAGATGTACAAAACCACTTTGTTTGTGTTTGTCTCTTAACTTCTCTATCATTATTTAGTGTTTAGACACTGAGGAAAGTTCTTGTTTATAGAACCGAAACTGTAGTTTGTCCATATGTGTAATTCCTTTCGAGCTTTATTGATGATGTTCTTTCTTTGGTATATATTTGAGAGTTCCGTTTCGTTCCAAATACAATAATTTGGTACCGAAATAATTCTCAAAATTAATGAAATAGAGCACAAGAAATTTTGAATGGTCAAAAGTGAGAGTTTTAATTCGGATAGTGAGTTTACGAAGCTGAATATAAAGAAAAGCTTAAAATTCATAATATTCATAATGTTTCCTTAAACTAAATCCAATAACTCCCTTTGAACTTTTCAGTAGTATTGATAAATATTAAATTGATATTTTAAGATCATACTGTGCCAGTTATATTTGTTAGAACGTTTAATGTTTATTTTTTTTACATACCATCAATTTACAGACATATTCTAAAAAAGGGTGAAAAGCTGCATCGGTCAACAAAAAAACGTAATACTTTTTATGTCAACATTTTTCCTTAAAACTCAATTTACTAAAATCCTTATACTTTTCAGTAGTATTAGAGTAAACATTATATTAATTTTTTAAAATCAAACTGGGACAGTTGTATAAGTGTATTTAAATATATTATTCACTTTCGATTTTTTTTTTTCATTTTCAAGAAAGTAACTGAGTCATAAAAGCTGCTTAGTGGATGAAGCAGACAAGTGACATTTTCATGGATATTTATTAATCAGGGTAAATAACATAAAGGGGTCTCATCGATATGGTTATGTTTTATTTAACCGAATTGTTTCTTTCTTTCAATTTATTTCTAACATAACTAATCGGGATTGATTTTGAATATGCTTGTAAGATTTTTATTTCAAATAAAGTAGTAAGTGAAAAAGGGCAAATACCCATTTATCACTAATTCTAATAAATCTATAATAAACTACTACAGATATAAAATTTTTCTTCTTACCTAGATAATAGTCACTCAGGGAATAGCACTTACCTAGTTAATCCACTGAATTAGTTCATATGATATAATTACTGTAATGAGTAATAAGCAAAATAGGCATTAGGTGTGATAGATATTTTTTTATTTATTGGATATAATGTAATTGGTTGAATGATTGTATAGATGTATAGTAAACAAGAACAGGAAAATATTTTATTTACTAAATTTAATACCAATTAGATATAAATATTTTAAATTAGAATAAGCAAATTTGCGTTTCAAATTTAAACACAAAATGCAGCAAAAATTAGTCCTTGAATTTTCATATGGAACCCACGCATGACCTTCTATATCAAAACCATGTGGGTGTCATTTTTTACAAAATTCGTATGTCACTAATTTATATATACTCTTACGTTAATTAACTAAATCTTAATGAGAATAAGCCTGTTATTTTTCAAAACCAGCAGTTTACATTTTTCGAAAACCCCACACAATGCATTTCCCTTTTAAATGTAGCAAGCCCAGGTAAAAATTAATTAAATTCTTATCAAGGTCTGTAATTAATCACAACTCGCGAAAAAAAATTTAAAAAAACTCAAAATGCAATAAGAGTGAATAAGCTCATGGCTTAAGTCAGTTTCTTCATTAAATGTAATTTGCCAAAATCATGAATTAATTAACAAGTGGTATAATCAATTTAGAGATTCAAATACCTCCTTGTTCTTTTTGCTCATAATCCTTATCTTCATTTACTGGTAACTTTAATGATACAGTTATTTAACTATTAAGAAATAAAAAAAAGCTGTGAGTCTGAAAGAGACACAATTTAGAATTCTTAATCTTTTTGGAAGAATCCGCGAAGATAAGAAGCTTAACGTCGACCGCCTTAAGCTGCGATTCTCTATTTTTGAACTTAGACGCTAAGTCTGTTGTTTCCTTGAAGGATTGCTTGAATTTACACTATTTTCCACTTTATTATAAATCATGGCTTAAATACATCAAAAGATTTCTATAAAGTTTATTTTGGTTAAAGCATTCGGTAAGAATTTCAAAGAGTATAGAGAAGGGAAATTAAGTAGGATTTCAATTAGAGATATATTTAATAATTGAAAGCTATACTTTAAAATTGAATAGTTAGGAAAATATTTTCAAGATTTAAAAATTTTTAAAATTTTCGCAAATATTTTCATATTTTATGAATTTATAACTGAATTGTATTTAAAATACGGATATACGCCTTAATAAAGAAAATTAGAGTTTATATGTTTATATCACAGTTTTATTAATGATGTTTCGTAGAAACTTATATATATATATATATATATATATATATATATATATATATATATATATATATATATATATATATATATATATATATATATATATATATATATATATATATATATATATATATATATATATATATATATATATATATATACCTTTACATGTCCGTGATGAAAGATCAAAAATTAATTTTTTTTCGCCTATCACGCGATGCGTCACGAGACGAAATTCATCCCTGCTGTGTGTGTTAATAAAACAGATCAAGTGATACAAAATGCATATTATCATACCATCGTCCAGTTATTTTTGTAGAAAAAGGATATTTTCTAATGACAATAACACATTTGCTTATTAAAATAAACTTATTATGAATTAAATTTATTGTAAAATTTGAAAACTAGAATGGCTCTTAACCCATTCTAAAGCAGTGGTAAGTATACTTACCACCAATTTTTAAAGTCCATGTTAACTTTTCTTCCACTTTTAAATTAGGTTTCCTTTGGTTAATAACTCCAGCTTTCTTGAAGTGCGTTTGAATAAAATTGTCAATCACTTTTAAGTATAAGAAAGCGTATAAAAGTTATAAAATGCGTATTTCCTCTTGAAGTTTGTAGCATTTATAAAATTCATTTTATAAATGAAGAAAAATTGAAGTTAATAAGTTCTTAATAGGTACCAAAAAATTGGCATTAAAATTTTAATAAATTTTTTATAAGCTAAGTGAGTTTTTCTTCTCTTATATCAGCTACTATTCTTATACGAATTTCAATTCCAAAAGCTCTTCAATTTACCTTTAGTAGAAATGAATGGCCCCTAAAGGGTTAAAGGAGAAAATTTAGATTTCAATTTATCTTAGATTACCTCTCTCAATAAGAACGTGCACTTGGCTGGCAACGAACGTGTTAACATTATTTCTGAACCAATCTTCAGAAATAATGTTGATAATTAAGTAAATTTAGTAATTATGTGTAGCCTGAGTCTTCTATCATCGATTGTATCACTTTAAACAGAAAAAAAATGAAAAATTACTTTCATTTTCCAAAATTTACGAAGATAATCAAGAACAACATCATTTCTTCCGGCCAACCGTAAATGGAGTAAAAACATTTGAGATTGATCATGATTTGAGCTTGAGAAGATTTATCTACATCTTCTAAAGTGTATATGCACACTCAATTCTCTCTTAACTTGAAATAAAGTAATTATTCACCTAATTATAGCACCAAATTCGGATTGGTACTGCACCATAGTTTTCACATTGTAGGTGGAAATCTTTGAGATTATTTAATAAGACGCTGTATGAAAATTACTGTGGTAAATCAACTTTAAATGCATAATTGTCAACTTTTCAGCGCTTTCTGTGGAATAAGTTTTTTTGTGTTAAATAATTTCACGTTTAAATCTTGAATTCCTGATTGATTCCTGAAATGATATTTAAAATTATTGTAACTACTACGATGCACAAATAAAAAACTAAAAAATATTTCTAGCACATATGACTGAGTTTCAAAAGGCTTAAAAACCATTTTAGAATGTGACATAATATGGATAAACTTGAAAACAACGCAAAAAGCATATAGGTTACAGAGATAGATGGCCATTTCGGTACTACAATAAATACCATCATAAGGGATGAGGCATCACCTCCTACACGGTTTTTTATAAGTAGTCTGCTCAGATTATTCTTAAAGTGAACCAGTGGTGCGCATGAAACCAAATTCTATTTTAAAAGTTCGTTCGTTGCAGTGGAACTGGGCGTCTGAGGCCTTGCGGCCCTTTCTATTCTAAAAGTAACTGACTGATACAGTTTTATCGGAGCGCCTATCCTAAGGGAGTATCTGCTCCTTCATCTAAGTTATATTTAAAAGGATTATGGGAAGGGTAGTGCTGGGTATTAACTGAGTTCTGTATCAATTGTGAACATTTTATAATTGAAAAAAGCCTGGGATAAGTATATACATGTTAAATCGCATTGGGATACATTAAAAATTAGAATATCAAAAATAAAAATAAAATAGAGAAAAATATTTATAATTATTTTACAAGTGGGGAAGACTCCCTATGCACTCCCTCGCCTCCCCCCGGTAGCCGGGCATTTCAGGTGCAGAGTGCATAGTTTGTCTATGGTAAGGGTGATAATATTAAAACAATCGGATGCAATATTTTGGTCATACGCAATCGCTGACAAGGAATGCTGTGATCGGACTGAAATTTGAATTATTTTTTATAATGTCCAAGTCTAATACACTGCTCAAAAAAATTAGGGGAGCACATGGTTTTAATGAAATTACGCAAATATTTACACCGATAAGTAACAGAAAATTAATCATTATAATGTATGACCGAGCAGTAAAAAGAAGAAGAAAACTTCATATGCAAATAAAAGTTCATGACGTCACAAACCAGAAAAGAAGATAAGAGCTGAAATCGGGATGTAGCAGAGACGTCTGTTTCACTGCCGTAACTCAGAAAGTTGATTTCTCAGTTATTGTTTTCGAGAAAGGGTGACTTAAAAATGTCTCAACAACGTGATTTACGTGAATCCATTGCATGGTGCATCATCGGCAGACTCGAATCCGGGCAAACACAGCGCAGTGTGGCGGACGCTGTTGCAGTCAGCAGAACTGTCGTTGCAAGGCTGTGGAATCGATTCCAAGAGACTGGAAATGTGAGTTGTCGGCCAGGGCAAGGTCGGCCACGTGCAACAACTGCAGCTGATGTCCGGTATATACAGTTAACAGCTCGTCGTAACAGAACAGACAATGCTACTCAGCTGCAAAGACAGTTTCTCGTGGCAACAGAACAAAAATTTTCCACCCAAACAATACGGAATAGGCTCCATCAGGGAGGTCTCTATGCTCGTAGGCCCATAGTCTGCATTCCATTGACCTCAAGCCATCGTGCGGCTCGCAGAAGATGGGCTGCTGAACATAAAGATTGGGAGCTACGGGAATGGAGCCACGTATTGTTTACAGACGAGTCTCGATTCAGTCTGGAGAGTGACACCCGACGTGTTTTGGTGTGGAGGGAAAGGGGCACTCAAAATAACCCCACTTTCATTCGTGAAAGGTCACACTACAGACGAGCTGGTTGGATGGTGTGGGGTGGAATAAGCATGGATGGACGTACGGACCTGCATATCATTCGGAACGTTACTTTGACAGCCCGCAGATATGCAGACGAGATATTGAGACCTTCATGTCATACCCTACGCAGCAGCCATTGGAGATTCCTTTGTTTTACAAGATAATAATGCGAGACCACATACAGCTCGTCTTGTGGAGAACATGCTGGAAGCTGAAACAATACAGCGCATGGAATGGCCAGCACGCTCTCCTGACCTGAATCCAATCGAGCATGTTTGGGACGTGCTCGGGAGACGCATTGCTGCGAGACCAAGGCCTCCATTAACTCTCCGTGACTTGGAGATTGCCCTTCTAGAGGAGTGGAACTGTATTCCCCAAACTCTCATCGATAGCATCATCGCATCCATGGGAAACAGGTGTGTAGCAGTCTTAGCTGTTCGAGGAGACGACACGCCTCATTAACAGTGCTGCATCATTATAAAACATTACTTTTTTATCGTTTACATGTAAACCAATTGTTGCCTTAAATCGGCTTTTTGTTTTTTCTCCATAGTTTCCATGAATTAAAACTTAATTCCATATGTTTTTACGTCTTTTTCTTCTGTATCGCGCATTGATACGTATGCACTATCAATTTCATGCAGCTCTGTGGATGTCTCGCACGATTTTCTTACTTTCTTTGCTTGCTCCCCTAATTTTTTTGAGCAGTGTAGTTTGTTGAAGACGCAGGTGCTACAGTCTTTAGTGCCTTTAAAAAAGGAGGCCCTTAATTTAAATAAATATGGTCAATATTATCGATTTTTAGGTCGATACATAAAGTACTGTTTCGAACAAACCAGGGTGCCCCGGTCATTTGTCTAAGTATCATTTCAAAAGTAAGCGAGAGAAAGTTAGCATATATATTTGAGTATTAAATCTTCGGTGCTAGACCAACGCCTCCTATAACTGAAAGCCTCCACACGGTTTTTAATAGGTAGTCTGATCAGACCACTGTGAAGGATATCCACTTTCCGAACGAGTCATTTAATACAAAATTCAGTTAAAATAAGAAAGTGGTAGCAAATATATGACTAAAAATTTGCTTTATTTATGAATATTATTGGTTTGAATTATTCACTTGTCAACCACTACAGATTCAATTCTCAAATATATATGATAAATTTCTCTCAATTAATTTTACAAAAGGTTTTGGGTTCATGCGCACAACTGGTTCACTTTTTAAACAGTCTGTGCGGACTACTTATAAAAGACCGTGTGGAGGCTTTTTGATGTAGGAGGTAATGGCTAGACAAGTAAATAAGACAAACCAATTATATTTATAAACTAAAAAAAATATAATTAGGCCTATATTTGCTATCACTTTCTTATTTTTACTAGATATTCTATTAACTGGCCTTTTCTTTAACTAGTTTACTTTCATAGTGGTCTGATCGGATTACCTATAAGAAACCGTGTGGAGGGTTTCAGTTATACGAGACGTTGTCTGAGGGCGAATGTATTGAAAATTTAAGTGTGAATATACAGCAATAACTACTAAAACAAAAATTTTTGTTAGAAAAAAAAAGAATATTGGGTTACGTTTCAGTAGCTTGAGTTTTTGTAAAGTCACACATCATTACACTCATTTTTTCCTCTTAATTGGAAATAATTTTGTACCCAAAATAAGATTTGAAAATTGTAATAATGTAGCAAAAATTGAGGCTTATAATTTGTAAATTTAAGTGTTAAATATTCAAAATAAAATAATGACTGAAATGATGTCTTTGTTAAACGTTCATTACAAACGCAAAAAAATAAATTAAAGCATAAAGAGATTGATAAAAAAATATTTACATATTTATTTTATATATTATTATATTTATTTCGTCAAAAATATTGCATTATTGCTGACTAAACTTAGTCTAGTGATTTATTTTTATTTAAATATCATGCATATGAAAATGTGTAAAGCTAATTTAAGATTTAGCTATTTCTACTTTAACTAAGAATACGTTTCATTTTTTAATTATTTACAAAAGTTGAAACGACTTTTATTAATAATTATACACTGCTCAAAAAAATTAGGGGAGCACATGGTTTTAATGAAATTACGCAAATATTTACACCGATAAGTAACAGAAAATTAATCATTATAATGTATGACCGAGCAGTAAAAAGAAGAAGAAAACTTCATATGCAAATAAAAGTTCATGACGTCACAAACCAGAAAAGAAGATAAGAGCTGAAATCGGGATGTAGCAGAGACGTCTGTTTCACTGCCGTAACTCAGAAAGTTGATTTCTCAGTTATTGTTTTCGAGAAAGGGTGACTTAAAAATGTCTCAACAACGTGATTTACGTGAATCCATTGCATGGTGCATCATCGGCAGACTCGAATCCGGGCAAACACAGCGCAGTGTGGCGGACGCTGTTGCAGTCAGCAGAACTGTCGTTGCAAGGCTGTGGAATCGATTCCAAGAGACTGGAAATGTGAGTTGTCGGCCAGGGCAAGGTCGGCCACGTGCAACAACTGCAGCTGATGTCCGGTATATACAGTTAACAGCTCGTCGTAACAGAACAGACAATGCTACTCAGCTGCAAAGACAGTTTCTCGTGGCAACAGAACAAAAATTTTCCACCCAAACAATACGGAATAGGCTCCATCAGGGAGGTCTCTATGCTCGTAGGCCCATAGTCTGCATTCCATTGACCTCAAGCCATCGTGCGGCTCGCAGAAGATGGGCTGCTGAACATAAAGATTGGGAGCTACGGGAATGGAGCCACGTATTGTTTACAGACGAGTCTCGATTCAGTCTGGAGAGTGACACCCGACGTGTTTTGGTGTGGAGGGAAAGGGGCACTCAAAATAACCCCACTTTCATTCGTGAAAGGTCACACTACAGACGAGCTGGTTGGATGGTGTGGGGTGGAATAAGCATGGATGGACGTACGGACCTGCATATCATTCGGAACGTTACTTTGACAGCCCGCAGATATGCAGACGAGATATTGAGACCTTCATGTCATACCCTACGCAGCAGCCATTGGAGATTCCTTTGTTTTACAAGATAATAATGCGAGACCACATACAGCTCGTCTTGTGGAGAACATGCTGGAAGCTGAAACAATACAGCGCATGGAATGGCCAGCACGCTCTCCTGACCTGAATCCAATCGAGCATGTTTGGGACGTGCTCGGGAGACGCATTGCTGCGAGACCAAGGCCTCCATTAACTCTCCGTGACTTGGAGATTGCCCTTCTAGAGGAGTGGAACTGTATTCCCCAAACTCTCATCGATAGCATCATCGCATCCATGGGAAACAGGTGTGTAGCAGTCTTAGCTGTTCGAGGAGACGACACGCCTCATTAACAGTGCTGCATCATTATAAAACATTACTTTTTTATCGTTTACATGTAAACCAATTGTTGCCTTAAATCGGCTTTTTGTTTTTTCTCCATAGTTTCCATGAATTAAAACTTAATTCCATATGTTTTTACGTCTTTTTCTTCTGTATCGCGCATTGATACGTATGCACTATCAATTTCATGCAGCTCTGTGGATGTCTCGCACGATTTTCTTACTTTCTTTGCTTGCTCCCCTAATTTTTTTGAGCAGTGTATTTACTTTGATTACGTCTTAACACGAATTCTAACTATATTTAAACTGAAATTAATTTTTTTAACTCATTGTGTTAGCGTAAAATTAATTTCGTACACGCAATTATGATTTAAAATTTGCGAAACCGCGTAAAATATTCGATTTAAATTTTCTAAATTTATCAATTGAAGTATTCAATTTATAGTGAGACTACTACGAAGATACGAGAGTTGAAATATTCATGACTTTTTAGAAAAAAAAATTCTATAAATTATTAAATATATCTTTATGCGCATAAATTTATATTTTATCTATGTCATGTTATAATTTGCTCTACATTTCTCTCTATTGCAGTTATGATTATAAAATTTATTTCAGTATTTTTTTTTCTTAAAATGACACATGGGTGAAAGTGATTTTTAATATGCATTCAAAGTTGAAAATTTCAATATGCGTATAAAGTTTGCTAACCTGATTTGTTATGTAACTGATGATTGTCATGATTTGTTATGTATGATTATGTTTATGTAATAATAACTGAGTTTATCTAAATAAATTTTATAAAAATGAAATTAATTAAAAATGAACACATTTAATTTTTAATAAAAAAATTTACTTATGCTAAAAACTGTTAGAATTTCCATTCTAAAGCAGTTTGTCCATTAAATAAACAATAAAGTTGACCGGAATATTTCCTTATTTTTACGGTTTTGAAACCAACAACAACTGCTGTGTTTAAAAAAACATGATTAAAAAACTTTGTGGTTTTGTAATCTTAAATAACAAGCATGCTTTCCAAACAGTGAAAAAGGAACTCAACTGAAGATTGAAGTTAGTTTTTTTTCGATTTTGCATAATTGAATATGCAGTTAATTTGTTTTGTAAAAAGAACTGTGGCATGGAGCTTAATTATTCTGGTTTTGCAATCTATCGTGAGAGATGAGATATACTACCCTTTATTGTATTCAGAAGATCTGTGTTCTGCCACCCATGCATGAATGAGTTTTTCGTACCCTAATAGTCCAGTGTCACCAATCAGGGACATCAGGGCACTAGAAACTCTTTTCTTGTTAAATATTCTTGAATTCGACCTCCGTTTAGCTGGTCTGAGATTGATAAATTAGGCCTCTGGACTTTCGGCTACAGTATGAACTCAGCTGCAAGCGACTAAGTGGCTTCATAAGGTGGTCCATAGTTTTCAGTTATGCTTTAAAATTTTCCACTTTAATTATGTGTTGTTGTTTCAAATGAAACTAGCTAATATTAGCAAGCCTGCATGGTTAAACAAAGTGAATTTAACGCAGATAGGGTGTTTCTTGCTAAAGAATACCACTTCATCCACACACACGTCACAGTCCATTTATAGGGTGGACCCATGCATATATTCATTCATTCATCCACAAATCGTAATTTTGACCCGAACCAGGAAACGATAATCTCCAATTCAGTACCCCTAGAGGTTTTGATTTATTATTAATGCATGGAGGACTTTATGATCCCATAGATTTAACGTACAGCAGTCCTCATTTACTATACGGGGAGTCTTCGCCCCACGGGAATCGAACTCACGACATCTTGGACATAGGCCCATTGCCCTATCAACCAGGCTATCCCCACCCCTACCTTTGTCATAAGTAAATGTTTTAATATTTTTTTCCACGTAATGTAGTAGGAGATAAGAAGATTTGAATTAAATCTGAAATATTTTTAATCATGTACAAACAAAATTTTTAACTTCATTTGTTTTAAAATTGACTAAGTTTATAAATTTTAAATTGTTTAAATTAAAATATGATGTAATAAAATATTTATAAAAAAAACTTCGAAAGCTACTTAATTATAGATATATGCATGGAATTATTTCCCAAAATGCCAAAACATGTACTTGCCTACCTTGTAACTAAAATTATTTTAAATTAATTAGGTTTTTAATTATAAGTTAATAAAAATTGAAAAATTAATAGTATTAAAACTTTTAATTTGAAATAAAAGACTTTTAAAAGCTATTTATAGACATATGTATGAAATTGCATACAAAAAGACTTAAACACTACTTTTATTTGGAGTCAAGGGAAATTAAACTTCTATTCACCTTAATTCTTCATACAAATAATCCATCAAATTAAATCAGGTACAAAAAAAATTTTTTTTTTCTAGCGGCCTCAAAGATATATCAATTTATAGTATGAATTTTTTATTTATTTTATCATTATTCTTTTGATAAATGATCAAGATATCAGGCTATTTTTTCCAGCCAATTCAGAATAGTTGTTTGCACAGCTGGTAATCCTTTTATTAACAAGATTTTTTTATGAACTCACGGCTTCCTTTACAGCACCAAAGCTTCCCTTTCCTTACATAATAGCGAAAGAATTTTTAATACTTCGAACCCACGAAAGTAAAAAGAGAAGAATGAGAAAAATATATATATATAAACCGTGCTTCAAACGTTTTCTAAGGAAAAAAAATACATTGTTACCAATCTCCGTTATTACAAAGGTGATAGAATTCCAAAAAGATACTGCTTTTTAATTATTTTTTTCCCTAGAAAGAAAATCGTTCGAGAGTTGAGGGGGTGCACGGATAACACAATGACGCAAGGGGAAGAAATAAAAACCTAAAAAAAAACTTGTAACAATAATTATTTTTAAAAAAATAAATTTTTAGTTCTTAAATTATAATAAAAATTAAAAATGTGATGATATTAAAAATTCAACTCGAAATAAATGCATTTTGAATGCTATTTAATTATTAATACATAATATATATCTGTCTGAAGATATCTAAAATTATAGATGTGTATAATAGATATAGATATATGTCTGAAATTACACGCAGAAATACTAAAATGTTTCTTTTTTCGGAAATCTAGGAATATAATACAAGGCTTACATTCAGCTTAATTCTTCATACAAATAATCCATCAAATTAAATCAGATTCGAAAAAAATGCTTTTTTTTTCAAGCAGCAACTTAGATATATCAATTTATAGTGTGTATTTTTATTTTTTTATTTTGTCATTATTCTTTTGATAAATGATCAAGATATCAGACTATTTTTTTCCAGCCAATTCAGAATAGCTGTTTGCACAGCTGGTAATCCTTTTATTAACAAGATTTTTTTTATCAACTCGCAGCTTCCTTTACATCGCCAAAGCTTCCCTTTCTTTACATGATAGCGAGAAAATTTTTAATACTTCGAACCCACGAAAGTAAAAGGAAGACGAAAAAAAAAAATGCATAAACCGTGCTTCAAACGTTTTCTAAGAAAGAAAAAAAAATACATTGTTACCAATCTCCGTTATTATTAAGGTGATAGAATTTCAAAAAGATACTGCTCTTTATTTATTTTTCTTTGCCAGAAATTTTTTTTTATCAAAAAAAAAAAAACTTTCAAGAGATGAGGGGTGCTCGGAAAAACACAATGACGCAAGAGGAAGAAATAAAAACCCTGTTTTAAAGAATACAAAAAAGGGGGAAAACAGTTTTTTTTCATTCCTCATTTATCTTGTAGCCGTGCTATTGCTTCTGTTTTATGAATTACCCTACACAGAAGACGGTGGACACATCATTTTCCAGTAGCGCTATGATGAATGTTTTGGAACAAAACTGCCTTCCACTGAGGTTTTCAGTAAATATCGATCCAAAGTAGGATACGAGTAAAGGAAATTCTAAGGGGTAGATTGCCTTGAAAGTGTAGGGGTGAAACAGGAATCGATAAAAGAAAGGAAATAGGGTTTGTAAATATTTAACTTGTTTCAAGTTTCCCTTAGCAATAGGGAAAGAAGTGATTAGAAGTCAGGTTTTAGGATAAAGACGAGCTTGAGTAGAAAAGGATTATGAACGTATCTCCTCTTGTTGTTTCACATTTACCTTTGTTTTCTTCTTTCATTTTTAACCCCTTTTATGCTATTATTATTTTTTTTTATGATAACAAAACTTTTAATCATGAAATTCATTCTTGTAGGAAACTGGAAAACAATTTACACAGTTAAAAAAAATTTGCAAGCATATAATCCTTTGTTTTCGGAAAGAATTAGAATGCAGGTTTAGAAATAATTTAAGTCAAAGAAAAAAGTTTAGAAAAGGAAATTAGGAAAAGGTAAATATGGAGTATATGCAAATGCACTGCAAAAAATGTCTGTATAAAGTACCGGTACTTAGGGTGCATTATGCGTAAATTCCAATTTACCATAAAATCAATTTATACAGATAAATATTTTATCGCGATATTTACAGTATTTTTTTAAACTAGAGAAATTCAAGGATTTTTCGATAATTATTACTGTAAAAATTATGGTATATCTGATTCTTTGTGCCGAAATTTGTTCCGGTAATAATGTATTTTACATTAAAAAGTGCCAGCCTCCTGAATTATCTATTCTTTTTACCGTAGTTTTATGCAGAATTTTTTACAGTGTCTTTTACATTATAATAATATGAAAACGTAAATAAATAAATAAATATATATATATATATATATATATATATATATATATATATATATATATATATATATATATATATATATATATATATATATATATATATATATATATATATATATATATATATATATATATATATATATATATATATATATATATATATATATATATATATATATATATATATATATATAATAAATAAATATATATATATATATGTATATATATATATGTATATATATATATATATATATATATATATATATATATATATATATATATATATATATATATATATATATATATATATATATATATATATATATATATATATATATATATATATATATATATATATATATATAAATAGTAATATGATATTGATCTGTGAAAACAAAAAAAAGTTCAAAAGTTGATAATTAAAAACGAAGTTAATTATGAAATTCATTCTTGTAGGAAAAATATTTGTAAATATATAATCCTTTGTTTCAGGAAAGAGTTAGAATGCAAGTTTATAAATAATTTACGTGAAAGAAAAAATTAAAAGTTTACAAAGGGAAATTAGGAAAAGGTAACTATGGAGTATATGCAAATGCACTGCAAAAATTTCTGTATAAAGTACCGGTACTTAGGGTGCATTATGCGCAAATTCCATTTTACCATAAAATCAATTTATACTGAAAAATATTTTACGGCATTTTTTTTAACTAGAAAAATTCAATGATTTTTCTATAATTATTACTGTAAAAATTATGATATGTCAGATTCTTTGTGCCGAAATATGTTCCGGTAATAATGTATTTTACGTTAAAAAGTACCAGCCTACTGAGTGTCTGTTCTTTTTACCGTAGTTTCATGAAGAATTTTTTACAGTGTCTTTGACATTATAATAATATGAAAACGTAAAAGAAAAAAATGTGTATTATGATATTGATCTGTGAAAAAATTTTTAAAGTAGAAAAAATTTTAAAAGTTTTCGACTCTGATATAAATCTTTCAAATTAAAACATATATTCTATAAATCTATATATGCTTGCATGACATCCTGTATATAAATGTTTTATTTTTGAAATAATCAACCCTTTGTTTTAGGTAAAAATAAGAGTGTTGGGAGTTAGTTGGGTATTGTGAGTGTTCATGAGTGTGTTGGATATACAGGAATTCAAACACATTGTCTGCAATTTTGTACTAATATGATACATTATAGTTTAAAAAAGGAAAATTATTATAATTAATTATAAATTATTATAAACTAGAAACCTCAAAATATTAAATACTTGTATTAGATTATCTTCTGTAACTATTGAAATTTTAAATTTTTTTTGAAAAAAATAGGAAATTTTTTTTCTTAAATTATTAATATATATGAGTAAATACATATGATTAATCAGTTTTGCATTTATGACAATTTAAAAATAATGATTCTTATTAAAAAGGTATAAACCGAAAAAAATAGGAAATTTTTTTTCTTAAATTGTTAATATATATGAGTAAATACATATGATTAATCAGTTTTGTATTTATGACAATTTAAAAATAAAGATTCTCATTAAAAAGGTTATGAATTTTCAAAAATGTTACGCAAAATAAAGAAATGTAAAACAAATTATAATTCTCAAGTACCACAGTTCATCTGGATCATAAAACGTTTTTTTTATGAAAAAATTTAACTTTAAAGAAGCATGAGGAAGTTACTTTATAAAATAGTTCGCTAAAATAAAATATGAAGTTTTACTTGTTTACACACATAGGGCGAATTTTTTTTTTTTTTTTATATATAAGGGGAGTCGGTACCATCTATACCGATAATGTTAGAATGCCAAACTTCGTGTAACTTTTTCAGAGAAACTATCAAACATAGAGCTTTGAAATTTTTTATGGTGATTATATGAACACGTATGCATATACTGAGGTGAAAAGTTTATCCATACACATTGTTATTTTTTAAAAAAATAAATAAAAGCTGAGTATTACTGGAAAAATGTCATTTTGCAGTACGTTTTCAACAGCTACACAATATTTTTCAAGAGTTATCACAAAAAGTTCACCTCAGTATATGTATTAGGTCCTTAATAATAAGCTGCAAAAATTTTAGGAATTTATCTTCAGTAGTTTTTCAGAAAAAAGTACACGCAGAAAAAAAAACACGTTTTGAGGAAAAAGCCAATTTAAAGTGAATATAATTTATTACTAAATTATTCTGGCACTAAGTACGAAACTAATAAATTTTTTTCATTTATACAATTTATTTATTTATTTTCAGTGTACTTGTTTTTATTTTCTTCTTTAATTTTATCCAAAAAAGCTTCATTTGCATTATATCAAGTATGCTTAACGTTACGTTGACGATGTTAAAATTTCAAGTTTCACACTAAAATAATTATTAAAAGATATAATCTATTATAGCATTGTCATGAAAATATTTAATATAAGTTCTAGTACTAAATTATTCCTATAATTATTATTATTAATCCTTTAATTATTAACTAAAGAGTAAAATAAACATCAATTTTACGAATCGTATTTTGTAAAACATTTGAAAAAAAAAAACACTAGTAAATATGCTCAAGTATAAATAAATACGTTTTTATGTTATATAAATTCTTGTAAAATAATTTTATATATTACTACTTTGAAAATGCAGTACCAAAAAATTACAAGCAATAAAAATATTTTACTATAAAAAATTAGAAATGTCACTATTTACAAGCGAGTACATGCTTCTATGATATTCTTTTAATTTCAATGTATTGAAATTTATTTGCATGTATTGAAATTGAAGAAAAGATGCATTCAAGTCTGGTATTTCCTTCTCTTTAGCTGACACATTTGCACTATTACTTGTATTTTCAGGAACAGTCTCTCTTTCATAGTAAACACCTTTGCGTTTCTTAAAAGCTTTTGTAGATCTAGGCATTTTAATACCAAAAGAAACGAAACTTTAATTATTAAAGTTAAAAAAAATACCTACTTCTACAGACAAAAAATTATAAAATATTAAAAAAAACTAAATCGTAACACTTCAACAAAAAAGCTTGAAAAAAATTCACTCCAATAGCAAAACAAATTTAGCAAAAATCCAAACAAATCTGACAAAAAACAATACAAATCTAATAAAAAAACAAAACTAATATAACAAAAAAACAAAATAAATCTAATTAAAAACTATGAAATTGCCTGTAAAGATCAAGATAAGTTATTACAATTCGCACGTGATGATCGGTTGAAAATCAAAAGAAATATGTAAATAATACTTGAGCATTGCCTATATTAATTGTAAAAGCATTTGCATAAATATTTAGCTTATAGCTTTTACAGTAAAAATAAGAATTTCAACTTTTAGCTTGATTAGATTATAAAATAATAAAAAGATTCTCGCGAACGTCAAAGCTTTGAATCTTGTGTTTACGTTTTCATCTGTCAAATGTGGGCGTGGCACAGCTAGAGGAGCGTTTGTTTACATTTTGAAATTAAAATTTAACAGCTTTAAATTTGAGTAAATACATAAAACTATACTTCATTGGAAAGCTCTTGAATAGGAGATTTCAAAAATGCAAAAATCTCAAAATCGATTTTTTTTTTTGAAGGTTGGGTGGGTACTGACTCCCCTTAATCATGTTTCTTAGTTTGAAGGGTTTTGAAAAAAAATTATTAAGAATTTATGTGAATAGAAAACAACAGGTCACCAAGCTAAGAATATATTTTGAAAAAATGCGACAACTTATTACACTTCATTGTTGTTAAGTTTAATATTTATAGTTAGAGAATAATATTATTCAAATTATTCTGAAATTTTTTTGAAAAATAATACTAACTAAAGGGATAAATAAAAAAATATTTCGAATCTACAATCTAAATATCTATAAAAGTGGCCAAGATAATTTTTTTCTCATCCGATTTAACATCTTAACCGGTTTTCCAGCACATTTCATCCAATTTTAAAAACATCCGCTTTGTGTGAGGGGATGGAGCAGTGGTTAGTGCATTAGATTTTAAAATGGACCTTTTCGATTTAAATTCTGGTGATGGCACAGTTGTCCATCATTTGCATATTTCCATTTTTTTCTATCATGACATTTGCTAAAGATATGATACAATAAAAGTAGGAGCCTACTGACGGCTGGTACTGCTTGCCAAAATTTTTAGAATTTTTTATTTTTTTACTTTTTTTTAATGTTAACTTGAATCGTTATGTCCTAAGAATGCCGTTTGAAAGGTAATCAAAATTTAAGACATTTTTGTGTTTTCTAACAGCTTACAGATTAAAAAATATTAAATAGTTAACATAAAACAAGTTTTTTTAATGCATTGTCATGTAATTTTGTATTAATATTCCACAATGACCTCCTAACAATGAATAAAAAGCTGCAAAATGCTTCAAAGACTTTTAGCAATCAATTCACAACCTTCCAATAAAGACATTACTTTGGTGCGCATCATTAGTTCTGTTGCTGTAAATAATGTTGCAAGTCATTTAAAACTACCATGAAAGCATTACGCTCCATTATGTCTAACGTGTGTTACATCGATTTTTTTTCTACTTGTAAAACTAATAAAAATTACGCTCGTTTAACACTTCGGTGATATAACCATTAAAGGATTAGAGTTCGAAGATTTACTGTACGTAAATTTCGAATTAGCAAACAAAACGCTTACATCAGTTTAAATGATCTAATTTTTCTTGAAAAATTTTTTGCTTCTTCTAATACGGTAACCACAAGATTTTGAATGCAAAGAGGAATGAAGAATTTCCGTACCTAAGCCTATTCGATACTATGTAATCTAATTATTAAGGCTGCATAAATTTGAGTATTAATGTATTGTCAAATTGTCAAGATATATATATATATATATATATATATATATATATATATATATATATATATATATATATATATATATATATATATACGTTAATGCAATACAGCAATCAGTGGTCGCATTTTTTAGAAAAAACAATTTTAACAGAAAAATAAATTTAAACGTGGTAAAGGTATTTAAATACAAAGAATATGCATATTTAAGAGAACTTAACTAAGTATGAATAAATAACTTAGAAAGAATAAACCTGAATCTTATTACATGAAAAAATTATAAAACTTCAATGCTGTCACTGTTCTAAACACATAATTTTTAAAATTCTACGTCATGTCCATATTAATCATAAAGTTTGCTTTTGTGAACCGCCAACTAATATTTAAGCTAGAAAAATAACGTACATTTTATCTTTCTCTTACGAATCACTATTGAGGAAAGCAATTTTCAAAACTCTAGAATCAGTTCAATTATCTGTTGAAATGTGACGGTTTTATCAGTTTTAATCAACTTTAACCTCTGTTAAGTTGCCTACAGATATTCGAAAAAAATATTTTGTGTTTTATTCCCATCATTTTCGTTAATGAATCAATAGTTTTAGGTAAAGATTCCTTATTTCCAAGCATAAATATTAATCCTCCATCCTTTATTTGTGTGTTCTTTTCATTCTTTTTACAAGAATTTTAATTATGGGTTGTGATTACCGAACACCCTGTATCATCTTAAACAGTTTTTCCCCCTATTTTGATATATTTAAAAAAACACAGAAGGTAATTTCTTTATTTCATAAAGTTTTATTTTTTTTCTTTTTACGGATCTCGAATCAAAAGTGATTTCTCATTTTATGTTATATAAACGCAGAAATTATTATTTTGATGCGTTTTCCCTGACTTTTAACTATATTGTAAACATAACAGAATTTAAATTATGCAAATGAGGTACTTGCGCAAGAATTACATTTAATATAGGAATCTCAAATCTTTAAAGCAGAAAAAATTCTTTGAAGAAAGCATGCTTAAGTAAACAAGCTGAGTTTCAAAATTTCTTTTAGTTTCCAGTCTCATGGCATTCGCAAAGTTACATTTTCCACACAATATTTGGATAGTTCCCTAAATTGAATAATATTATGGTAATGCTTAATTTAAATATTCAGAAGATCAATACTTCTTAGAAAGTTATCGGAAAACCGTAGTACTTTTTCTTCGAAGAATTTTATTACTAAATTATCTAGTTGTAAACTGTTTTCTAGAATCATACCCTTGGGGGTACTTTTTATAATTTCAAAAAATGTTTAGACAAATTTATAATCATTTTACAAGATTTGCTTCATAAATACTTTCGTTAGATTCTTCTATGATTATATTTTCTTTTAAAATTTAAATTACATCATGAGCGAGATTCAAAATTTCAAAAACCAGCGATAGTGGCGCAATTCATTTTTGTTGTTGTTTAATATAGAGGGATGAGTTAATTTCTAGATTAGTTTAGTTCGTATATTTTGAGATGAATGCATATTTCAGTAAGACACATTTATTTCGTCTTTGTGTTCTCAGTTAGCTTTTTTGTTAAAAGCAATTGCATTTCGCATTAATTACTCTTTTATTTAATTCATTTAAATTGAAATCATTTTATTAAAATCATTATTAAATTCATTAAAATCATCGTGATAGCTCAGTAGTTGGAGAAATGGACTGAGTCACTGGACCCAATCCTCGACATCACTGAGACCCACCTAGTATATGCCATGTGCTTGCTTGAAAAATCTGTGGAATCAAAAGTCCTGTGGTCTATCACTGAGCAGTATCATGAGTACAGGAATCTAAAGAAATTTCTTTCTTTTTCAGATCAGAGTCAAAATTGAAGAAGTGAACTCACTAATGAGTAGTGCTGCCATCTATCGGAAAGGATTTTGAGCCATTACGCATTTTCACCCTTGCGGTGCTCTTTAGCCAATGAACGGAGCACTAGTCTTACTTAATTTGCAAAGGCCAATGTCTAAGAAACTTGGACTGCACAAGTGCAATTAGACTCAACACCGCATTTGCATTTGTTCAGTCGCTATACTTTTATATACGAGGATTGACAGAGAAGTAAATTTTCGACGGACAATAAATATGAATAAGACTTAATTTACCCAAAGAAAACTAATTTGAAATACGGAACTAATGTATATGTAAAATGATTTAAAAGGTGAAATTCATAAAAAAAATAAATGAAAAAAAAAATAAAATAAATAAAAATAAGAAACATAACTATCTGGACTGAGATTTTGTAAAAGACACAGCAATATTTTAACTAATTTTCAGCATAAGAGAGATATGAAATTTAACTCTCATGAAACTTTGGGGAAAGTTTTGAAGTCTAGTATCGTTTTAGTCTGTTGTCTGGGAATATGCCCTGCTCGTACAACTATCTACACGTCTGAGAAAAGAGTAATGACCAGTATGTCCTTCATGAGCAAGAAAATGTGCAAGTCACTCGGAGCTGCAAGAATCTCAACGGGAGGTGTTTGAGGATCCAGTCAACAGTTCTGATCTTTCTTCAAGTGACAACACATCATTTTCCCTGGTCGCGCAACATTTTGCTCCTGACTTACAGACAGCTATGACACAGAGATTTTATTCCCAGCATTGTAGAATGCGTAAAAAATTACGGGAGATGTACCGGCTGCTAGAGTGCCAGTATTTTTTCTTTAAAATCTATTTTTACCATAAACTATAGGACCGTAATTTACACAGTATTTTTTACTAAATTTTAAACATTCAGTGATTACTGTGAAAATTACGGTATGTCAGATTTTTTGAGTAAAATTTAACGGCAAATATACTTCTGGGTAAGAAGGACAGTGAGTGGTACTTTATAACCATGATACTCGTGAGTTCCTGAGGGACACTTCGATGAAACTGGCTGACAAAAACCAAACTCGCTGTACAACATCTGATTTATTCTAGCTGTTTTTATAAAAACAAGTAGCTAAAATATCGCTTTATTTTTGTAATAAGGCTTTTTAAGTAGATGAGCTGAAGGCAATTTACTTTCCGGATGACTCTGGAACTAAGGAAATATATTTACTGAGCTAATGTAAATGTAAATGATTTTAAATTTCAATTAGTTTACTTAGGTTAATAATTATGCTGTATTTCTTATGGGCCTTGAGAATCATACTTTACGAATGATTCTCGCATGACAAAGTACAGTGACAGCACTAATCTAAATGATTTTACATTTACACTAGTTCTACAGTTTATATTAGTTTTCAATAGTTATATTTTATGCCTTTTTTCCTTTTATGGTCAGTGAGAAACATACTTCCTGAATGATTTTTGTTTGAATAGTGCCTGATTCTTGTTGCATTGTGCCTGAATTCATGTAAATGATTTTACATTTACATTGGTTCTGTAATTTACATTGGATGGAAATTAAGTTTTAATATTTTTTATTGACCGCAGGAGATTTGCTTTCCCACTGATCTTCGTATCACTAATTATAGTGAGTGAATAGGTAATATTGTAAATGATTTTAATAAAATATGTTATTGTACGAAATCCATTAGATTTTACCAAAGTAGTAACTGAAAAACAAGACAATTTAAATGCATCTAATTTAGGAAACTTTCACTGGAAAATAAGTAAATTAAAATATTTTAAAAATTAAACAAGCTTCCCAAATTCAATAAAAAAATTATGATGTCTCCACCACTATTTTCACGGAGGACATTCTGATTTATAAATGTTGTTAATGCAAACATTGGTTTCTTAGTAATTTATGAGAAAGTTGACGGCATCCTTTCTTTTTTCTTTTGTGCTGCCCAAGTTCATTACTATTAGGGCTCATTTTTTTCAGTAACATATTTTCCGAAAGGCTCTATACATATTTTGCTTCCTCTTTTCAAATTTGATTTTAAATTTCTTATCTTATTTTATTATTTTAATGTTTATCGATTCATGGAACAATTTTATTCGAAATGATTTTTTTTGCAGGTATACAGTTTGAATGTAATTCTAAAACTAAAAAAAAAAAACTTTGTCTTTTATTTCAGCTATAATTTAGTTGCAGATTTATTAGGTTTTAAGTTTTTATTTTTCGTTTTTTTTTCGATAAACATCCTTTTCATAATCTCGAAATCTTAAAAAAAAAATTCCAGATAATATGAACTGTAATTTTCTTTTGTGCAAGAAATTGGCACTTTTAAGTAAAAGGACTTATTTGAATAATTTTAAATTGTTAAGAAGTTTATATCTATCAATATATAGAGATTTTTGAAATTTCATTCAAACTCTTGTAAAATTTATTGTAGATTGATAAAGTGTTTTGAGAGAGAATAAGTTTATTTTGTTGCTAATTTTCTTTTCTTGTACTATTTTTTTTTTCACCAATAAATTTTCTCAAATGATCACGCGACGAAGAAATTTTCTCAAATTTTGAGTTTAAAATTTTCAATAACTCAATTGTTTTAAATTTATCGAGCGACCTAGCTCCTAGAACCTGCAATTAGGATGATTATATTTTATTAAAATTTCTGCGAACTGCATTAAGTGATTTTAACATGCAAAGTTTCTCTCAGATTCTGTTCTGTGAAGCCTTGTCTAAGTTCGTGCTTGACTTCTCTCTGTGCTTTTTATATGTTTGATTTACAAACTAATTTTATTTAGAAAATTAGTGAACATTTTATTCTAAATTAATGATTCTCACTTTATATCGTATTGTAATAATACAATTCCTGATTCTAACGCATCTCTTTTCTTTCAATAATAATAAATTTAGTGCTACTGAATGCGAAAAATGGTATCGGCAACTTTTTATTTTATTTTGTGAAACATTTAGTTCGACATTATTTTGGAAAAAAGTAGTTGCGACCATTTTTGATTTAAGACAAGAAAAAAATTTATTCAGGATACAAATATCGGAAAAGTAAATATAAATAAATTCTCAGAGATTAATTAAATAAATACTATAAAAGAAAAAAAGTAATTATTTTATTCAAAACAAATATTGAAAATATAAATTTTTATTTTGACATTTCCCTCTATTGAAAAAATAGACAAACGTTAAATAAGCTTTAAATGCTCGGAGGTTTTTAAAAAGCTCAAATGTAAATTTAATAATATAAAATTGCAATAAAAATGAACATCGGTAATTTAATTGAGAAATATTGGATGATTTTCCATTGCATTCTTTTTCTCCTTTGGAGGATTTGTCGCCTACGCTTTGTTAATGGAAGTTAAAGAGTAAATTTGTCGTAAATCCATTCACAATTATATTATTCTTTTAGCATTATTTATCCATAATGACATTTTCTTTTCTGGCCTTTTATATTTTATTCCAATTTTAGAGTCTTTCAAATTAGATTATTTATTGTTCTAGCTGATAGAACAGCTCCAAAAAGGATGAATGCTGAACAATTGTTTTTAGATTGGATATTTCGTCGTTTAATTGTTAACTTCTATCCTGAAAATTGTGCATTCTCGGTGCAAAGCTACATATTGAAATAACTTTTTTCTTCAAAAAATAATAATAGTTTATTTGATCAGTATGGTGCATAGGTTTCTATTGAAACCTTATTTTTTATTATTATTAAATATTTTTAAATCGAAAAATTTTCTTCGAACATTACATAATTATTCTCCATATATACGTAATCGTATGGGAACTATACAGTCCAAAAAATTCCGTATCAAACTACGGAATAAAGTATCGGCACTTAGAATGCATTATCCGTAAAATCCATTTTTACCATAAAATATTATACCGTAATTTTGAAAATAATATGTATTTAATTAGAGTATTTCAGTGATTTTATTGTAATTATAACTGTAGAAATTGCAATATATCAGTTTTTTTGTTCCGTTACATATTCCGATAAAAATGGATTTTACAGTATAAAAGTGCCAGCACCCTAAGTGCAGATATTTTTTATCGTAAATTGATAAGGAATTTCCTCAAGTGTAGGAAGATAAAGACAAAGAAAAAAATAATTTTGGATTTACATTAATAATTACATTACTGGAGAAATAAACCCTTTCTCGTAAATAAAAACAAAATATACGGTATTTAAACCTCTCATTTGGTAATTTTTCTTTTCATAAGGTAACGTTTTTTCGGAATTTCTGGTTTTCAGAATTATAGTTATTATGACCACACATTTAGTAAAAAATACAAAAGGGAAAAGTAAATTTAACAGCTTAGATTGTTTGCACAGATTTATCAGATAGCTCTATGTATTTAGTACTGACTTACTATAAACAGGAATGTATTGTCCTTACTAAAGTAAAATACTTCTTTAGATTCTGGCATTAACGTTATAGTTGGAATAAAATTTTGTAAACATGCATATTATTTTATACATGTTAAGGTTTCTCTTTCCTAAACATATTTTTTATTTAACTGACTCAATTCAGTATGCTAGGGGTAGCCAAAGGAAAAGTATAAAACAGACTTTGTATTATTTACACCGCAAGAAAAGCAAGTTTCAGTTTTGTAAAAGGTCTCCAGAATGCACTTTTTTTTATAGATTTTTAAGTTCAGTTTTCATTCTGTTTTCATACACAAAGGGGACATTTTGTTTAAAATAGAAAGATTTCTTCACGTTCTCTTGAGAAATAGAGATATATTTTTGGCAGAAATAGGAGTTTATTTTCAAGCATTTTGAGAATGCATTTTAGTAATGTTAAAAAAAATTACTAGAACACATTAGATATGGAATAGTTATGTTAAAAACAAAACCATCAGTTTTTTCAAGATTTAAGCTGAAGAATATTTATTATTCTGAGAAAGCAGTATAAAAAAATCTTATAACTAAGCATAAATAAAAAATTGTGTTTAAAAAAATATAATGTTTTTAATGTGAAGGTTATTTGAAACAACAACGTTAAAAAGATTTAAACATTTCAATATTTCCAAATTTTTTTTTTTTTAACATTTTGGTAAAAGTTTGTGATTTTTTCCAGTACACTTTTAAAAGTTAAAAATAAACTTAAAAACAGATGCTTAAATTTATTTTATTTCATTGTATTGTATAGGTGAGTGTTATGTGCATTTAAGTATTCCCGATTTCTAGAATATTGTTGGCATAATTGAAAGTAGTATTTTATCTTGTATACCTTGGTGGATTTTTTTTTTCTTCATGAGTTCAATAAACTGTATTTCGCAATAATTAAGTATTATTTAAGTCACACGGGGTTGAAAAAATCTGGTTTGAAGTACCGTACTATATGCTAATGACATTTCTGGTAAAAAAATAATTCTGAGTTATGAAACAAACAGTTACTGTATTTCAACAATTCAGTTTTTAAATTTTCCGTTCATCTTTTAATGGTTCGCCAGAAGCTGTGGTTTACAAAATTATAGTCTTTGTTATTGCAAATGATTTTTATGCCATGCTCTTAGGTATCATGCTAAAATTGCCAAATTTTATCGCATTTACCAAATTTTATCGCATACTATAAAATCAAATTTTATTGAAAATTTTACCAAAATCATTATCAAAGTGCTTTGATAAGAGTCACTGAGCTTTTTGGTGTTCTCGAAGAGCCAGAAACAAGGTAAATTTTACCATATTCTGATGCTTTTGACCATGCTTTTTCGCAGTGTAGATACATGGGGAAAAAAAGAAAAAAAAACATATTTGCATGGTTTTCTTGCAATTTAACTTTGAAATATTTTTACTGAATTTAATTATAAATTTAATTTTACTACTTCAAAAATGTTACGCTTTTCCTTGCGTATATAAACTAAGATTAATTTTTTCATGCTTATTGATTATGGCGCAAAAAGACAACCTGAGTACTTTTTCTAACGTGTTTAAAAAAATTGTGGCGAGTAAAGATCAAGTTAAGTTTGTACCTTGGGGATATTATTTATTAAACTAACAATATTTTTATATTTCTAGAAGTATATTTCATTTTTATATGTACTTTAATAACGTTTTTATGAATTTTATAATGTTTAGTAACCTTATTTGTTCGTTATGTTTTCAGTACTTAAAGAATAATTTTATTGATTTAATTTTTATTTCTAAGTGAAAATTAAATCCGATGTTTTTTCAGGGATGGGGGAGTAGAAAATTAACAAAATTTGCAGTTTTATATTAAGTAATACTTAAATAACATCCAATGCAACTATTTTTTTATAAAATTAATATTCAAGTTTTTCAGGTGTATGCATATGATAAACTTCACTTAGATTTCGAAGCAAGTAACTTATTCAATAATTGTTTTCTGTAAAATTTTTGAGCTAAGTAACAGAGAAAAATATTTTAAATTTTTTTAAATATTTTATATTAAAGTTTAAATTTTGTGCTAGAGTGGGTTTGAGAAATATGCATGGTAAAATAGTACGTCCGTGACAAAATCGTTCAGAATGTTCATATTATATAATTATGTCATGACTTCATCATGACATGCCTGACACATGACTATGTCGTATGTCAAGACGTATGACGCATATAACTATGTCAAGACTATTGACTGTCCAAAACAAAAAAGTGTCAAATCAACCAAAAAATTTTTTACTTTATTCCCTAGGTCCTTCAATCGAGTTTAGTGTTCCCCTTTAGTCGAATTAAAGTAACAACTCAGAGCGCATATAATTTAAGTTTGTTTGCACTTCAGTCGGTCTGACCATGACAGATTTCTAGAAAACTGATATATCCATATGATATGTATATATGCAGATGCATGCAGAAATATGCAGATATGTCCATAGATCTGGGCACTCATTACATATTTTTCGGAAAGCTGATTGACAATACTCGATCCAGAAATTCGATTATGTAAAATGAGATAATAAATATTACAGAAGCAAAGATTTAGAGAATCATTAGCACATTTAATATGTTCATAGATGGTGCAATGATCAAAGTTCATTAGCAGTTCAATGCTCAATGAATTAAAGAAAAATAAATCAGGTATCCGCGGTATCTCATGAATCATACTTTTTTAAATAATTTCTCAATCTAACAATATCAATAATTAATATCAATAATAATAATAATAATAATTAATAATAATAATTATTATATTCATTCATAGCAATACTAAGAATAACGATCTTAAAAAATCAAGGATAAACGCAAATACCATAAATCTATGTATCCATGGTGATGATTCTTTTAAATTAGTTCATCATAATACTTTCAATTCCTTTAAAAATATTTTTTAAATTAAATATATATATATATATATATATATATATATATATATATATATATATATATATATATATATATATATATATATATATATATATATATATATATATATATATATATATATATATATATATGTATATATATATGTATATATATATATATATATATATATATATATATATATATATATATATATATATATATATACATATATATATATATTAATATGAAAAATTAAATTAGTGTTGTGGCTTATATGTCTTTAGTTAGGAATTTGGGGGAAATTTTTCAAAAAAAAGAAGCTTTTTTAGAAATAAAACCTTTTTGTTAAAGTCGTTTTTCTTTTCTGACCTACTGTTATAAGTACTTGCTTTCATATTGGTGGAAAAAATTTAGGTTTAAATTTATTATAATTTCATATCTTAGTCGAATTGTTTGCAAAATGAGTAAAATTTGAATTTATGATTTATAATTCATAAAATGAATGTTTATTTATTATTATTATTATTTTACTTAGTCTTATTCTTTTAAAGTATAGATAATATTGGGTTTTTTAATCATACAATCTGATATACTTACTTTAATATATTATTTAATAAAAATTTTTTACAGTATTAACCAATTTTTATTCATTACAAATTATTATAAAATTCCTATGAAATAAAATTTATTATAAAATTGTAGTCCATCTAAAAGTACCAGTTGGTGAAAATTACCCGCAAACTCTAGGAATATATGTAAGGAAATTACTTATTTAATTTTAAGCTCAATTATATAATTATTTGAACATTTTGTTTAAATCAGTATATTTTAAACATATCCAGAATAAAGTATGTTGCCAGTTCATGAGTTGAATTTCAAACAGCGATTCAGCATACTTATAAAATCTTCTAGCGTTTTTAAGCTTTATTTACAATATATCAGTATTCTGTATCACAGTTTGATCCAAGCAACCAAAGATTCACTCAGCGCTAAATTATCTCTTTTATATGTTACAGTTAGCCGTACACTGCTAATAAGTTATATCAGTTGTCTATCGCTCATTAAATGTTAATAAATTTCATTTTTTTTAAAAAAAAACATGCATTATAAATTGTTATTTTATTTTCATCAAACACATCTTTTATATCAATTTACTTCTGTTTCTAATTCAGCATCGTTCGAGGCAAATTAAACTTCCAGCGTCTAGAATGTGAACAACCTACCGTTGTCGTCTGACGGCTTTCGAGCGTACGCTAAAATCGGCGAAAATAATTTTTGAATGGTTATTTGAGCTTGATTTAAACTTTATCATATATTACACAAAGGAAAAATGTGTGGTAAAACTACCGTACGACTATATTTATGTTAAAAAATAAATAAATTTGTCTAATGAATCCAATATATACGATATTTAAACCATTTAAACCATTCGTTTAGTAATTTTTCCGTTCATATAGTAACACGTTGGTTTTGCTAAATAGATCTTATTACCACATAATTAGTATGTAAAAATACAAAACTGAAAGATTAATTTCACCAAATAAATGGTTTTTACGCCATGTTCAAAGGTATCTTGATAAAATTGCCAAATTTTAGAACAATCACCAAATCATATCAGATATTATAAAACCATGTTTTATTGTTTTAGTACAAAAATCCTTACCAAAGCTCTTCGGTTTACGGTTTACGACGGTTTTCGGTTTACGGTATAGTAACGGTTTACGAGACACTTTGGTTTTCCTAAATAGATCTTATTACCACATATTTAGTATGTAAAAATACAAAACTGAAAGATTAATTTCACCAAATAAATGGTTTTTACGCCATGTTCAAAGGTATCTTGATAAAATTGCCAAATTTTAGAACAATCACCAAATCATATCAGATATTATAAAACCATGTTTTATTGTTTTAGTACAAAAATCCTTACCAAAGCTCTTCGGTTTACGGTTTACGACGGTTTTCGGTTTACGGTATAGTAACGGTTTACGAGACACTTTGGTTTTCCTAAATAGATCTTATTACCACATATTTAGTATGTAAAAATACAAAACTGAAAGATTAATTTCACCAAATAAATGGTTTTTACGCCATGTTCAAAGGTATCTTGATAAAATTGCCAAATTTTAGAACGATCACCAAATCTTATCAGATATTATAAAACCATGTTTTATTGTTTTAGTATCAAAAACCTTACCAAAGCTCTTCGGTAAAAATTACCGAGCTTTTTGGTGTTACCATAGAGCCAGAAACACGGTAAATTTTACTATGTCCTGGTGGTTTTGACTATACTTTTTTTTCTCAGTGTAGTATTAAGATTTAGTTACACTATTTAACGTGTGTATCAAAGCTCAGTTCGATATTAACTTGAAATAAAATAATCCCTTACACAATTGTTAGAGTTTTTCAATTTTTAGATTATTCAGATAAGCATTACAAATTTAGTTTTTTTCAGTATAAGAGTGGAATTTAAAACATTGAATCCACATTTTTAAAAGTTTCCCCACGTTCTTCAAAAGTATTTAGAATCTATCAGAATTATCTATCACTGTTTTAGCCAAATTACCAAGGATGTACTCGTTGAGAAACTAAAATATTTTATAGCTATGCAGTCAGCCTCATATTTTGAAAATAAAAACTAACAATAACACTTGAGAAGTTGTACTTTATAGTATGTTACTTACCTATTTTTAATCATTTTTTAATAAGTTCTTACGTATTGCAATTTATTATTTATTTCTTATTCAAAAAATATATAATTTAATTTTAATTTTGTATCAATTATTCACCAACTCTAGCATTAATTTGCAATTAATTATCCATTAACAATTTCTACCAATTTAATAAAAATTTTTAGTGCCAGTAACATCCTTTAAAAATATCCATAATTAAAAATAATATCGTAAGTCTAAGAGTTGAATTTCAAACAGCTATTCCACATTTTTGAAAAGTCTACCCACGTTCTTCAAAAGTATTCAGAATCTATCATAATTATCCATCACTGTTTTAGCAAAATTACCAAGGATGGTAACGGTTACCAAGGATGGTAACATCGAGAAACTAAAAATTTTTATAGCCATGCTGTCATGCCTTATATTTTGAAAATAAAATTTAACATTAACACTTGACAAGTTATCCATTATATATTACTTACCAATTTTTAATCATTTTTTAATAAGTTCTTACGCATTGCAATTTATTATTTATTTCTTATTCAAAAAATATATAACTAAATTTTGATTTTGAATCAATTATTCACCAACTCCAGCATTAATTTGCAATTAATTATCCATTAATAATTGTTATCAATTTAATACTAATTTTTAGTGCCAGTAACATCCTTTAAAAATATCCATAATTAAAAATAATACCGTTAGTCTAAGAGTATTGCAATTTATTATTTATTTCTTATTCAAAACATATAATTTAATTTTGATTTTGTTTCAATTATCCCCCAACTCTAGCATTAATTTGCAATTAATTATCTATTAATAATTGTTACCAATTTAATACTAATTTTTAGTGCCAGTAACATCCGTTAAAAATATCTATAATTAAAAATAATATCGTTAGTCTAAGAGTATTGCAATTTATTATTTATTTCTTATTCAAAACATATAATTTAATTTTGATTTTGTATCAATTATCCACCAACTCTAGCATTAATTTGCAATTAATTATCTATTAATAATTGTTACCAATTTAATACTAATTTTTAGTGCCAGTAACATCCTTTAAAAATATCCATAATTAAAAATAACACCTTTAGTCTAAGAGTTGAATTTCAAACAGCTATTCCACTTTCTTAAAAAGTCTATCCACGTTCTTGAACTGTATTTACAATCTATCATTATTCTCTATCACTGTTTCAGCCAAATTACCAAGAATCCACTCAATGGTAAATTATCTCTTTTTTTATAACCTTACACTCCGTCATATACTTCGAAAAGAAAAATTGCCTGCAACTTATGAAAGGGCTCGTAGCAGTAAAGCGCCATATCCACATGAATAGTTTAAATTCTTGGGAGATTTATTAAGTTGTGAAGATCTTTTTTTATGGCTATTGGCTTAAAAGAAGGTGAATTATTCTGCATTTTTATACAGTTTCTTAAAATGCTGTTTTACGCCAAGAGCATGGCATATTCAAATATAGTGTAACCATTTTCAGCATCGTTTCCCTATAATTGGATATTTTTTCTTGGATATTTTGCATAAGTTTGCTCATTTTAGCGATAAAAGGAAATTGAAATGGATATAATTATTTTATTTTCCTTTTCGTGCATAGTTATTTATTTTTTAAACTCTCTTTTGGTAGTTAACTAGTTAGAATAATTAGTAAAAATAAAGAATAGTTATTTCAAACTAAATTACTTTCTGTTTTATAAAAAAATTTATCTATTCCTTAATGTGGTTAAAATATTTACTTACACTTTATAAATTTCAATGTTTTTAATTTCGATTAAAGAATAAAATAATAATTTTGAATAAAATTTGATTGTAAAATAGGGAGTAATTTGTACAAAAATTCAATGTTTAACATTGGAAACTTATATTTTCTGTTTCTGTAAATATAATGGATTATAGGTAACCCTTTGACACAGATGCCACACGTGTGTCAATTTCATATATTTTTCTCTGACGCTCTAATCACATGCAAAAATATTTTTTGGTGTTTTTTCAATCATAGGAAACAGTATAATAGTTATTAGAGAACTGTTAGATTATCGGTCTGAAATATAATAACCTAAAAGAGTAGTTTGGAAATCTTTTTTTTTTTTATTCATTCATATTCAAAATTTAATCAATAATTGATTTCTTAAATTAAAGAAATTTCAATGAGAAATAACTCTCCCTCTTTGATCTAAATAACTGTAAATGAATTCAAATTTTAAAAATCAATGCTCGGAACTGAGCATTGTTTGAAAGATTTTACCTTCAACACAGGAAAAAAATCTGCGTTTCTTGCTGTATTTTATAAAAATAAATTATTGAAATGCTAAATATTACATTTTCCACAGATTTTGACCTAAATTACAGAAAATAATAAGAAACAGTTTTAAAAACATGTTTAATAAAAATTCTGCATAAAGGGGCTAACACTTTTAACTAAGAAGGAATTAAAACATTACACTAAAATATAAAATACTGTAAGTCACGTACGACAATCTCTGAATTATAATAAACAATTAAATAACAATTATAATAACATATACAGTTTTCACTAGTAAAAAATTATTGTCATTTTCTTAGTTTGTCAACTTATTTGGAAGTTATCATATTAAGTAATAACACTTACCGTAAAGTGGGCTTACTTTGTGACAGGTGAGGAAATTTTAGGATACTCGCGTTTTCTGGTGTTAAATAGCTTCCAGCGATAGGAAAAATAAAGAAAAAATATTCATAATTTTCACGTCAGTCTTACTAAGAATTACAGCAAATTACAAGAATTACAGATGTCACACCCGTGATAATTTATACTAGTTGATTTATAATTCTTTTTATTTGACTGCGTTTATTTTATTCGAAGCAATTAACTTTGTCAAAACTCATTTGATGTACATATTTACAGTAATGTTATAAATAAGCTAATTTAATAATAAGATTATAATTTTATGTATAACAAAACCTTTAAGTTCTTAGCTTATTTTATATAGCATGTATTGTAAGAATATATTGCAAAATATTCAGAGCTCTGCATTCCAAAATAACCCCACTTTATGGTAATTATACAACGTTCGATAATAATTTATATCAAAATAATAGATACTTCTTCTCTGAATTTATAACGAAATAATTATTTCATTACCACTATAAGGCACTCTTATTAGAAGTCTCAGTCTTTACCGTGTTTCTGGCTTTATGGGGCCACCGAAAACCTCGGTAATTTTTACCAAAGTGCTTTTGTAATTATTTCAGTAAATTTAACAATAAAATATGGTTTTATAATATGTGATAAAATTTAGTAATAGTGGAAAAATTTTAAAATTTTATCATTATACCTTAGAGTAGTGCATAAAACCTTGTTTTTGATTAACTTTATTTTTCAGTTGAGCATTTTTTACTGAATGTGTGGTTAAATGTTGTGATTAGAAGAACTATAATTATGAAAACCTGAGTTTCTGGTGGTAGGCCGTAGACATCTAAACGGCAAAAATGCGAACGTAATAGCTTAATAGTTTCAATACCATATTTTGTGCTTTTTTTGACCAAAACTAGTTCTTTTCTCACCAGAAACCTCATTACTATAAAGTGCGATAAATATTATCAGAGTTTTTATCACTGCGTGATAACCAATACCAATATTGTACTCAAAACGGTGACACTGTGGCAAATTTTGGTAATGGGTAAATCTGCAATGATTGCAATAATCATGACTTTGAAGATTGACTGATGTGGACAATGTTTATTCTGACGTCACTATACCAGTATAAAACGTAAAAGTTAATATAATTGTCTGTGCCAATAAGGAAGCGCAAAGAACTAATTCATAATGTTGCACAACGCTTTTGATCCGGTGGATATGCTAGGAGGATGCTCACCGTTATCAGTTTTTGTTTGAACCAAAAAAAGGGTAATTTTTTAGGCATCGTCGAACTACTTGATTTTCTCCAGCACAACAGATATCAAATAATTAAAAAAAAAAAAACACATCTTCCATACAAAATTTGGAATAGTTTGTTTGATGTGGAGATTTTATTAACTTCAAGTCAGAGCAATACATATAATAATTTAACAACTATTTATATAATAAGAATTACTTAAATTAACATTAATTACAGAATTTTTGTTAGTACGAAAATAAATAATAGACTCATTCCTTATTGTAAAAAAAAATAATACTTTAATTTAGATTTTTTCTTTTCTTCTAAAACAATACAAATTGAAAATTTTTGGAATTTTTCTTAAAATTTTGTGACGATATTCGAAAATAAAACGAATTAAAAGGGTTTACTATGAGCTATCGATTTTAAGGCGATTTATTAGGTATATATAGCTTGGATGTGCGTGCAGTTTTTTATATTAATATGAACAGGTTAGTATATTAACAGGCTGAACCATTTATCTGTTGTACATATGCTTGCTTTTATTGCATTTTTTCTATCAATATATTGGAACAAGTGCACATATAAAATAAAAAGCGCAACTTCAATTCTTCCTATCAGGATCTAAATCTATTTTCTCCCTCCAGACACTTCTATCTTAAATGCATCTAACTTTATCTTCACTTACAAATGCACATTTTCCAGTGACTGGAACTCACAGAACTTCATATCAGGGGTCAGTGATACCTGCGGGGGGGAATCAGAGCCCTAACATATAGTAAAAATTTATATAGCCCAATAATAATGAATTCATTATAATAACACCTATATAAAAACTGAGAAAATAAATAAACATTTTATTCTTTCAAAACTCTACTTTGAGTTAAACGAATAATTAAAACAACAGACTGGAAAAGATTAAGAGCGTATTGTTAGTAACAACTTAAAGACACTATCTTCAAATTGATTGGTTGCTTCTCTGCACTCAAGAGTGAAATATTTAGCTGCCGTAAAGCTTACGGTCAGATTTATTAGCTTTTATATCATCTTTTACGAGAGTGGTCGCTATTAATATTACTTTTTTGTCCATATAATAAATTGAGCAACCGCAAAAGCTGCTGAAAGTAGATTTCAAAAATATACTTAAATTTCGGAGTTGCTTAATTACGTAATTATATATATATATATATATATATATATATATATATATATATATATATATATATATATATATATATATATATATATATATATATATATATAAGATATAAGTTTTATAATTTAAAAAAAGAAGTAATGTATCGAAAATAATAAAATAAATAAATAATGAATAGAAAAATTATTAAAAAAAATATTTGAAGAGAAAATTGCTTTATGAAAAAAAATTAAAAAGCCGGAAGTCAAATAATTAAAAGATATAATCTCGTCATCAGCTCACACTATTACATCTGCAAAAAGGAGTGCTTTCTATTATTCTATTAATGTAGCCGAAGCAAAATTTACACATACTATAGTGTGAGGAGCACCCAAAATGTTTGACAATTTATTTATTTTACTTTATATTTGTAAGTTTGATATCTGTTTTTCTTTCTTTAAAAAATACTCATCTGCAATTGCATTATTTTTTCGTCATTTCGAGACACAGAAATATTATAAAGAAAAATGTTTATCTTAGTATAGTTATCCTTTATTTTGAAATTTCTCCTTTAAATGAGTGAGACCCGAAAAGGAATTTTACGTTTATTCCATTAAGAATTTATTTTATTTCTGAATCTGTTATGTTTCTCTCTCTCTCTCTCTGTATATATATATATATATATATATATATATATATATATATATATATATATATATATATATATATATATATATATATTAAAATATATGTGACCCGCCCTATAAACGGGTTGTGGTAGTGCGACGTGAGCGACGCTGCTCCACCGCCTTGGCTTCGCCACAGGTGTCTATTGGGTAACGAAAAGAGAGTTAGCAGCTCTGGCACTTTCTGTGGCCAATGGACAATAGTTCTAAGTGCCCGCCATTAAAAAAAAGAATATATATATAAATATATATATATACAGAAAGAGAGACATTATATTACTTGATGGTAACGAATCAGCTTCAATTTTGGTACTACGCACAAAATTCTGTTAATTTATTTTGCATTGGTTAGGTTTGGAGGGTATATATGTGTGGGTTAAAAAAAGGAATATCTTTTTTTTGTAAATTTTGTTATTTTTTAATAAATTTTTTTTTAAAGTTTAGTTTTATTAATATTTAACATTTTTATTCAAAATTTTTTGAAAATCTTTGAAAGATTTTTTTTTTTTGCTTGTTTCTTATTCCTTTTTTGCTTTCCATGCCTTATTATCTTATATTATGAGTTATATGTGCTTGCAGCTCACGCACAGTTAATAAATCTCAATTATTCTTTCCAAATTTCTCTTTTATTTATATCTTCATAGTTTCTTCACAACGAGGAAGTTCAAAGTTTAAATTGAGGTAACGAGTAGGAAACTAAGTAGAGAGACGATCGTTTCTCAAAATTTCGAATTCCAATAAAAAAATCCAACTGTTCCTGACACATCGATCAAGTTTATTTCTAAAATGCAAAAGACAGGGGCGTTAACTAAATGTAAAGAAGCATTGTACGAGAAAGTTCGCAATTTCTTGAATAGACATTTCTTAGACTCATTTCCTTCTTTATCGGATTGCTGTAGTCTCAAGAGCTTTTTTTATTTGCACTTCTTTCTAGCCCTAGGATACACTAGGGACGTTAAAGAGTTTACTTGCCTTCAAATGTCCTGGTTTTTTGTCTTTTCTTTTCACTGCTTTAATCTCTGTTTGTTTTCTATGCTCCATTTCTTCGAACAATTTTTTCTACTCCATGGGCCGTCAGTTTTACTTCTACCATCTGCGCTCTGACTTTAGCTACTGGACCTCATATATACGGCGTCCAACTTTCACACAACTGTATCGAGATGTCTATAACAAAGGGTATTAGAGATAGTCTCAATTGACTTGGGATTCGATTTATTGAAAAAACCATCTTCTTCCTTTCGAAGTGTATTTTTTATGTTTATATTTTAGATTTTTGAGTGTTTTGATGTCTTACTCAATGACTTAGGTAATATCAGAATCCTTATTATGTCCTTGATACACTGATTCAGTAAAATTTCATCACGAATTTCTGCTTCGTCACTTTTTAAAACTTTGGGAAATGCGGATGTTTCAGTTCTACTCTGAAAGAATTTAGAATTATTCTTTGAAAGAATTTAGATCGTTTAAGGAATTCTGGATACATATTTGTTGAGATTATATTTACAGCTTTTTTTCAAACTCTGGGACCATTCTGAAAGTGTACAAAAAAGTTGGGATTTTTTAAAAAAAATTTTTCTAAATCAGACTAATTTTTGCTAAAATATTATAATTGAACACTTTCGAAGGCAAAAAGTTTAAATGATTTAGTAAAAGTAAATAAAAAACATGCTACGACTAAATAATACTATTTTAAGTCATTTTAAAGTTTAAAAAATTTAAAATTTATTGTTGAGTGTGAAGATATGGAGCAGGGAAAAAAATACGGGATCTTTAGGCTAAAATCTTAAATTTTGTGTACGCATTTTTTATATTTGCATTTTTGGTTTTTGAGTACTTTGATGTCGTACTCACTGACTTAGGGTAATATCAGAATCCGTATTAAGTCTTTGCTACACTGATTTGGTAAAATTTCATCACGAATTTCAGATTCATCACTTTTAAAGCTTTTCCAAATGTGGATGCTTTAATATTAGTTTTTGTTGAAAAGATCATATATCGTATAAAAAAGTCAAGATACATATTTGTAGCGATATACAGTTTATTAATACTCTGGGATCATTCTAAAAGTATACAAAAAACATTTTTAAATTTTTCAAGATGTTTTTAAAGCAAACTATAATTTCTGACAAAATGTTAATAGCAAACACTTTCGAAGATAAAAAAAAAATAATTTTGTAAAAGTAAATTAAAAAAAAATGTTATTATTAAATAATATTAATTTCAGTTGTTTTCAAGTTTAAAAATATCACTTGCTGAATGTGGAGATGTGGAGTAAGAAAAAAAATGTAAAGGAGCTTTAGGTTAAAATATTAATTTCTGTGTGTGTCAACTATGAAAATTCAAGATACTCTTAATGCACCAAAAATTATGAAGTATTCTTGAGCCTCATAAATACGGCCTCCAACTGTCACACAACTGCATGGAGAATATCACAATCCATATTATGTGCTTAATACACTATATTATGTAAAATTTCCTCCCGAATTTTTAGTGCTTCGTTACTTTTTATAGCTATTGGAAATTCGAATGTTTCAATATCGCTTGTATTTAGGTATCAGGGAAATATATTTCATTTTTTTTATTTATTTAATTTTTTTTTATACTACGGGGACATACAAGAAGTATACAATAATATTTGAAAACCATCCATGAATATTTAGTTTTGTAAAGAAAACTAATTTTAGATAAAATGCTAATAGCAAGCGATTTCGAAAACAAAACAAGAAGTTTTATTAATTTAGTAACAATAAATAAAAACTAAAACTTAAGAGCTAAATTTTATTTGTCCGTTACCTTGGATTGGGTTGAAAATTGGATTTGAGCAAGGTTACTCAACACTAGGTTACTCAAATTTTATAATAATAAAAATGTCGAGTTTTAAATAAAACATTTTGACTCGGTAATTTGTATAGAAATTATCAGCATTTATTTGACGATATTAATTATTAAATTGAATATAAAAGAAAGTTGTTGTTAACACTATTTATAATTAAGTATGGATCTAATTTGATAGTAGTTTTGTAATTGATTTGTCCTAATGGGAGATTAGCATTGGGCAAAAATAGTGATCTAGATAACTACATGCAATTTTAAAAAACATATTCTGCTACTAATTATAATACGCAATTTACACAATGATTTCGCATAGAATTTTATTTCTTTTGTTGAATAGTGGTTAATTTTAATAAATTTTAATAACTATTTGTTTTTTAATATCACAACAATTTCCTTCAATTATATTTATTTAATTAAAAATATGATTTAAATAACTGTTTTTAGTAACATAGGAAATTAATGCAATTAGCTTACTTATATTAAACTTAAAATTAATCCTTTTATCGTATATGTCAGCAATGCAGATATTTTATTCATTTTTAGTAATTAAATCCAAAAAGAAAAGTTAATATTATCGTCAGAATTACAAAGAAATATTAATTCCTTGGGGTAAAAATTTTTTAGCAAAATTGCATAATTGTGAAATTTAAATATAATTAAATCATCAATAAAGCTAATAGCAAATTTTATATAATGTGCATAATTTTTTTTCAATAGTGTAAAATTTAGTTAATTCCTTGTGGCTCTTTGATAGTTCCTGAAATTAGTTCCTTGTGGTATTCCATCTGTTTCAATAAAAAAAATTCTATTATAAATATAATTATTAAAAAGGCACAGATTAATTAGAATTTCCTAGTAATTAAATTCTAAATTTAGGATATTTTTTTGAACATTGTAATAATTGAAAAGAATATCTTTTATTTGATAAACAAAAATGCTTTTAAAGAGATTCTGGAAATCAAATGGCACGCGCAATATATATATATATATATATATATATATATATATATATATATATATATATATATATATATATATATATATATTAGTAAATTAAGGAATCGTAAATATTTTTTATCTCTTTCAAAATTTAAACGAAAACAATACAAAAGAATGAAAGAAAATATCTTACAAAAATAGACCACTATAATACAAGTCCTTAGGGAGTCCAGCTCCTTTTTTTGATAAATAATAAAATAATAAAGTACATTGTAAAATCAATTTAAATTCTCTTATGTAAACAATCATTGCATGTTGTATTATGAAGTATGTGTGTATATATATAAAGAAAAAGGATTTTTTGTGGATTATAAAGATAAAATGGATGTATTTTATTACAACACTTAATTTTTAGTAGCACTTTTAAATTCAATTGTTCACACAAAATAACATTAAGTTTACCTTTAGTAATGAACATTCTTTATTCTTTGGTTTACTAATTTATTGTTACAGAAACAAAGGGATGTTTACTTTTATTCCAAAACGTTTAGGAAAATCAATAGTAAAAATAGCTGTTGCTTATGCGAGTAAGATAATTGATATTGAATACAGTTTAAATAATAATTTGAATCATTTCATTTTTAAATTATGTAGAAATAATGTTTTGGTATACTTTTAGTACGAAAGACTGCAAATCAAGTAAATTTATGCTTTACTTTCATTTTCATAAATGGCAAACATTCGTTCATTATTAAAAATAAATAAATGTTTTTAAATTTGATGGGTTATAAATATTATTACTTCATTGCAAAACTTCATTGGCTTCAAAAATGCAGGTGGAACTAAAAGTCCATGAATGAAGTCCACTTGAATAAAAATCCTTCATGGACTTTTAGTTCCACCAGCATTTTTGAAGCCAATGAAGTTTTTCAATCAAGTAATAACATTTATAACCCAACAAATTTAAAAACATTTATTTATTTTTAATAATGAACGAATGCAGGTGGAACTAAAAGTCCATGAAGGAAGTCCACTTGAATAAAAATCCTTCATGGACTTTTAGTTCCACCTGCATTTTTGAAGCCAATGAAGTTTTTCAATCAAGTAATAACATTTATAACCCAACAAATTTAAAAACATTTATTTATTTTTAATAATGAACGAATGCAGGTGGAACTAAAAGTTCATGAAGGAAGTCCACTTGAATAAAAATCCTTCATGGACTTTTAGTTCCACCAGCATTTTTGAAGCCAATGAAGTTTTTCAATCAAGTAATAACATTTATAACCCAACAAATTTAAAAACATTTATTTATTTTTAATAATGAACGAATGCAGGTGGAACTAAAAGTCCATGAATGAAGTCCACTTGAATAAAAAACCTTCATGAACTTTTAGTTCCACCTGCATTTTTGAAGCCAATGAAGTTTTTTAATCAGGTAATATCTTACCGCTTTAGTTTCTCGGGATTATTTATTTAGTATTTCGTCTATATTGAGTTTCCTCCCAAAGTTGTTCACGCGATCTTCAAGTTAGTCGTTCCATTTCTGGTTTTCGCAAGTTTTTAATACTCTCGGTTCACGTTTCTGTTTTCTTAGGAGTTGTTTGCTGTGCTTTTAAATATTATTTTTTTCTTTCTGATATATCATTCTTTTTTGTTTTTCTTTCTCTATTAAGTTGAGAATCGTTTCAATATCAAAATTTTTATACGCTTACGTGCCCAACGATCGTGTTTTTTTAATAATTTTTTTATTAAATGCAAGCATTTATCTGCCATATATAAGTTTATTAAAATCAAATTTAGTATCAATAATTTTCACTGTGTAAATTAAGTTATTAACGTGTGTGAAATGAGTATTCTACGTGCTGTTATTCAAGATACTCCTAAATGTTTATCTGGTATTGGGAGATGAGGTTGTTTAATCCTCATTTGCTCCTTGCTAAGTCCTTTGCTCTATTTTGCATTTGGAAAAATCAAAACTATGCTTACGTCGACTTTTCTTCCTGTAAACATAGGGAAAAACTTAGCCAAATATGTATTAATCACAATTCTTTCAATAAACAATCACACTATATTGTCAGCTATTAACAAAAACATTCTTTTGCTAATTCATTTCCTATTAATCTTGAAAAGTCACAAGAAAAGGTCCTTAATTTATGCTTAAATTTAGCTGTTTTTTCACAATTTTTGCCCCATGAGAGTCAATATCCAAGCAGTTAAGTTTCTCCTGGTTAAATTAATGCTCTACGGCTTATAGTTTCTCCTCCTACGTTTTCAAATAAACACTGGAATAAATCTAATCGCACCTACCCTCAAAAACAAGCTATTGATTAATCTAATTCTCGATCTGACATATACTTTACCAAAGCAGATAAAGATACGTAGACTGCTATTCTCAGCAAATTTAGAACTATAATCATGTTTGAGAGTATGATAACCTGTGGCCCGGGCACAATTTTTAAGTCGGACCCTACTCCTTTCTCATTGTACTGATACTAAGAATGACATAAAAAGATCTTGTACTCTCTCAGATTGCTCTAAACGTAATGCCATTCCTTCCATTCAAAATTGTGCTCCTTTTTTTGCCCTCCCTAAAGTTCACAAACATCAACTTGCTATAAGATTTATAGTATTTAACGTAGATACCTCTTGCTATAAATCAGATCGCTATCTAGCTCGTATTATCTTACCACGAACTTCTAACAATGTCCATACTTTTAAAAATTCCCATGATTTTGTTTCCCAACAAGCTCATTCGTCCATCTCTAACAAAACTATACTCTCTTTATATTGTTTTTCTCTTCTCTAATTTCCTTATTTCTAGTGCTATTGATTGATTTAAACTCCGGTTATAAGAATCGCATTACTTTTTTATTGAAATTAAAGATATTAACTCCTTTGTCAATTCCTGTGTTCTACAAACTGCTCTTCAATTCAATGAAAAATCCATAAGAAAGCTACATTTTTAATGGAATTTAATAATTTTGTTTACAAGATTTTGTTTACAATTCACTCGAGCTAATACTAACACTTCTATGCTGCGTAAATTATGGTAGGTGAAAAACGATAATTAATACTGGAGAGAAGGAAGATGGTGATAATACATTTAAGTTTATGATGCGATACGTTATTGAAACATGCTTTTTTGTCTTTTATTTACAGTGTTATTTTTTTAGCGTTATTTTCAAAGGATCAGACAAGTTTATATGTAAGCATAACACCTATAGTTTTCTTTTTAAACTTGTACATTTATGCTGAATAATAGTAAAAAAAATAGAAAAGAAGTAAATGCACAATTTATAAAACACTGCAATTTTCCTCACAAAATTAATTTCAGATTTTAAATCATCACCGAATTAGTATAGATCAAGTACCTGCATATATGTTACAAAAAATAGTTTTATGCAAAATATAATGCAATGAACATTTTCTAGAAAGGTCAATATATAATTTCAAATTTTTTTGTAATAATTAAAATAGCTAAGAAAATCATAAGAATTAGATAATAATTGTACTAATGCAGTGTATTTCTTATCAGTTATGCTGATAAGAAAAATGAAACATTAAGTATGAAATTGACATATACACTTTCTCCGCTTGCTGCACATCCGGGAACATTTGGGGTCATTTTTTTTAACTAGGTCACAAAGCAATAAAATTTTATTTCTCTGATCACACTTCCACCCCATGCCAATTTACACAAACAGCTTAAATTTTACATTGCGCAAAATAAATATAAGAGCACCTTAATATATTTTTGTCTATTTTAAGTCACGAACAGGCAAGCACAATGATTCGAGAACTAAACCGAGAATATATTTTACCAGCACATGTCAATTTTTTTATACTAAATCCGACACAAAAATATACTTTTTTTGGCATAAACAAAGCTTTATTCAATGATTTGAATTTATGACACACGAAATATAGCGGGTAGCTGGTAACAAAATATGATGCCAATCATCTGGTTAAGATAGTTTTCAAAAGTTTGTACTCCTCAATGCAAATTTCACTCTTTACGTTCTACTGCCTTAAGGATGAGGTAATTTAAAAATCAGGAACTATGACCAAATTCCTTCAATTTCTGTAATTCGTAATTTAAAATTACGTAAAATAAAATGATATAGAAATTTCAATACCTTAAATTATACCTCTTCCTGAGTATTAGTAAATCTAATAATAAAAAATATAAATAATGATGGAAAAAATATACTTAGATATTTTTACATATATTTTTTGCTTTTTTGGATTAACCAATTTTATAATTGTGTGAAAGGACTAAATGATTTATCTTCTGAGATACAGCAAAATATGCAAAAAGTGAAATTAACACTTCTTTATCATCTAGAATTCCTAATTATCATCAAACAATCCTAATTATCATCAAACAATCCTAATTATCATCAAACAATCCTAATTATCAAACAATCCTAATTATCATTAAACAATCCTAATTATCATCAAACAATCCTAATTATCATCAAACAATCCTAATTATCATCTAACGATCCTAACAATCCTTCAACATCTGATGCGATTTGAAAGTACTAATTTTCTCTTCTATAGATAGCTCAAAACGTAAAATGTGCTAAGAAAATTATTAATTTTGTTATGAACGTTATTTTAAGAAATAAAGATAATTTATGTACACTAAAATGTATTATTAAAGATCTAATTTTATGTTTGTAATGGATATTTTTAATATTAAAATGCTAGCTTTTAGATAAGAAAATTTTTAATGAGTTAAAATGTATAAATTACCACTTTTGGGTTAATATCTAACACGCACCATATTTTGTTCTTAGTCTTAACAGGTCAAAGATTTGACCACTCTCCTGCTTAGTGGTCAAAGCTTTGGATTAACACGCATATACTTGTGTCTCCTGCATATACTTGTGTGCAAAGACTTGATGATTTATTACCTGAGATACAGAAAAATATGCAAAATGGGAAATTAACACTCCTTTATCATCTGACAATCCTAATTATCATCTAACAATTCTAACAATCCTTTAATATCTGATACAATTTGAAAGTACTAATTTTCTCTTCCACAAATAGCTCAAAACGTAAAATGTGCTAAGAAATTTACTAATTTTGTTATGAACGTTATTCTAAGAAATAAAGATAACCCATGCACAGCAGAATATTTAATTAAATATCTAATTTTATGTTTGTAATGGATATTTTTAATACTAAACTGCAAACTTTTAAATAAGAAAGTTTTTACTCTGTTAAAATGTATAAATTAACACTTTTAGGTAAATATCTAACCCTCACCATCCTGCGTTCTCGGTCTTAACGGGTCAAAACTTTGACCACTCTGCTGTATAGACTATTTGGAAAATGTTTTCCAGATTGCAGCTACTTCCCTATAATTTGAGATTTCATAAATTTCATTATCTCTGCACAAATTAGAAATCGGGCTCTTTAGACCATGAAGATCACGGCTTTGTAAATTGGAATATTCTATCAGATAATATTTTATTAAAAATATTATTTTTTTTTTAATTTTTACACTCAACATAATTTCCTGAGAATATAAAATTATGAAAGACAGTTTCCTAATAAAGTTCTCAGAAAAAAATCAAGTTAGATTTCTTAAATTAAAAAAAATGAAATATCTAGATTTGGACAAATTGACCGCGTTTTTTTTCTTCGAAGTTTAAACAGATGTTAACAGCATTTTTTCTCATCACTGCAAAACGTATAATCAGTTTTTAACTGCTTAAAGTGTTCTTGAAATATAAAAATTTAAGAATGAAACTTTTTGAATTGTTTTTTTTAATTCAATTTTGCAACCAATGATTTCGTTCAAAATTTAGATTCTTTTAATTTAGTTGTCTGAAAATTAGATCTTTCAAATTCTCATCATTAATCCGGATAATAATAACTATAAATAGATATTTATTGCACAGAATTATCTTTTAAAAAACATTTTTTTCATAACTGCGGGAAAAGCTATTTCAGCACCTGAAATAGTTTCGGAGATATAACAAAATAACTTCAATGAACATTCATACGGTCTCTCAAGTTAACTTTTGTGACAATTGCACCACTTTTGGTGATTGTACTTATTTCAGGCACCTCAGGTTCTCGTCTCTAAATTTGCAGGAAATAAATAATTGTTTATTCAAAAAAAAAAATTTTTTTTTTTGGTGCTGTGATTTAAAGTTGCGTTTTTTAATCTTTTCATTTTCGATTAAAATACAATATAAGATGGAAACTATTGTTCTATTTTTTCAGAGCTTAAAAGATCGATATCATATGATAATCATGCCTCTATATGTATATTTAATATATTTATATGAAGTAGTTTTACTAAAATTATACTTTCTGCAAATTTAACGGAACATCAATAATTTTGCTACCACTTCAAAAATATACATTCCCCTCCGCAGAGGATCAAAATTGTGATGGCATGTCTTCGGATCATCCTCCGGGATGTTTCCCAGTCCGTCGCCAATAGCCCATTGTGCAGCTCTAGTGCGACGTAAATTAACAACAACAGCAATCAAAAATATACATAAAAAAATTTTTATGGAAAATTTATGGAAATTGGCAACTAGAGCCAACAGCAAAACGTTTTATAGCGTTGATGCAGCGAGTTTGTATACCGCCGTAACCATGGATATATCTTTAAGTTGCTTTTCTCTAATTTCTGCTATCTGTTCTTCATCTTGCCTGCACATGCATGCGTAATAATAAAATAAACAAAATGAAATTAAAAGCTGTGTAAATATTTTTCTGTAACTGTGTAAATATTTATCTGCACTAATATTTTTGCACATTTAAATTCAATAAGATTGTCTAATATAACATAAAAGATCCAATCATTATTTCAAAAGTAACTCTATTTTGTTGCACTGAAATTTTATGCTTTTGCCCGACTCTCAATGCTCAACTTTGTATACAAGAAATACTGAATACTTAAATACTGAAAACCTTGTAAACAAAGTTTTTTTATTTCCTCCTCATAGTTTGAAAAGTTTCAATTATGTCCTCTTTTGACATTATATTAGAACACAAAATATCTTCTTAAACTAACAAAGTTTATGCTTGTCTCTAATAAAGGAAATATCCTTTCTTTCACTGCAATAATCACTTAAAATCCCCAATTAGTTCAATTTTTTTTCTTTACGATTAAACCAAATGTGTTATAACAAAAAGAAAACAAACTGATTAAGAAACTTACGTGAGACGTGAAATTACTCTAACTTCCATTAAACTGTGCCCGAATAATCTTCTTGCTATAAATATTTCCAATGTGTTTCGCAGTGATTAATGTTAATAGTCTGGTGTGTAATCGGTGTTAAACACCGTGTACAAAATTGTTTACAAATAATGATTCTAAAGAAAGAGTATAGCTCACCCACCAAAATCATTTATATTGTAAAGGAGGGTGTATAAAAAAATTGTGTTTAGAATGCTGGAGAGGAAGAGAAAGAAGGTATGGGGAAGATTTTCGATCGATTCCTTAATAGGATTCAGAATAGACCAAAGGAAAAATAAAGAAAAGAACTGATGTAAGCTTTTACTCGAAAACTTCGTTCTGATGCTTTCGAATCATAAATCACGTTTACAATGTTTGAATTCTCATCGATATTCCGCATCCTGATAACATTAGACCTCACAAGGTTTAAAAAGTTGTTCAGCGGGTAATGATCGTGTTATTTTCTTCCTGTGATTCGACTTTTTACAGATAATCTGAAATTGATATATAGCTGGAAATCAATCAGCCACACGTAGCTCTTAAAGTAGCGAGTTGTTTATATAGTTTATATATAGTTAGTTGAGGATAGTTAACGTAAAATAGTTTTAAAAAAGTACTGTTGAATGGCATGACATCAAGAAGTGTTTCTATAAATGCTATATTTGTTATATATATGCAAGATTTATAAATAAAAAAAAATCTAAGACAAAAACAAATATAAAATTTATGTTCAGAGGTTCTAAACAAATGTGGGTTTTAGATAAGTGATTAGTGGATAATTTTAGTTTTTAATTTTGTTCTAATAACACAGAGGAGCATTTTTTTTTGATGTTGCATGGGACTTTGAACGGATCATAGATATTTTCGCGACGCTGATTTCAAATCTGTAATCAGTTTCTCTCTAAAAGCTATAGTTTTTATGCAATTTTAAGCATTCTTCTAACTTCTTTTTCCTTTTTTTAATTCACACGAGTTAATACAGTCCCCACTTCTCTGCAACGTAGGGAGTGGTGGAGAGAAGGCGATCATACATTTCAGTTGAGGATGCGATACATTAATATCATATGTTTTTGTCTTAAATGTTATTTTCAATGAAGTAAACAAGTGTATACTTCATTGAGCATTGAGAGTCATGCATACATAGTACATAAACACATGCGTTTTTTATTAGTTATTATTTTTTTAATAAAATTTTACATTCAGACAAAAATTAACTAAACAAAAAACATTATTTTGAAAAAATTTGTAGCTTTCTGAACAAAACTAATTTCAAATTGTACCTAATATTATTTATTCATATGATGCTTCATAAATACAAAATAATTTTATTTTTTCATTTTTAAACTATGTAAGTTTTAAGGAATATTTCAGATTTTTTTCAAAGATTCATTTTCTGAATGTTGTGAAATCCTATTTTAAGTGAGAAAAATTTAATTAATTTTTTATACAGAATAGCATTAGATTTTTTAAATGTAGAAAAACTAAAGTTATAGATTTTTCCTTAATCCAGCTTTGTTTTATTACAATGATCTTTTTCAGTAGAAGGACTTTCAAAAATGTTGTATTATCAGTTGTATTACACTTTAAAATCATTAAAGAAAGTTAAAAAAACTAGATAGAAAATAAAATACTAATGTAAGATAATAATCAAAACTATAAAAAGTAACAACAAAAATATTTTATTTTTATTATATTTTTATTTTATTTTTATTACTTCATATTAAATTTTTTCAATCAATAATATAAGAATATTGCAAATCAAGCATGCTTTTACTTAACTTTGCATTACATAAACAGGGATTTAATTTATAAATACGTATAGAAATATTTTTAAACAATAGGAAAATTCTTATTTATTCAAAGAATCAAAATGCTGAGAATTGTTAGCAACATTACTGTCTATGTAATTATTTAAGTACTAGTAAAAATGACTCATTAGAAATTATTTTTGTTTTGGTTGAAGTCTTTAGCTTCAGCGAAACAAAAGCGTCTAACTTAATGATTCGCTGTAATCATATGGCTGAATTAAATTATATCAAGTAAAATTTTGAGCATAAGCATTAAGTTTTTGGTGATGATGGACAGATGTGTTTCAATGCATTAGATTCTTGAAAGCGCTGATTTGTTTTTCAGCAATACCGAGTGCTAAATTTATGATTTTTTAAAATTTATTTTAACTATTTTTTTAATTAAATTTTCAATAGTTTTACGTATTTAAAAATTCTTTTTGCAACTATTCACAAATAATTTCCAGAATTAAAATTAAAAACACGCAATATCCATACTTTGTAAATTTTATATTGCAGATAGCGGAATTTAACTTTATAGTTAAAAAAATTATTTTACAATAAAAAATTCCTAGTTACTCAAAGATTGATATTGAAAAAAGATTTCAACATTTCTGTGTATTTAAATATTCAATACGTAGTAAAAATAAAAATAAAATGCGTTAGTATAGATTTATATTAAAAAAAATGCTCCAGCCCTAGTTTCATATCTGACCCTTTCTGAGGATTAATTTCAGAAGTTGTAGTGAAAGAAAAGTTAAAGTTATGTTTCTCTTCAAACAAGACTTATAAATCTTTAAAAAGAGCTTTTCTGCGCAAATTATGCATGTTTCAGTACAGTTATATTTTATTTTATAACTGTCGTTGAACTTCGGATCCAATTTTGAGTTTGAGACCAACAATGATCACCTCCGTAGCCTTGTAATTTTGAATCCAACTTAGATGACGTGTGAAATCCTTGGTAAAGCACTGGGACAAACTAGCCATCATGGAGGACATATAGATGAAATTAACCCCCTTCTGCGTTACATGGAGAGGAAAATCATGAAACCCTCCCCTGGTTAACCGGGCGGAAAGAGATTCTAGCCCATTACTATGGAAGGTATTTTACGCCAGAAATGTGGTTAGTACGAGCTGGGCGTATTAAACTTTTTTGCATATTCTAGTAAATTTTTCCAGATATTTACAATTGTAAGAATGGTAAACCGACCAATTGTTAAAAAGTATATGCGTGCTATTTTTTCACTAACTGTGCATTACGATTTTATCAAATGAAATCTCAAATTATCCTTAAAAAACTTCACTATTTATGTCGAATTATTTTTTTTTAAAAATTATGTAATGCTTGATTTTAAAATACCAAAGCAAATTTAAAATTCAAGTATATATCTAAAATTTAATTAAGTATATTAAGTGTTTGTGTTAATGATACTTTTTACCAAATATGTGTTATGCATGTTCCAGTATGATTATAGTAATTGTTGAGCATGTTCTAGTACTCATTTCCAAATATTACAACAACATTTATAAGAAAAAAAAAATCTTTAAAAAACATGCTGGTGATTACTTTTTCGCCAATGGTATATCACGATTTTACAAAATTAAATCTAGAAATTTCATTAAAAACTTTACTTGTTTATGTAAAAATAAAATTTTCTTAAATAATGCAATGCGCAATTTTGAAATATCAAAACATACCTGAGATTTATATATTTTGCGATAGTGATATTTATTAACAAATAACTGTTCTCGAATATAAGCATAAAAAAAAATTCCAATAACTATTAGGAATTATATTATTTTATATATCTATCCTTTGAAAAGGTAGTCTTGATGTACGTATTCAAAACACCAATATGAATTTTACTCCAATTCGTAATAAAAGAAAAAAAAATCATATATTGCTATACAATTACAAGATTTCTATTGAAATCTAACGAACATGGATTCCATTTGTGCTAAACAATACTCAATGTTAAAGAGAGATCAGTGCTTGTGTAATGTGCTAAAGTTCAGCTATTGTTTGTATTTGAAAATAAAGATAACAATGCTCCCGCTGTGGAAAGTTTGAATGAGTAATTCTCCTTTTACATCCGCCCAACCATCAACTCTTCCTAGAATGAGTTGCGACAATCGTCTTTATTCAAAACTTAAAAGTAATCCTAACTACTCTACGTTGCTCCCAGAAGATAACTTAAACTAAGTCCCCTTCTATTAAGACTTAAAACCTTGAAGCTCCTTAGAAGCATAAGTTGAAGCACTTGGAGGTATAATACTCATTCTGATATTGTGGAGCTTCTGAAAGATGATCCTGTCTCTTTAAATTTTCCTTTCTGTTTTCGGGATTTAAGTGTAGTTTTCATGTTTGCGTATTCTTGAAAATTTCAAATTATTTCGCTTAGCGTGGATTTATTTTCAGAAGTGAAGATTAGGGTTTTCTTTCTTAGAAACAATAAAAAGGATTTAAATTATTTTCACGCATTTGAGGAAAGATTTAAAAATAAATAAAATAGAATAACATGAATGATTTGATGAGTTAAGGTCATTACTTTATGAACTGTTTAATATCAGTTTATTATTGCCTTAATATAATAGATCTATTCAAAAAGAATATTCCAATAAAAATTAGATTAAGGAATTGAAATTATGCTTTGTTTGGTTTGTAATATTTTAGCTAGTTAACCTTATTGCTATATAAAACTTACATGAAATTTAGAGGAAATCATAACTACTATGCATTGCTCCCAGAAGATAACTTAAACTAAGTCCCCTTATATTAAGACTTAAAACCTTGAAGCTCTTAGAAGCATAAGTTGAAGCACTTGGAGGTATAATACTCATTTTGATTTTGTGGTGCCTTTGAAAGATGATCCTAAGTTGACCATAAGTTGAAGCACTTAAAGGTATAATACTCATTTGGATTTTGTGGTAGGTACCTTTGAAAGATGATCCCGTCTTTTTAAATTTTCCGAATTCCTATTTTCTTTTCTGCATTCCGAATTTAAGTGTAGTTTTTATGTCTGCCTTTACTTGAAAAATTTCAAATTATCTCGCTCATCATGAACTAATTCGTTAAAGTGAAGATTGGAGTTTTCTTTTTTGAAAGCAATAAAAAGGATTTAAATTATTTTCTCACGTTTGAAGAATGAATTGAAAACAAATAAAAAGAAAATAAATGAAATGATTTAAGGTTAATCAGGTAAGGTACAATTTTTAATATCAGTTAATATTGCTTTGAAGGAATAAGTATATTGAAAAAGATGATTTGAATAAAAATTACTTTATGGAATTGAAAATATCCTATAATACGTTTGTTTTGTTAATATTTCAGATTTGCCAGTTAATCTTATCGATATTATATCTGAAAATTAAAGGAAATCATAACTACTCTTTGTAGCACCTTGACGATAATGTAAGATAATTTTTTTCGTTAAAACTTAAAGCGTTGATGATCTTATGGAGTATTAGTTAGAAGTGTAGTATTCGTTGTAGAATTGTAGTGTTTCTTAAAGATGAACCTGTTTTTTTAAATTTTCCTTTTCGTTTTCTGCATTTATAATTTAGTTTTCATGTTTGCATATTCTTGAAAATTTAAAATTATTTCATTTAGTGTGGATTTATTTGCAAAAGTGAAGATTAAGTTTTTATTAAAAAAAAAAAAAAAAAACAATGAAAGAAAGTTGAATTTTTTCTCACATCTTAAGAAAGATACTGAAATAAACAAAAAAGATTAACTGAATTGAATTATTTTGTGAGTTACGGTTTACTTCTGGTTCTTTGATTGTCGTTATTTCGTGAACTATTTAATATCAGTTTGGTATTGTTTTGTAAGAATATATCTTTTGAAAAAATTGAATAGATTAATTAAATGTTTTGAATATATTCTGTCAGGAATGAAAGATAAAGAAATGTAAAATTTGCACTGATTTCTTTGGTTTATAAACATTTCATCTTAGTTATTTGACCTAATTGATAACGTATATGAAACCATGAAGAAATTTTAGCTGCTCTTTGTTACCCTTAGACAAAAACTTGAGCTAATTTTTTATGATAAGACATAAAACATTGAGCTAAAGCTTAATTTTGAAATTAAATCTAGAACTCTATAACATATGCTTCGTATTGCTTTGAAGGAATATATATTTTGAGAAATATTTAAGAAAATTGATAAAATTTTCATGGATGTGTGCAGATATTTTTCATTTATAAATATTTCAGTTCAGTATGGTAATTTTATATTTCCTCTTCTTCTTCTCATTGGCACGACAGCCCAGGATGGACCTTGGCCTTCTCAACTAGCCTATACCAAGACATTCTTCCCTTAACCAAGGTTCTCCAGTTTATTATCTTTAAAATTTGTAGGTCCTTTTCAAGGCCGTCAAAAAAGGTTTGGTCGTCCTCTTTTTCTTGTACCCGTTGGCCTGGCACAGAAAACTTTTTTGGTTATCCTGCTATCCTCCATTCTTATAATGTGGCCCGCCCATTTAATCCTTTGAATTTTGATAAACTTAATGACATCAGGTTCTTTATATGCTTTGTAAAGTTCCGTGTTTGATCTTCTAAACCAGGTGCCGTTTTTACTTATTCCACCAAAAATGCTTCGCAGTATTTTTCTCTCAAATCTAGCTTATATTTAACGAACGTAAATATTGGAAGAAATTCTAACTACTCACCGTTACTTACAACCAGATGATAACTAACACTAATTGTTTTTTAATTCAGACTTAAAACCTTGAACTCTTAGGGTTATAAACAGGATCACTTGAAGATATAATATTTATTCTGCAGGAAAAGAAGATTCTGCCTCTTTTAATTTTATATTCTATTTTTGGATTTTAAGTGTAGTTTTCATGTTAACGTATTTTAGCAAGTTTGAAAGTATTTTGGTAAACTTTGATTTATTTGCAAATGTAACGATTGTGTTTTTTAATTACAACACTTGTAGTCGTAAAACCAAAAATGAATCGACTGTACCACACCAGTAAAAAATATAATAAACCCTATAGCCACCAAGGTACCCAGACCTTATTTGACTTTTTTTATGAGGTTACATTAAAAACGCATTTGTGCAGAATTAGAACCCCTGACAGTGGGAAATTAACAAAATGTAAGGAATGAACTTGATTACCGATTAGTTGTTAGTATCCTGCATTTAAATGGTCAATAACTGATTACTTCAAACTGAAAGAAATTGTTAAATTTATCTTTTATTTTCAATCCCAGATATCAGACAATTTTAAGGCAAGCGTTGTATTTTAATTTTTTATTGACTGATTAATTATTTTTAAAACTTTGTATGAATATGCAAAGCTTGTTTCTTTAAGGCTTGATTAAAGATAGGCAAAAACCTTAACAAAAAATCGAATTTTTTAGACTTTTATTTCCAGGTATTGTAAACAATGATTTCAATTTTTTTTCTTTATAGCTTTCTCCTGGCTTTCAAAAGCAGCATTTTGTTCAGGTTGAAAATTCAATGATCAGAACAACCTTCACTTTTGAAGTGTTAATGAAAGTATAGAAAAACCTGCTCAAATTTACTTTGTTTTAGAGATGGTCATAAAATACCTTTTGGATATGTAAATTTATCCTCTGTTTGACGACACTTTCTACTCTTGATTTATGAATCTCAGTACAAAAGAGTTGTTTATGCATATTAATGTAAACCTCTAACTAGCATACGTAAATTTAACATTCTCTTAAGCTTGCTAGGTTTACTTGCTAATGATTTATAAACTTTGTTGGACTTTGTGATAAAAGTTGCTGTTGTTGATGTTACCGTTAAAGTATATAATGCAGTTATTTCATAAAATACCTAGTTATTCCATGAAATAACTGATCGTGTCCGTTAAAGTGTGTAATATGTTATTAATTTGACACTTTAACTAGTTATTCTATGAAATAACTAGGTATTATATAAATTAACTAATGAGAGACAGTTAAAGTGCAAAATAAACAATTGATCTAAAATGAAATAACTAGGTATTCTATAAATAAACTAATGATAGACAATTAAAATGAAAAAGAAGCAATTTATCTCATTTATGCAGCGTATAAATGGTATTTATGGAAACGTACCATAAAATCATTTGTTACAACAAGGATTATTAAAATAACACTTGGAATTACAAAGAACATTATTTCTAAAACAAAAACATTTTTTGTTGACACACTGGGTTTTACACGAACATTTTTTAAATCCCTGACCAGTACCTAAACTTTGAGCTGTAGCAACCGACCGGAGCGATATTTCTACATCCGGTACTTCTTCGATTTTAATTAATTTTTGTTCGCACACACTGAACTGGGATCGGGAATTTAATTGTTTTATGCGGCCGTTTCTTGTGCCCAATTGGAAAAACATTCATTGCATTCAAAATATTTTGTAATTGATCTTCGTTCATAATGCAGTAAGGGTGGAAGGTACATGCATTTGTCGTGCGAGTTATATGATTTAGATTGTTTTACACTTTAACGGGCTGCAGATCGTTATTCTATGAAATAACTAGTTAAACCATGAAATACAAGAGAGTTTTACACTTGTAACAAATGATTTTATGGTACGTTTCCATAAATACCATTTATACGCTGCATAAATGAGATAAATTGCTTCTTTTTCATTTTAATTGTCTATCATTAGTTTATTTACAGAATACCTAGTTATTTCATTTTAGATCAATTGTTTATTTTACACTTTAACTGTCTCTCATTAGTTAATTTATATAATACCTAGTTATTTCATAGAATAACTAGTTAAAGTGTCAAATTAATAACATATTGCACACTTTAACGGACACGATCAGTTATTTCATGGAATAACTAGGTATTCTATAAAATAACGGATTTCATACTTTAACGGTAACATTGACATTAAAATCAACTTTACACTGTGGTATATTACTTACTGTAATGCGTGGAATTGTTTTGAAGAGATAAATATTTAATACCGTTCATATATTAATGCAAACCCTATTTATAAAAAGTCTCATTCGCAGAAGAAGAAGATTTACCGCTCGATACAAATTTAACGAAACTACAACTTTAATAACTTGAGTGTTTTTTTTATAAATGTTTAACATTATGATTCAATTAAATCATGTCTGCAGAAATATTATGCAGTTCGTAAAACAGTTCGAACACCGGTGATGGTTGAAAAGAATTTCCAATACCATCATAGATTCTTTCTGGAACATACATTCGAGTTAATGACAGCTGCAATTTTTCATAACCTTTAAGAAGTTTCGTGCTAAAGAGCAATGAAGTCGGTCGCGTATCTCATTAAAATCTGTTTATTCTATCTTATCAGAAATTCTTTGACGAAGTTAAACATCTGGGACAATCTCTGTTAATGGCTTTTACTTCCTATGGGAACACAAGCATCAAATCAAAAACAATATTTTGTACTTTTCTAACTTTATTATCCCCCTATACATGTCTGTCTACAACTTGAAGCAGAATAAATATTAATGAATGAATAACTTTGAAGTCAATTTTGTTTTGAAACATTTGGAAATTCTAAATATTTTTTTGACCCCCGTTTATTCCAATTTCTTATTCAGAAATAATGAAAGTTCTTCTTTTTTGTAAGAAATGATTTCACGTAAGAAAAAAAGTTTTATGTTTATGTTTAACTTGAGTGGATGTTTTTTGGTTTAAAAATTCACAACCAAACTGAGATAAGATAGAAGTACAAATCCTTAAGTTATAATTATTATATATATATATATATATATATATATATATATATATATATATATATATATATATATATATATATATATATATATGAGCTGACAAGGTGGCCGAGTGGTTTGTGTGTCTGGCCGGTTCGAATCCTGCTCGGGCCATGGATGTTTCTCTCTCTCTTATTGTTCTACGTCCTTTCCCGTTTGTGTGAATGTGACCTGCCCTATAACCTGCTTTGTGGTTGTGTGACGTGGGCGACGCTGCTCCTCCACCGTTGCTTCGCCACAGGTGCCCACTGTGTAACGAGAAGAGAGCAGAAGTTCTGGCATTTCTTTGGCCAATGGGACAAACCCCAAGTGCCCGCCATTAAAAAAAATAAAAAATAAAATAAAAATATTTATATATTAGGGAATTGTCAACTTCCTTATCTAAAATGTGGCATTTCTTCGTTCCATAAAAGACTATGAGGCGAGAAAAATTATTTCGATAGTTAGAATATAGTTATATAAAACCTTTTTAATATTTACAAAAATTGGTATGCCTCTTACATAATTCACGAAAAATTGCAAATTTAATCATTTGAAAATTACATGAATGTTTCTATTTCGCCATTAACTAATTACAATTGCCAACTAATTATTAATTTTTAATGCCACGTCAGTCTTAAATGACTGACACTGATCTTTCCTTCCAGCCGCGTCAGTTCACAGAAATAGACATTGTAAAATGTGACATGAAAGTAAAGGATTTACATTGTTTTAAGTATTTTTTTTTATTCTATAAAAAAAAATACTTAACATCCAAGGAAGTACTGGATTCCCTGGCATTGGGAGAAATTTGTCTTCGTTGAGGACTTTTTGAACTAACCCGTATTTACACTACATAGAGATGAAAAACACGAAAACCTCCGACTGTTAGACCTGTGGCAACAAACTCTAACTCCTGATCCGTCTACCACTGAGGATATTTTACTTCAACACTGTATTCTTTTGTCAGACGGGTGAGAAATTCGTATCGACCAGCCATCTCTGCGTTTCCAACCCAGTCACCTCATTGGGAGACAAGAGCTCATTCTCTTGAGCTACCACGACTGTTTTTAACAATTAATGAAATTTTTTTTAAAATTTGCTTAATTATTATGTATACAAATAAATTTTTAATTTTTTTTTCTCTCTGTTAGCGATGTGCTTTGCATCAGTACAATACCAGCTCTTCTAAGTAGCACACGTGTCCTGTCTTGAAATTCCTTAAAAAATACGCTTGACGTTCTTAGTGTTAAATAAAAGGAAAACATAATACACAGAAAAAATTCAATAGCAATTAAATTTAAATTTTTGAGTGCAGATTTTTGAATAGCATTAAAAAACCCTACTTTACATTGTCGGTTAAGAAAAAAACTTAAATTGCAAAATACACAGGAATATTAATACAATCACCTCCCTCACCTACCTTTTAAACGATGTTTTAATTTTTCTTTCCTAATTTTAGCCCAATACCAATACCTCTAAAAGATTTCCTATAAGTTCAAAAGCCACAACAATTAGGCTCGTTAATTCTCTTTATTTCAAAACTTTTATAATGAACATCCGCAAAAAAACATCCTTTTTTTAAATGCCGACTACAACATCCTTCCTGAAGATGACAGCGGAACGAAAGAACCCAAAAACGCTATTCAAATCTCATTAAGATTAGCAATGCAACTGCGGACGGGTAAACTATTCGGCAATTTGTCTGGGAACCCAAGGTTCAAGTTGACAGACTGTCATTTTCACAACGTTGAATACGAAGGCCCGCTAACAAAGGCGCAATTAACCCTTTCGAGCCGACTGTCACATATATGTGACAGCAAGAAACGCGCTCACTTCCCGGCCGACACACCCGCGTGTCAGAGAGTTTTCTCGTTCACCCCCGGCCGTCACTTATTTGTGCCAGCGTTTCGGAACGTTTTAAAAAATGAAATTTCATCCAAAAGATGGCATTGTATGTCCATATGGTTTCAGATACATGTAGATTTGACCTTCTACTCAAGATGAAAGTACATTCACGTGGTTTTTAGTCGACGGAGTGGTGGGGGGGAATGTTTTATGAGGGCTCTTTAAATTAGCACGTGATATTTATTTACAGTAAGTAAGGGAGTTTTTTTTTCTTTCGCTACTTTCGATTTTCGGATTAGTTTTCAGTGGATAATTAGATCTTGTAGGCCTCAATTTTTTTTCTTTTTACCATTAGAATGTCGAAGCGTCGAAAAATTTTAACTGAGCTGGAAATGAGGAAATTATGCAAAATATTTAAACTTATTAATATTTATATTACATTTAAACAAGAAATAACTTAAGTAAATAAAGTATCCATAGAAATATATATAAAGCATATGTCACTTATATACTCTATAGAACAATATTAAACAACGCGCTGATATTTCGGTAATTTCATGGAATTAGGCTTAACATCAAAAAACCCTCCGGCCCTGGGGACACACACGCTGGAGAGACTGCCGGCCTCAGCGGTAAGCGCGCTTTCGCGCTTTGCGTCGCGAAAGGGTTAATCAATAGCCATAACTGCGCTTCTAAGTGCTGTGCTTGCTCTTTATGGGGAAACACATTAGTTTTGTCCGAGATCATGGACTCGGATTTATTGCTTCAGATTCCATCGAAGGAATAATTCTAACGCATAAGTGTCCATGAAAGGCAACCGCTTCATCAATGCCTTTCAAAGCGTAAAATTTTATTTTAATTTCGAATTAATATGGGAATGGTTCAAAATGTGTATTGAACTGTAAGGAAAAAACCTAAAAAAATACAAAAAAAAAAAATTCAAAAAACTCCTGGCTCGTACATATCACCATATTTTGTTTTACTATAAAATTTTGCTTAACGAAAAAAAATCTTATACACTGATCTTTTAAACTGATATTTATTAAATTGCTGCAATTCAGTAAATGACACTGTAAAAATTACGGTATTAAACTTGAAAGTGAGAATGGATTTAATTGTAAAATGTGACAGCCCTCTTTACCGTAAAAAAAAAATCTAGTGTACTGTATATATCACCATGAAATTTATTTTTACTATAAAATTTTACGGAACAAAAAAAATCTGATACACTGATCTTTTATACTGATATTTATTAAATTACGGTAATTCAATAAATGACACTGTAAAAGTTACGGTATAAAACTTGTAAGTAAAAATTGATTTAATTGTGAAATGTACCAGCATTCCTTACCGTAAACTGTAAAGAAAAAAAATCTGGTGTACCGTATATTTTATAATATTATTTGCTGAGTCACCTTAATTCAATAAATATTACTATAAAAGTTACGGTATAAAATTTTACGCTAAAATGGATTTTGAGGTAAATAGTCCTATCACTCTGAATGCCGTTACTTTTTACTAAACATTTTTGGGAATTTCTTTGCAGTATGCAGTCGCCAGCTGTTTTAGAAGTAGTTCCTGAAATACTAACAACTGTTAGCTTGATAACTGATATAATTGATAGTGTATTAAATAGATAAAAGCAATTTTTTAACGAAATTAGTTTTGCATCTTCTAGAATAATATGTCAATAACTTCTTAATTTATTCTTTACTATATAAAAATTATAATAAAATAAATTGAATTATTTTATATCTTTAAGATATGATTTTTGTCTATAAATATATTTTATTACATTGTCAAACATGTTTCTCAAATTTATATTTAATTCTTCAATATAGAGTGATGTTTTTATGAGTGTATAATCAATAGTGTACCAAATTAAATAACGAATTGCAAATCCTTATTCTTAAGTGGACTTTAAATAATTCATTAAATCCTTCTGAAATTTATCTTTAATTGGACTCAATTGTTCTATTTCGAATTATATAAGTTACGCTACGTGCTTTTCGAATTTTATAGCGAATAATTAAATTTTTGTGCAAAATCGATTTCGTGCTTTTACCTGAAATTTTGAAATTAAAGTGACATTTAGTCTTTGTTTAGAATTTTTGTTATTAGAAATTGATGAAAAATTACTCTTTAATTTTATAAGCAAACTAAAAAAAAAAGTATCAAAATGTGCTCCCTAACAAGTAAAACTTAATAAAAATACTTCATGAAGATTGATTATTTACTTTTGCAAAAAAGAGTATATTCACTTTTAGATCAGACATTTCGAATTATATTATGACATAAGAAAAAATACAACATAACAAAACAAAACAAAAAAACATTATGATAAAAGAAAAAATACAACACAAATTTAAATGCTCGATTTAATTACACCTTTATTTCAGACATACGTGAATTATTCTCAATTGCTTTCAAAATTATCAAATTATTACTTAAGAACCCAAAAATTATGAAAGCATAATATTACAGTTAACCTTTTAACATTAAATAAATATCAATGATGAATTACTGTTTCTTTTAGATCCAAAAACTGCAAATAATGCCGTGTTAGGAAGATTTTTTTTCTAATGCAGCAAAAGACACCGACGTTTCATTCTGTATTTAATGACCATAAATTATTAAAATGTTAAATATGATATTTTTCACTTATTTAATTTATAATAAAATAATGAAGAAAAGATAAAAAATATGTTTAATAAAAATTCTGCCTCAACTGGTTAATGTCCTAAAATCGTCATAAATTAAATATTTAATATAAAGTAACCCTTTCTCAAATATGCTAATGTTCCCAAATGCTTTATACAAGTTTTAATGAAAAATATAATGAAACTCATTGAGCTAATCAATAAACTATAATTTACTTTTAAATATCCTTTAGTTTATAGGATGATAAAAACTCCTAACAAGAATGTGTATAAAAAATATAATGCTTATAAGTAAAAAAATGTACTTATGAATTACTGAAAATTGTTATCACATAAAAAGTATAAAAATAATAAACAGATCACTTTCCTCCTCATTTTTTATATTTAATAAACATTGTCTTAACAATTTTCTTCTCAGCGTACTTACTTAAGAAAGAATAGTTATGTGCATAAACATTCATTTTCTGCAGTTAGAAACAATATGTGATTCAATAAAGCATTTTTTTTTCTTGAAGTAGCGAGGGATAAAAAAGATCAAGAAAGACTAGACAGGCAATAAGAGAGATAAAATTTATGGATAAGGCTATTAGCCGATCCATCGCTTACGAGCTTCAAGAGATGCTACGCGTTACCAAGATTTACGAGAACCTTGGTATCTGAAGTACTTTCTTTTCTATTGGCAAGAACTTGCAATCAGTGATCAGGTGTGGCGCTATTAATGACACATGGTGCGCATGCACTTGGCACTGCCTTTATTACCGTATTTTTCACTGAAATTCTTTAAAGGGCTTTTCTTACTTTGCTAGAAAATAGCAGATGGTTTTTTACCTCGTGCATTTTGTCTATGTAATGGTCCCAAGATTATAAATACGTAGTGATATTCTAAATTGACTCAGAAATACGGTCTTTCAAAAGACTATAAAATATATATTGACTGCGAAGTGTTATTTAAAAGATATTTGCGCTAAAGAAAAATATGCTTTTTTTCATCTGTTTAAAATAAAAGTGATCCGTTTTTATTAATATGTCGATTTCGAATATGATTCATGCACTATAGAATGTCTAATAAACACCGCTCTTAACATACGTGCTCGGAATTGATCTGCTGATCAACTGCTAAATTTTCAAAGGTGGCTGGATACTATTTGAAGTGGACTTGCTCACCTGTTTCTTATCATCCTTCTTTATATTTTCTTGATAAAGCATGATCTACTGTCCCGATTGATTAAACAACTTTGCACCGTGTTTATCTTCGAACTTTTCTACTGTCACTTTGTGTTCAGACACAGAGGAGGGTTCTTGTTTAGAGAATCGAAACTATAGTATGCCCATTTCTGTACTTATTCCCGTTACTTCCTTACTTTAGTATAAGCTGCACAAAGTATACCCTATCCTTATTTCGATAAACTGACCTGTGAGCGAATAATATACTGCAATCTATTTAGATGAATGTTAGGTGATTTAAAGATTCTACCTATTCGAAGCTTGCAGATAATAAATGACGGCATCACTAAAGTATGGCCAATTACCTAATTCCGATTTTATGGGCTCTATTTTTGAACAACCACGGTAAAGGTGCAATGCAATTTTGATCCCGATCTGGTGATGTAGATAGCTCCTGAGCAGGTGCACCTTTTACAAAACTCCCACACCACAACCAACAAAAAGTCTTTCAGTCACGACATATTTAACAGGAACCTTGATGCGTATACACGGCGGTTGTATAGTTTGCTGCAAGAATCGAACTCGTGACCCCCAACTCTCCTCCATGGTTGTGAGTGGCGCCTTAATAATGAATGAAGGCTCGACTTACTCTTTATTTCTTACTGATAAATTGTAAGTAAATCTATTTGTAATCACAAAAATGCTACTTAAAAATGCTTCCTCCATTTAGTTTTAAAACTGTAATTCTCCATTGAAAAAAAATCAAACTTTTGTAACAATATAAAACATTAGCATTTAAGGCACATAACTCACTTCTTAATTGAAATTAAATGGCAAGATCATTTAGATTTGTTTAATCTGCATTGAATTTATTACATAACATTATTTATTGTTCAAAACACTGCATTAAAGTATTATATATTTTTATTTCATAGTCTCATGACTTTAAAAACATTAATAAACACTTGGAATCTATTCAGACAGAAGTATTTAGATACAGATTTAAAATATATTCAGCAAAAATCAATTTCGAAATGTAGCAGTATTCTAAGGCGATACATGTTATCTTAATAATGATTAATTTAATTAAAATCCAACTTTAGAAAAGCACATTTAATTAAGCGCGTTACTTTCAATGAAATTAAAGTTCCCTAATACATCAAAGAAGCGAAAAGTGTCGAAAAAAAATAATCGCATTTTGAATTCTTCTTTGAAAAGTATCTGCTCAGTATATCTTAATAATTGTCATTTCCATTAATCAAACTCCGATATTTCTTTTTCTTGTTGAATTAGAACTCTCATTCATTTTCTTAATAACCCTGCGTTTTTTTTTGCTTCTAAAATTCATGTTGATCTTTATACATTATTTTATTTTCAAGCTTCTTAAAGTTTTAATTTTGAAATAGAATTTTTGTACTGCAGTTCGCAAAGATTCTTTTTAATATTTCCTTTGCAACCTTTGAAATAGTCTCTGTATAGATTTTTACAACGCATCCGTTGCCATTTAAAATTAAGAAAGTGCCAACTAAAAAAGGTTATTTAAATTAGAATGAGATTTATATTCTTTAGTTTTTGTTAAGAAAACAAATGTCTCTCATGAATGAATTTATTAAATTTTTAATTTAAATATCAATGCAACGTGTTTCTTTAGGATCAACTAATAATGTGAGTTTTTTTTGCATGTTACAATAAACTACAGAAATTGCGTGCACTTCAGCATTTGCTTCATGCACAAATGTCAAAGAAAATAGTTTTTTTCCATGTACACTAAAATATATTTTTGTGAAATAATAAGTCATAAATTATTATGAATTAGAAAATCATTTTAAATGTAGAATTTTTTTTTAAAATCTTTGTCGATGGTTCAAAAAAGAAGTATTTCGTATGATTTTTAAAAATGTTTTTTTAAAACAAATTATTATATATTTGAGCTTGAAATAATTGAATTTAATATACACTTTCTTACTTCATTTTAAATTTAAAATTATATTCAAAATTACTGATTTTTTTTTATCATTTTATGAAAAATAGTTAAATTTTTGCTTTGAAAACATATGATTATAAATGAATTCAATGATGATTTACTTTTAATACCAAATCAACGGGTGTTTTCCTATACACTACGACTACATGCGACAATTGATGATGCTAAATGCTATGATAAAACAAATAACGTCAACGTCAAAGCTTGCTTTGTGGACAAAATGCGAAAAAAAGAAACTTTTATCTAAGGTTACTTAAATATATAATTTATAAAATAGTAAGGAATTGGTGAATGGAAAAGAAACAATCATTTTCATTATTGATTAAGCAAATATTTATAACCGACGTTAAGCAGCCGAACCAATTCTGAGCGTTTACAACTACAAATGATCAAATCCCTAGAATTCTAATTTTGAACCAAAACTTGCAGACAAGGAAACTCCTGGATCAAGCTTTGGGAGAAACTGCAGAGATGCCAACTGCACAGGACATGCAAAAATAATTTAAAAAATGGTAAGTAACTACAACTAAAATTTACAAATATTTGACTAATTTTGCTTGATTTTTAAAAGGTTTAGCATAACTTGATTATAAACTTAAACTGTATAAGACATCTGGGCACATGAGGCCGCTTGCGGCCCTTTTTCCATTCATCTTTAGCTTGATCTTTGTAGTGCCTCGATAAGGTTGTGGAATGCAAATAAAAATAACTTGACTATCTTTCTTTTTTTATTTATTTATTTATAAATAATTGGGCACCTGGGCCGCGCAGAAGGCCCATATCCCATACATCATGAAATAAAATAAAAAACTAAAATATAAAAAAAACAGTTCGAGTTCAGCAGTCTATGAGGTGGCTGTTACTGGGAGACAAGCACCTTGCTTGTATGACTGAAAGAAAAAGAAAATAATAAAAGCAACTTGCTGTAAACTGTGGATGGCTGTAGATAACTTGACTGTAACAAAGTGGTGAATTATATAAGAATTAGAAATATTTATAAATAGTGGTGGATAAAAACCTAATAAATTGAGTTTATTAAACCAAGAATCACAATTAATAAACTACCACTCGAAAATATTTATTCACTGTCCGGAGCAAAATGGCGTCTCTGAAACTAGCCTTCGTGAAGGAATTTTTAATGGGACTAGCCCACATTTGCTTTACATAAAGGGGAAAACCACGAAAACCTTCCACGGTTAGCCTGGTAGCTTGGTAATTTCAGAACATAAAAAAGGGAAGCGGAAGGAAGTGGTTCTTCTATGTAATGATGACGTTTAATTTATTTAAGTAAATATATACATTCAATTTGACATTCCGTTGCACTGAGAAAAAAATTATTATCAAAACTACCTGACTATGATAAAATTTACAGTGTTTCTGGCTCTACGGAAGCACCAATAGTTTTTCCTGAAGAGCTTTGGTAATGATTTTGGTAAAATTAGCAATAAGATATGGTTTTAGAATATGAGATAAAATTTAGAAAATTTAGTAAAAATTTAGTAAATGTTTCAAAATTTGGCAATTTTACCATAACTTAGAACATGACATAAAAACCATTTATTCGATGAAATATACTTAACAGTTTCGCATTTTTGAATAAATGTGTAGTAATAAGGACTATAAATTTGAAAAACAGAATTTTCTACTTTCATAAAATTTCCCAAATTATTGGTTTAAATACCTCACATATATTGTAGTTTCAGTTACCAGCCTCACATGTAGTTTAAGTTACCAGCCTCATATGCAGTTTTAGTTACCAGCATAATGCTTTTTTTTCTTTGTCGCTAGCAGAAATATTAAAACCATACTGCGGGTGTACAGTGAACTTATTTTTGAAATTTTTTCTCCGTATAAATATAAAGTAATAAATATATTTTTGCTAGAATAAAATAGTTTTGGTAAATAGCAATAATATATTTGAGTAAAGTTTTTTAGAGTTATTTCTAAAAAAAAAATTCTAAGTAATTATATATAATTGGAAAATGAGTATTTGAAATGTGATATCAAAGTAAATTAAGAAACTAAAAATCATAAGAGAATATTTCATTTTTTAATTAGTTAACGAATTACTATTTATTTATCCCCTACCTAGCAATTAAGAAATTAAGTAAATAAAAACTAACATGTGGTGAGAATTTTACTGAATAAATACAAGTACAAAATGAAAACGTTTACATTTTCTTCTGCATTTATTTATTTCCCTTTTATTTAATGCAACTCCACCCGGTTCTAATTTATAAACGAATAATCTTGCTTTGTTAGAAAACTAATTAATCAAGAAAGTCTAACGAATTATTTGTTTAGAAAACAAGTGTTTAATTTGTTTGGCAAACAAACAGATTTAATGCACACGAAATTACTATTTTTCCTAAAACTAGTTAGTGATGAATAGTTGAATAACACAAAATAAATTGTGTGCCTAAATTAGATGGAAGTAAGTGAAAGTTTTTTGTCGAAACAATGCAACATACAATTTACTATAAGTGCCATTAAACGCTTAAATGCCAATGTTCCAAAAGCGGAACATAAATTTTGGGATTGAATTTAATGAGTAATTAAAGTCCGAATAATATTATTTCTCATACATTTGAACTTTAAATTTTGAAATATTTTTGCAATTAGTTTGGTTTCGTTTCCACAACAATTAGATTTTTTTTTTAAATTTTAAAAATTTAATGCCATTTGTAAAGTTTTATTCCGCTTGCTACACGATTTACCGAAATTCAAAATTTTATGTGACTATAATAAATAAAAGCTTTTAAGAGAGTACAATAATTCTCTGTTAGGCATCAAATAAAAATTTTATTTTAAAATTTTAAAGTCAAAATATTAGTTTAATTTCAAATGTTCCACTTTTAAAACATTCGTTTTTCAAGGATTTTAATTTTAGATATCAAATATAATTCACTGAGTTGTGTTGTATGCATTTCTTTCATTTGGTATTATGGCATTTAAGATAAATAATGATGCCAAAATGAAAAAAAGGGGATGAATTTGTTTAGATTTAACTTCGTTTTATGAGAATTTGTAGGTAGTAAGCATATTTCTATATTCCAAAAGTAATGCATATTTGCATTTTATTGACATTTATATTTACATTATAATTACATTATTATATCATTATTTTATTATTATTATCATATCATTATTATATTGATGTTATATGGATAATTGAAACTGTTATATAGACTTTATCAAATATATATTTCAGAACAAAAATCATCGAAGCAAATCTTTTTAATAATAAACCAAAAGAAGAGGTGAAAAAGCCTTTGATTTACCAGTGAATCATTTTTTGATTGATTACTGCAATTTTTAGTCACCACTTCTACTAATAATTAGCAGAACTTCTATTAATATTGCTGTTTAGCTTACTATACATACCGAATGAGATTCGCAATAGAATGACTCATTCGTTGAACGTCAGAACCTGAACAAGAAATATTATGTATCTAAAAAAAAGGCTTTGATTTACCAGTGAAAATTTTTTTTGATTGATTTCTGCTTATTTTTAGTCCCCACTTCCACTAATTATGAGAACAGCTTCTATTAATATTGCTGTTTAGAATACTATACATACGGAATGAGATTAGCAACATAACGACTCTTTCGTTGAACGTCAGAACCTAACAAAAAATCTTATGAATCTAAGAAACACCCTATTAGCGAGATCAACGCAAAATTGTCAAAAACGTCCACAAAGAAGTTTACTTTTGAATTCAGAATAATCAGAACAACATTACTTGAATATACGTCTATAAACGTAAATTTTTAACTTAATAAATCGTTTTTAAGTATAAAATATTATTTTTTTTAATATTATTTAGTAATTGAATTATATTAGTAATTTAAGGATATACAGTCCTTGGCCAAATTATTAGACGCATTATGAGATTCCATGTAAAGTCTTTATTATCAGGTGTATATGTAACAACTTATTGTTTTTACGCGGATTAAACCGGTTTGCATTTGTTTACGTTCTTGTATCAATTGGTTAACATTGTAATGTAATACGTAAAAAATAAATACAAATAGAAAGTATATAAAAAATCTCCTGAATAAAAACCCATTACATGCATGCCTAAATATAAAATTATTGCATGCATACTCGTGCAAAGCATGTAATTATTAAAAAAATACAGTGCATCTAATTATTTCGTCAAATTATTGTAATATACTAATATAATACCTGATATAATAAATAATCTATATTTATATAATATATCGTCTAATTATTCCATTCCTCAAATTTATATTATATATCGTCTAATTTAACCAATTGACACATAAGCAATTGCAAACCGATTTCAGTCACGTAAATCAATAAAACTGTATAGTATCACCTACTAATCAAAACTTTGCATAGAATCTTATAGTACGTCTAATAATTTAGAAAGGAACTGTATAACAACTCATTTATAAACGCTGAAACCTGAGCAAAAAATATTATGAGTCTAACTAACACCATGTTTGTGAAATAAAAACAAATTTATTGGAAATGTCCGTAGAAAGAAAAAAGAAATCTTTTTAATCTGGAAAATAACCTCTAAGAAAAATAAACTACATGTTTACGAGCCTTATAAAATTTTAATCTGCACTTGTAAGTATATTAATTAGATGGAAAAAGTGCTAAATAATCGTTCATTTAAGCGGCATTTATAGCTTTACTACGTTAAAACTGGACTAATCAAGCGAAAGAAGAGGAAAATGCATGCTTAGCTGTCTTTTTTATTCTAGAAGTTTTCCATCATTTTTTTACCCATTGATGGATGTCTAGAACATTCCAGGTCATGAAGATCAATGTTAACATTACCAATAATCTGGCCATCAAAGCCTTCGACAAGCCTGCTTCTGACAGTAAGGAGTTTACATTGGATAAAAATGTGTTATGGCGGTAAAAAATGTTAATTAAAGTCTAGATACAGGCTTGAGATTATGAATAATAAGTTTTCTTCTTAATCTATTAAAAAGCTATATCTGTACATGAATATATTCCGAATTCCTAGTGATAAGTTTATATTAATTTTTGGTTGGTGTAGGTGTGTTTCAACCTCATTAATATGAAACTTGTTTGTGTAAATTTTTTGTTGCATGAGAAAAAAAAATCCTTTAATTTTTCATGTTAACACTTTTTTCTCAATTCAGAAAAAGGGAATAAATTATTGGGTATTTTGAGGCATTTTGTGGGACGAAGGGGTTAAAAGTTTGGTGCAGCATTGATTTGATGATAGTTGAACCGTATTATCATACACCTGAAACTTGAATACATATTGTTGACATATTTTTCAAAATATATATTGAAGAAAATTATTAAGACTGCTTGAATTCAAATGTACTATTAATTCATTTTTACAAGAATTTATAAAATTTAATTTATTGTCACCAGATACCAGATGCACTTTAGTCTACTTGTGATTTTTATACTACCTGTTATATATATATATATATATATATATATATATATATATATATATATATATATATATATATATATATATATATATATATATATATATATATATATATATATATATATATATATATATATATATATATATGGATATTCGAGACGTAATAGAATCCTAAAGATTGAAATTTTCTAATAGAAAGAAACTCTGATGAAACAATTTATCAACATTTTTAAAAATAAAATCCATATGGTTTACCAAACCATATATTAAGCTTACAATTCAATTACATTTAAGGATTATAACAATTATCAAAACATTTGCGAAATTTTTCTTTGCGTAAAATATCCTTTTTTATTTTAAAAACAAAAAAAAAAGTTAACTGAAAATGCTGATTTTTCTATTTTTTATTCATAAGTTTCGCCTTCATTCTCTCCAAAAATAAATAATAAATAAATAAATAAAATGTATACATCAGTTGATTGCCATGTGAATTACTCATTAAAGTTTCATAATACTAAAAATATTACTAGAGGGTTTTGTTTTATACACTATAAAATTGATTACTCTAGGAAAATTTATACAAATACTTGATCTTGTCTTTTTGGGTGCCAGAATTTCAATTCTAAAATTAGTTGTGTTCCTTAAGCTACGGATTTTTTTTAAAATGATATATTCATTCTATTTTCTGTTGAAATATTCACATTTGATAACATTATACATAGCAGGGAGTCGTGTAAATATGGCGACAAATTTTTAATAAAATTAGGAAACACATCCTCAGGATAAAAATTGCATAGGAACCCATGCCCGGAAATGTCGTCATAAACGGATGAGGAACTTCCCTGTTGTTATCTGCTCAGAAGCAGTGGTGGCATCAGACAACATTTCTTGGCCTGGATTTCTACGCAATTTTAATTTTGATGATGTGTCTTAACTTCCCTAGTAGTTTATCTCAACATTGATGCGACATAACTTTTTAGAACTTACACATTTCGACAAAAAATAGGGTAAAATAATGTTAAAAGAATATTAGTGGTCGCAGCAATGAAATGAGCAAAGTGAAAATATCCACGATACGTTAAAATATCTGCTGCAATGGAGAAAAAAAAAATGTTACGCAATGTTATCTGCGTACAGTTTTTAAAAGTAAGAAACTCACTATTAATGCTTAATTCATGCTCCTTATTAGTTCTCCCAAACTAAAAAAAAAATCTTCTGGCGAAGATACATTCAACTTTTTTTTATAATTATTGTAAGAAGTCTTAATTAGTCTAAGGAAAAGTTTTCTTAAGTTAGCTTGTAGCCAATTAACATTTTGTGTCGCAGAGTTGGTGCATATAGAATTAATTTGGCTTAAGACTTTCAGCCAAACTTTTTTTTTCTTGAGGATCTGATCATAATTTCAATGTTGTGTTCAGCTGCTGTAATAAACTGAAGGTCAATATTTTATAATTTTAGAAAGCAATTCAAACTTTTAATAAATAAACATTAGGTGTCTTGACAATTCGATATTCCAAATAAGCATTTTGCTTATTCTATAGCGGAAAAAGATACCTTTTTACTTGAAAAAACCCTTTTATCTCATTTAATGCATTTAGAAAACTATGAAATTCAATTTACTGCACTGTAAACAATTCCAGTTCAAATTACGGTAAGAAGTAACGGCACTCAGGATGCTGGCACTTTTTACTGTGATATATATTTTTACCGGTGAAATCTATTTTTGTAAAATCAATTTTTTTTTTTTTATCTTACGAAAAAAAAAAGTAATGTACCGTAATTTTCACAAAAATAATTACCGCTAAGCATTTTTAACATCATAATTAGCAGCTTTTCTTTATTCAAAACCTGAAAATATAATAACTTATTAAAAGCTTAATAAATTTATCTTATTACTAAAACAGTAATAAAAAATATAATACTGTAATAATAAAACAAATCTTAGTAATAAAGTAAACTTTATACTCCTATTACGATAGGCTTAAGATATAGTACTGCATCTACATATAGTACTGTTTTATAAATCCTTACTACAAGCAAAAATAAAATAAGAGCTGTATTATTTTTTTATACTATGTCTTAGAGAACATTGTAAAGCAAAACTCAACTTGAAAAGTTTGATTACTTAATTTTCATTTTTGTCGAAGAAATCTAGACACTAGCAACAAGACAAATGATAATGCTTTCAAATGAGCCATGACCTTCTATTCAGCAAAAGTTAAACTTATTTGCTAATGAAGGAGAGTTTTAGTCATGGAATTAGTTGCATCACATGAAAGTTATTGTCAAGAGATATATGAAGAAAAATGAAGTTTCTGGCTAGACACATGGTTCCTTGTTTCAAATTTCTTCATAATTGGTTTAGCATTCTATCCTGCTATAATGACAGGATTGGACATTTATCTTCATAATATTTTTGATCGAGGACATACAAAGAATAATATTTAATATCAAACATACAGGGAATGAAATTTTTAAAATATTATGAAATTTCGGTAGTCATGAAAATGCTAGGTATATTATTGAAGTATGAAATTTTCTTTCGTTTTTGATCTAAATAATAATAATATAATAATTTCTTTCATTTTTGATTTCTTTTATAGATGATTTATATTGCATTCTAGTGAACACCACTATTTACGTAAATGAGAGTTTTTGGTAATTTTTTAAACCAGCTTTCATTTTTAACATAGCAGATTTATGGAAAAAGTGCATAAAGAGGAAAGTGAGTTTTAAGTAGTTTAATCCAGTTGTCCTGAACAAAATTTCGTCAAAGTGACGAAATAGCTGTCAATAACAGAAACAAATTTCGTCAAAATTAAAGAAATATGTCGTCATTCTCTTTTTTCAACAAAACAAAAACTAATGTATTAAACTTTTCTAATAATCCCTTTATCGTGGGCACTATGAAGGTGGATCAATGCCTCCCATAAAATACATGGACAAAGAAATACATTGCACCTATGACCGAACTGGGATTCGAACCCGTGATCTCCCTGGAACGGGGACATTCCTTTACCACAATACAAGTCGGTCAGCCTTTTCCGTCACTTTATTTCGTCTATCATCTAGTCTTTATTTCTACCAACAATCTCTCACAATGCACTACAATGAGGTTTCGAATTAAGGAAACAGTTTCGTTATGTATTCAAACCTGCTTAACTACTGCACTTTTTGCAAAATATTTTACAGAGTACTGGAAATTTAATATCCAAAATTTTCAGAGCCTTAATTGCCTCTCCACAAAAGAGCTGCATCAAAATGGAGTCGCATATTAATTTTTAATTTATTTATATGAAGTGGTGTGGAAAATGCTTTTAAATGAATGAAAAATAATACAACAAAATATAACATAGCTACCTCAAGAATGAATTTTTACAAAAAGAAGAGAAAGTTGGCAGCTCTGTAATATTTGAGAATTTATATTTTGTCACAAAACACCTGATTTAATGACGAAATGACTCTCAAAATTTACGAAATACTGCTGAAAGATTACTGAATCGTCAAAAGTAAAAATTTTATTTCTGAAAGTGTATAGAAAACATTCCTGAAAATATTACTAGTCTTGATTCTTTCTAACTGCACAAAAAGTAATTAGGAATCTTATATACTTGAATAATTTATGTGTTTTTGACTTCCGAGCAAAGTTTTTAAATGACGAACAAATTTTTAAGACGAAAAGCATTCTGGTAGAAAATGCAGATTGCCTTTGAATATTTTTTTTTTAATAATCACATTGAAAAAAGTACTGACGTATTTTAGTACCAAGTTTTAATTAAAATTTATCTAAACTAGAGCCCTGAAAAAAATTAAGAATGTCATATTATATTATTCTAGAATTCTGAGCTATCAAAAAAATTAAAAAAAAATACGAGTAGATTTGATTTTTTGTCTAAAAGTATCTAAAATATTTGGCTATATACTGGTTTATTTAGGAGAAATGTGAGTCTTATAACGAACACTTCGCGAAATATTTTGTCTCATAAACGGAGCCTTTATAGTATTTTTCATTTCAAAAATGAAATTCCTCAAGAAATTTTCCGCTTGAAAAATGACTTAGATCAGTGTTTCCCAACCTTTTTTGTGCCATGCCCCACCTAATCCTTTCTAAAATTCTTATGCCCCCTATGTAACATATCCATAAATTTTAATATTAAAAAATTGAATTGTTCACTTAAGTAGCTTAAAATAGAGGTTTTAGGAAAAAATCACTAGGAAATTATTAACGAAACACAGTAAGTAAATTTTCAAAACATATAATGAAGAAATAAATTGAAAATCAAAATAATTTTGATATAATCAAATTCGAAATAATTTTAAGATTTTTCTATAATAATTTAATATTTTAATTTATTGAGATTCTTGCGCTGAATGCTTGATGCACAGAGATTTTATGCTCCAATTTAGCTAGCTTCAGTCTCAAGTCTCCCCGTTGTATTACATCCAGGCGATTTCTTATTTTTACCAGTAAATCATTTACAAAACTAAATCCACATTCAGCTAAATATGTAAATGTAAACTGTAACAATAGTTTTCTTGCACATTTGGGTATTTGATTTCTGTTTCCTCACAAAGCCATGCCATCACTCCTTTTATATAAAATAAAATTTTAAGTGACTCATCATTTTGCATTTCTGCGAGTTCTTCTTGATACTGCATATTTGATATATCAGACAAATCCACTAACATTGACTGCATCATCCGTGTCGGAAAATCAATTTGTTTTAAATCAGAAAATGTTTCTTTTAAATCAGCCGAAAGAATTTTCAGATGATCGACAATAATAAGTAAAGCTGTATCATTTACTTCACATCTTTGGAGCCAATGAAACTGCTCAAAGTTTTTGTTGTTAATATATTTCTGACATAACTCAATAAGGGTAATGAAGCCAAATATCTTCGCTTTTGCATCAAACAGAGTTTCATTTGTTCCTTGAAGTTGCTTATTTAATATATTTAGTTTCTCAAAAATACCGGCTAAATAACTCACAAATGCTTTACCATCGACTGTTAACAGATACTTCATTTCAGGTTCGTCGCCTAAAAAATCGCTAAGTCATGTAACATTTATCGGCCTCAATTATTTATTTTTTATTTATTATTATTTTTCTTTCAATTTTGGCACCGAAATCTAGCATTGCATTTAAATGGCCCGGAGCAAAAGGGTTAAACTCGTGTCGAGTCAATTTTCGAATTGCCCCCTTAACAATCAAAATGCCCCCCAGTGGGGCGTGGGCCCCACGTTGGGAAACACTGACTTAGATGATAACATTTTTAATTCATTAAAAAAACTAAAACTCTCTGTGTTTTGTCACTATACCATGGCATGCTGTCAAAATTCTAAAGCAAATTACAGAAAAAAGTATCGCTACTCAGGGCGATGGTACTTTTTACTGTAAAATCAATTTTTCGAAATATGGTACGGAAAAAAATATGATACACCGTAATTTTAACAGTATAACTACCATAAAAATCACTAAATCACTCTAAATGAATAAATGATATTGTAAAAAAATCCAGAATAACATTTTTGGAAATAATAAATTTTACAGTCAAATGAATTTTATAGACGAAGCACCAAAAGTGCTGGTATTTTGGACAGTAACAGAATTTTAGTGAACCAATTAGTCTCTCCTAATGAAGCAGCTTAGTTCTTGCAGATTGGTACATATTATGCCCGAGTAAGCTTACCTGTCAATCTCATGACCGATAGAACATGAGTTCGAGTCCCAGTATTGACACCATATTATTACATCATATATTAAAACACAACTGAACCATATCCTTATCCTAATGCCCATTACCTAACTAAAAGCCTAGCTCCAGTGTTCAGTTAAATTGCTTTCTTACCGTTTTGAATCCATGCTAGTTGTAAATGATTAAAAAACGTATACTTTTGCATTCATGGTCTTTTAACCATACTAGCTGTAAACGGTTTCAAAGTCGTAAAGGTAAAAAAGGAATTTACCGCAAACATTCCGGTTAATTTAATGAACCTAATGCTGCTGACTACTTTACGATGATTTTAGAATGGAAATTCTAGCTGTGCATAAGGGTTTAAAAATCAATATTTATTAAATTTTTTTAGAAAAAATAGTAATACAACATAAGTAAAAGAAGGCGTGAAGAAATTGTAGGTTTTCTAGGTATATTCCTTTTTCTTTTATTTATCTTTCAAAAGAGTACATCCATGTTTTAGAGCCACGTTGGAAGAATAGAACTTACCGTAACTAGGGTTACCTAAGGAGTTCTGAACGTGAAATTCTAGAATTTTTTGGAACGATTGTTTTAGTATTTTATAAATCCTCATTTTACGTTGACGAAATAGACAGCTGGGAAGAAAGAAATAAAGAAACAGTATCAGAATTCGAACTAGGGAAGAAACATTAAAAAAAATACATAAAAAATAAAGGAAATCATACACCGAAAATTCGAAAAAAAAGTTTTGAGGAAGATTGCAAAGAAAGAACTGAGAAAGATAGAATTGTTTTCTATGGAATGGGTTTCAATTCTTTCTATTCTACACCAGCGGAGAGAACTTTTGTTGCGTCATCTCAATGGTTTGGTGCAACTGCGACCAGTTTGATATGGATAAGTTAATTTTTTGTATAACTTTTTAACTTTAAAAATTCTTTTTTGTACAAAATTTTAAACTACAAAACAAAATGTATTTCTCTCTCTTTCGCTCTTTTCGTATATATATATATATATATATATATATATATATATATATATATATATATATATATATATATATATATATATATATATATATATATATATATATATATATATATATATATATAAAGAGAGAGCGAGAGATTGAGAGAGAAGGATATAAATAGCAAAAATATGATAAAAAGTTTTGAAACTCATCAGCAGCTAACAAACCTCTGAACGAAACAAGCATAGAGTTTAGAGTTTTGTTATAGCAATGCGGCCAACAGCAAAAGATGTAAGCTAAGTTGCTATTGCCTGGACCTTACGCAAGTAATACAAGTCATGAAAATTCAAAGAGAGTCAGAATACAAAACAGAAATTTTTTTAATCCGTAATCAGTGCATAATCAAACGAAGTCCAAGTCCTTGCTCACACATACCACCACATCAACAACCAACCTTCCAAATTAATGGATTGAAGATGGAGCGTCATAAATTAATGTAAGTGATTGTTACAGTTTAGGCATTTGTGGACAATGTAAATCCCAAATGGTAAATGTGAACTTAAATTTTAAATTGAGCTAAAAGATGATTGTTTAAATTAGTTGGGAAGTTACTGCGAAGAAGTTTGGCTTTGAAATTATCCACTACCAATTTAAAGTTTGCGTTATTGTTAGAAGTTCTTTTAAATCTCATAATTTGAGGAATAATAATACCTTTGAGCACCCCAACTATAATGTAACTGAAAAATTTTTGTAGACTGAGTTCTTCAATTTTGAAATATTTGCGTTTATCTTGTACAGATATCTTGGGTTTGTGGTCCAAAACTATATGTAGATCTAAGAAGTTAACAGTGCTGTCAACATCATTAATTTTAACATTTAAACAATTCTGATAAATTGAAAGATGTCAATTTCGAAAGTCAGGAAAGTTAATGCAGACAATGTCATCAATATATCTTCAGCATAAAGTTGTGATTTATTTCGTTATACAGCTGTTTCGTTATTGCGGAATATATATATATATATATATATATATATATATATATATATATATATATATATATATATATATATATATATATATATATATATATATATATATATATATAATATTATTATATTATATATATATATATAATATTATTATATTATATATTATTTTTTACTTTCGTTAAGTTACGAGAATTTATTTTATAAATGGTAATCGAAAAAAAAATGATAATTTGTAAAATTGTATCGTACCTCATATTTCAAGAAATATCATAAGCCATTGATTTCTATTGTTTTCAGATATATATTCTGGGATATTATTACTCACATTCTTCTTTCTAAAACAAATACCGGAAGGAAATGTAAAGTTCAAAACGTTGAACATCACGGCTGGTTAAATTGAACTCTTCATTTTAGGAATGGTATTGCTCAAAGATCTCCGTGAATAAAATGAATGCTCCGATATGTCACGTTCCCGTAATACGAGTTACAGCGATGTTTCGCCTTTCTAGAAACTAGTTGTTTGGAAAAATTCTATCCCTCCAAAACATTTTTACTGGAACAACAAGATGCTATTTGGGGAATCTTTAAATTCCCTTTTTGTAGTGGTCTTATCCTTTCTCTTTCTCTATGAGAATACTAGAGAAGAAATTTCTAAAAGAAACTTAAGGATTTGGTTGTTTTAATAGCCCCCAAAGGAAAAATCGGACCCAAATAATGACCAATTCTTTTCTTTGGAGGATTTTTTCAGCATACACCGGTGAAAAATACGAAAAATATACGCCATTCAGATGGGTATAAGTCATGGTTGGCAAAGGTTTTCAAATTCTTTTACTTTCTTGTCTTATGAAACTCTAAGAAAGTATAGTTTGGGGGCAAAAGAAGCTTATAATTTTTTAAGAGCAATTTTTAAAGATTTAATGCTGACGAATTGTTTATTCTAAGTAAACGTTGAAATTCTAAAGTTTTTATCAATCTAATATTTTTTCTTTAAACTTTTTACTGAAAATATTTTCAAATAGCGTTTTATTATTTAATTTTTAGGTGAAGTTTGTTATTCCTATTCTTTTGGCTTTTTTGGTTCTTGCATTGTAAGAAATGATCAATAAAAAATTACGAAGCTTTCTTCGTTCTTGACGAAACTGTTTCCTTTTATGTGTTCCGATAAAAAATTTCGTTAAAGTGACGAAATAACAGTCTTTACTTCTTCGAAGAAATGAACTTCGTCAAAAAAAAATTTAAAAATATTTCGTTATTCTATTTTTTTCAAAAAGAAAACAAAAAACAAATAGTGTATAATTTAATTTTTCTTATAATCAGTATAATGTTGGCTTGGTGGATCATTGTCACCCCTACAACATGATTCATCCAACAACGCATCACCCCAAAAGGCGTTTCATCACATGTCACGTGATTTTGTGATGAAATGATTCTCAAATCAAACGGAATACAGCTCAAGGATTGTTGAATCGTAAAAAGTGAGAGTTTTATTTCTGAGAGTGATATTATTTGATATGGGGAGTCTTATGTTTTAGTGTACTTTATCTCTTAAACCAAATGCACTGTAAAAATTGGATATTCAAATTATTTTCTATTTTGACGAAATGGTTTCCCTGATAAAGGTCTGATTGAACATTTAATCAAATTGAGGAAGTTACGATCTTCACTTGTTTAAGGATATGAATTTCATCATATGTTGATTTTAATTGATTAGGAAATACTGCATAAAATTAAGTAAAAAATATATATGCGTTCAGCTTCATAAAGGTAAGGCTTGATCATCCAAAACGAAAGTAAACTCAACATAGGAGCAACTTAACAACACTTAAATTGTTATTCAAGAATGAAATCACGTCATTTCGCTTTATTTCTAATAACCCTGAACTGTCAGCTGTCCCACAGTCTAATTCTTTTTTTCCGACAACTTTTTGAACAAATAGTGCTACACTGTTAAAATTTTCATTCTAAAATTATGGAAAAATAACTGGAAGCTGTCTGTCCATCCGATTAATCGTAAAGTTTACGGTAAAGAACATTTTTTTTCATTTACGGTTTTGAAACCATTTACAAAAAGTATGGTAATTAAACGATGAATATAAAACTACTCGGTTTTTTAACCATTTACAACTAGCATTTTTAAAAAACGTAAGAAAAAATAATTATCTAACTAGGCATAGGAGCTCGGTTTTTCTTAAGGTAATGGTAATTAGAGAGTGCCGGTCACTGGAAATTCTCCATGTGGTAAGGGAAATTGAAGAAATATTGTGGTGTCACCACTAGGACTCGAACTCCAGTTCTGCCGGTCATGAGATTGACAGATAAGCCCGCTCGGCTATGATATGTACACAGTTGCATAGAACTAAGTTGCTTCATCAGGTGGTTCGAATTGGTGAGATAAAATTCTGGTTGTTTAACCGTATTAGGTGAACGCAGTCAATAAACAGTTTTTCTCAAACCTAACAGTTTGATTACCATTTCATTTATGGTAATTTGACTGTTTTGATTAAATATGGTAAAATAACCTTTCAATAAATTGTTATTTAACCACTTTTTCCGAGAAATTTCTAAGAGTGTATATTCAACTCTTGGGTGGTTTTTGGGACTCTTATTATTAAAAATTGTATGAAGGAATGCCTTGGAAACCGTTAGGAGGCAAGGGAAAAAATTGGAATAAATAAATAAATTTAAAAAAAACTTTTGGCACACATCATTGAAATGTCTTATATGAGAAAACATGTAAATACGGGGGACACTCTTTATAGTTTGAAATTACATGAAGCAACACATGGCACTAAATTGGCAATTGAAAAAAATGAATTGAAAAAATAAAATAAAATTACTTGACACGTGTCATTGAAATATCTTATATGAGAAAACTCATAAAAATGTACGCGTTCTTTCGCTTCAAAAATTTAATCTCCATTTTTAAATTATTTACGCTTAAATTATTTCATATTTGTTTACACAGATAATTTCAAAATAAACAAATTTTTTACAAGATTAGTGTCACATTTGAATATCTTATTTATTCTAAAGTTATTTCTCCATATGTCAGTTTGGAGGGATTTGTGAAAGAGTAATTTATTTAAAATTCTGACAAATAAGAAAATGCTTTGAAAATTACTTTTTATTGTCATTTCTTTGTCACTTTCTCTTAATAAATATAATGAATACATATTACTATATTTCAACTCTAGTATTACGTTATTCTTCCCATTTCATATGATGTCTGGACAATTCTAGGAGAATATTTTCTATGAGATTTACATATAATTGACAAATGCGTTTATGCACTAAGTAATGTTATAAGGAGCTTGCATTCTATTCAAATTAAATTGCAATCTTGAATTCAAATCTTCCATCAGTGCGTATAAACTGAATATGAAATTAGATCAGCATAGAATCGTAAGACGAAAATTCAATTTTCCGAAATCAATTATTCCAGGAATATTAAAGATGGAATTTGATTATAAATTTGTTTTTCATTTCTCGAAACAAGCAGATAAATGTATCAAGAAATGCATTGTTGAAAAATGAAGGAGATATGTTTACAAATTAGTTATAAACTGAATAATTATTACTAAAAGCTGAAACTTTTACTTGGAATATGTAATTTGATATACGAAATGATGATATTTTAATGAATAAATCATTCCACTTTGGGGTATCTTTTTGAAGAGATAAAACATTTTGTAATACTTCTTAAAATGCACTTCAAATCCTTAATTTTTATTGTGTATTTATATCCCTCTATGTATCCTAAGAATATGGATTTCAATAATAATTATCTGCGAATATGATCACGTAATTTCTGTATGAAATTTCTCAACATTATTATAAATGTAATGAACAATACAATTTGAAATATAATATCATACATAGAATACGATGCAGTTTTTATTTCTTAGCAAATGTACTGTAAAATCTAATTTATACTGAGGAAATGAAAAAAATCACTGCGGTAAATAAATCAATTCTTATTAGGTCTCTTATTTAATCGCAATAAACTTCGTAATCCATTCAAAAATATGTTTCAAAACTATTCTCGATCAAACAGACACTTTCATACATTGTTACATTCTTTTTCGTATACAGAGTGTCGCAGGATTATTGGAACAGACTTTAAGGGAAGATAGAGGCACAGAAACCCATAGTCGGAAAAGTAGTATGACGTGAAAAGTGTGCAAAACAGGATCATCCTGAATAACTTTTGATCTAATGATCGGATTTTCACATTCTAGGACTCAATCTTAGTGTCTCGAAAGGATGACCTCAAATAAGCTAATTAATATATGCAGACAGTTTTTTAAGTTACGAAATTAGACACAAAAACGTACTTTCTCTGAATCAACATACCTTTTCTTCGACGGATTTGGACATCTGACCTGCAAAAATTCGGTTAAATAGTTCCTGAGAAATTGACTTTAAAATATCAATTTCTCAGAAACTATTCGATTGATTTCTCTCAAATTTTGTAGTTTGCCTTGTAAAATTAGATACTTTAAATTAATGTAAAGAAAATATGCTTTGCAAATCAAATGTATTTCGGCTATTACTGAATGAAATAAAAAAATTATAAATATTTACTGAAAGTTATTTTTTACATGGAATTATCTTTAGGTAAACGAATTTTATAATTGCTCACAAAAAGTCTTTAATTCGCTTTAAAATTTCTCGAGATTGAGCAAAATACCCAAAAAGTAAAATTGGCATCACGGGGTCCAAAAATTGGAGATCTTTTCTGACCAAACTATGGGGACCATGCTTCCTAGATTGTAGCTACCCCCGCTATTTTAGCTGCAAGATATCATAATCTGTCTAAAAAATGATGTGTTTATTCAGAAAAAGAACGTATTTGAGTCTAATTTTGAAACTTATATAATCACCTGCGCTAATTAATTAGCATATTTGAGGTCATCCCCTCGAACCATTAAGTTTCAGTCCTAGGACTTTGAAATCTGATTATTAGATCAAAAGATATTCATGCTGGTCAACCTTTTTTTTTTCTGCACACTGTGAAAGGAACAAAGAGAGTAAAGACTGAGTTCATTTGAAATACGTATTGCTCAAGGAAATTACATGTTCTGTGGTTAATGATACGTGCAAATGTCACAAAAGAAGTTCAAAGTTTCCACCGTCTGATTATGGATTGGCGGACTCCTTCAAATACACATGGAATTTCTTGGATTTGCGTAGAAGCACCGATAATTCTTACAACCCTATCTCTTTTGGAATCCGCAGGTGTTGCGTAAGCAGAACTTTTCAGTGCATCTCAAAGAAAGAAATTTATATTGCTTAAATCAGGAGAGAGTAGGGGCGAGAGAATCTGTCTACCACGTCCAACCCATCTTGTGAAAAACACCACCTAGCAGCGAACGAAGACGTTTCCGACCATGGGATGCTATGCAAATCTGAATCCTTCTGTTGTCCCATACTTACCTTGAAAGTTTTTCCCGATAATTCTGGGACACCTTGTATATTTACTTATCATTTAACAATGCATTGATTTGATTTTCACTAAAAAGTTAAAATGCCCTCATTACATTTATGTGTACATAAAAGAAATACCAAACTTGAAGCATAATATAATTCCTAATTTAAGACTCGATCTATCTTAAAAATACGATTTAATTAATACTAAATAATAGAAATGAAAATATCATAATGAATAAATCATTTTTTTAAGTCCTTGATTTAATAGCAATAAGTTTTGTAATCATTCGAAAATATAAGATTTTAACAAATAAATGGATTGATTAATTGCGGATATTATATCTTCTTTTTGTGTATGTATGCAGATACTTTAATTATAGAAAAGTATTACATGACATATATTCTTAATTTCAAATATAATAGTAAATATGAAATACTGCATAATTTATATTTTGAGAGAAAGGGACAATAAGTAGATATACGGTAGTCAGAGGAGAAATTGGTTAAAGCGATAAATAATTTTACGTATGCTTTTAAGGAGTTTATTCGGGCTTTAAATCCACTTACAGAATAGTTAGTTTTCTAACTAGTTCGAAGAAACTAGTTGGTTAAGCATAACTGCTTAATGGGAGCTCAGTTACATTACAAGTCAGCCGGTGTGCGCGAATTTTTTTTAAATGTTAAAAATGCTGTTGTTTTAGCAACAAAGTTTATATTTTTAGTGTAAGGGTTGAAATTGCAGTACAATTAAAACACTAACAAGAAAATTCAGAATAACTATGCTTACAATAAGGTTATAAATATAAGTAACTTCTTTCAAAAAGAATAAATGCTATGGTTCCTAGAATAAATTTATCTTCAGGAATTGATATTTTGAAACCGAAATTAAACTTTAAATCAATTTGATTTTAAGAAATATGACTTTTTAAGTTTGTTGTTAAGTTTATAATACTTTTATACTGTAAATAATTTGTTAAGCTACGCATAATTTACGTTAATCAGTATTACATTCAATATACTTTATTAAAATTTGTGATAAAATCTTTTATTAAAGTATTATTATCCTTAATCTTATAAAGTCAAAAGCTTTCAGATTTTTTTTATTTATGTATATTTTAGTGTAAAGAGGTTTTTTTGTTTTCTCATAGACACCTAAGACAATAATTTTATTTAACTTATCTTTAAGAATTGATCTATTTTAAATTTATCTTTAGGAATTGTTTTTTGTTTTTAAATAAAGCTTTAAATCAAGTAGATTTCAAAAAATATTTTTTTCAGTATTTTATTTTAAACTAATAGTTTTTACTATAAACAATTAATTATGCTACACAAGATTCTCGTTAATCAGTATTACATGTGAAGAAATAGAATAGAAATAAGTTCAATTATTATTTCCTACCTGGATCTTGTCTATTTACCAGACTTCGCTACTGCAAATCTTCTTCGCTTGTGTTCAAAGAAAACGAATTCTAACAATAAAAAATTTAATGACAGGACGGACATTACACAAAACGATCTTCTTTAACGAAGCTATGGAAATCAAACTAAAACAAAATAAAAACATTAATATTCATTATATGTGTTCAGTCTGAGCGCCATCTGTTGGCCTTAAAAGTTAATCTGTTTCATCCTCCGGCCCCAAAGGACCATTGGACAAACAGTTTTCGGTCCTTTTGAGTCTTAGCCAAGTTCACAAGGATATAGTAGTTGAACTGGTCTTTTTAAATTAGTTCCATTAGAAAGTCTAATTGTGCACGATCGAGTCTTTCCATCACGTCCAGGATGGACACCGGTGACAATCCCCATTTTCCACATGAGTCGAGGAAGTTTCTCGTCGTACACTAGGACGGTTGAGTCTTTGGTTGGTAGAACATTTTCTTTCTGTCTCTTTAACTGGTGGGCTGTTCTTAGTTCTAGAAGATACGAAGATTTCCATTTTTTCCATATTCTTTCTAAGAGGGAATTTTTTTGCTTCCATCCTTGTTCTAGATTGGATTTGCTAGAAGTTGATTGAGTCGAAGCTGTGGGAGGTGGGAGAGCAACAAGCCTTCTGCCTATGAGGAAGTGTCCAGGTGTAAGCGGCTCAGGTTCCTCAATATCACTGTAGACAAAGGTCAAAGGTCTGGAATTTATAATTGCTTCAACTTCAATAACTATGGTCTCTAATTCCGGAAACGTTAAAGATGTTTTTCCCAATGATTTCCTAAGGCAAATTTTTATAGATTTTATCAGTCTTTCCCAAAATCCGCCCCACCAGGCAGCTCTTTCAACGATGAAATTCCATTCTATGTTTTTGGTGGCAAAATAATTCTGAATTTCTTTGTCCTTTAAAAATTTCCACAATGAATTTATCCCCATTTTTGCTCTTTTGAAAGTCCTTTTGAAACTCTTGCTCTTTTCATGACTTCTGCGAATTACAAGATTCGTAAAGTGACTTCTACTAGGCAGTAGCATCGGAGATACTTCGTTGTGACTAATTTCAGCAAATCGAAGTCTGCTCTGTAAGCGAATGATGTTATTTTCGTCTAACGAAATAAAAAAGTTTTTCAATATTGACTTTGAAGATATGTCTTCTCCGCTTTTTAGTGCCTTCAATTCTTCTCCAAAATGCTCTTCTTGAGTTGTCTTTATCCAATATTCTTCTGCTGATTGTAATTCTTCGCAACTAATAGTTCCGGTTTTTCTGTTTTCTCTATTTTTAAGATTAAAGATAAATCTTCTTATCCACGCAGTGATACGTAAGATTTTCGTTAAATTTCCAAATCTTTCAATATTAATAATTTTCTCCATCTCTGAATCTATTGAAAGAACTACTGACGTGTCAACCTCTTCATTATCGATAGTTGCAAGCTCTTGATTTTCCTTAGGCCAATTATCTTCACTTTTTATCAGCCATGGTGGCCCGCTCCACCACAATTCTTTGTCAAGCAGATTTCTTAAGGATTCACCACGAGTTAGCAGATCTGACGGATTTTCGTCACCAGGACAGTGCGACCATGAAGAAGTGTCAGTTTTTGAACGAATTTCAGTCACACGATTTTGGACAAATGTTTTCAGCCTTTTAGATTTTCCACGAATCCAGTGAAGTACTATCATCGAATCTGTCCAGAATCGAACGGAATAGTCTGTCACAGATGAAAGGCTTTTCTTTACATATTCAAATAATCGACTTCCAATTACAGCTGAGAGTAATTCAAGTCTCGGAAGTGTCAACTTTCGAAGAGGAGCAACTCTGGATTTAGAGCAAATTAACGATGTTCGAAAATGTCCATCATGGTCTGTATATCGAATATATAGGACTGCACCGTACGCTCGTTTGCTCGAGTCAACGAAACAATGAAATTGAAAATTTCCCTTTTCTTCAGCATTTTTCAGATAAAATCTAGGTAATTCAAAGTTATTTGAGTCTTTTAGTTCATCACACCATTTGTTCCAGTCTTTCGTTATATTTAATGGTAGAGGATCATCCCACTTGAATTTTTGTTCCCAAATATCCTGAAGAAGAATCTTTGGTCTCAGCGTAAAGGGACTAATAAATCCAAGAGGATCAAATATTTTCGATGCAATTTTTAAAATTAATCTTTTAGTTAAAGGATTAAATTTGTTACTTAATTCAGCAAACTTGCATTCTAATTTTAGCGTATCATCTTTCGAATTCCAAACGTAACCTAACACCTTAGAAGATTCATTTGAATTTTCGTTACAATTTTCGGACTGATCTAGTTTTATCTGAAGAGATTCCGAATTTGTTTTCCATTTACGCATATTAAATCCACCTTCACGTAAAATTTCTTTTATTTCCTTATAAATTAAAAGACATTGGTTTTCGTTATCTAATCCAAAAATCAAATCATCAACATACAATTTAGAATTTAAAATTCTATATGCTAACGGATATTTACGTTCGTACTTTCTTATATGACATTTGAGCGTTGCAGCCAATAAAAATGGACTTGGAGTAGCACCAAATAATACGCGTGTCATTCGAAAAATTTTAATTTTTAACTTCTCTTTACTTTCAAAATTATCCTCGAACCATAAGAATTTAACTGCATTTCTATCTCTTTCATCTAACAATATCTGCAAAAAACTTTGCTCTATATCGGCAGTTAACGCGAATGATTTGCTTCGGAAATCTAAAAGTAATCTTAAAGAGTCGGGATTCAGATTCGGTCCGGAATGTAAACAATCGTTCAATGATAATTTATTTTGCGAGTGTGATGAAGCGTCATAAACTATTCTTAACTTCGTTGTAGTTTTATCATCACGTATGACGGCATGATGAGGCATATAATATTCTCTATCCATATTCGTTTCACCCTTTTCATTTATTTCAACGGGTTCCACTATCCCCTCGCAAATCTGTTTCGATAATACATCCCTATACCGATCGTAATATTCCTTATCTTTATCAAATCTCTTAACTAAACTTTCTAAGCGGTATTTCGCGATTTTATAATTATTTTCTAAATTTTCAGCATTTTCATTCCACGGTAATTTTACCACGTATCTATTGTTTTGAAATTTTATATTTTTCTCAAAATCCTGTAAGATACATTCCCCATCATTTTTAGACAAATCCCTTTTTTCGTTTTCGATACCCAATACGTCTAATTTCCAAAAATTTTGCAGAATTAAATCTGAATTTTCTTCACGCGAAGAATCTACGACTACTTTCATCATTTTTATTTCGCTTTCACTTTTTGTTTTGTTTTCTAAATAAGACGAACCACTCAAGACCCATCCGAAAAGACTATCCATTGCAACCAGAGAAGTATGTGGAATTCTGCATATATTACCAGAAATAATATTCCAATAATTGTCGGCGCCAATCAGTAGTCTGACACAAGGAGAACTTTCACTTCGTTCCCACGGTGATTCATCTGCGAGTGTTAAATTGTTTACGCAGCATAAATTTCTTATTTCTCTCTCTGGCCGATGAATAACTGCATTGCTAATAGCGTGGGTAGTTAACGCTTCTAATTGTATTTTTTTCGTAGGATCATGAATATTTCTTAAATTTACTAAAACACGATCTATTGTTTCTTTCTGGGGTTCTATCGAACCAAAAGGATATATTTTTATACTTTCTTTCCCTATCGTTTTTAATTTTAACTGATTAGCAAGATCCGATTCGATAAATGATTTTTGACTACCTAAATCAAATAAGATACGTATTTCAGCTCGTTTGTTTTTATTTTCGGCTACTACCGTCGCGGTTTGGAGTAAAATATTACTGCTCGAATTTTTACTTTCTGCAACAGAAGACACAATAGTTTCATTTTGGGGAACTTCGGGTTTTGATTCTAAAAGTTTATCGCATATGTTTTCATTATGTTTTTTACTACAAATAGTACAAGCAGGTTTCTTAACACATCGCCTGACAATATGAAATTTTTCTAGACAATTAAAACACCTACCTTGACGTAATAAACATTGTTTCTTTTCGGCAACACTTAATTTACATTCATCATTTTTATGATCATTGGAACAGAATACACATTTAGTTTCATTGCTAATAACATTTAAAGCAGCAGCACTCACATTCCTATCGTATCTCAATTTTGGGAATTTATTATTTTCAAAACCAGAAAATTCTCTTTCATTTCTATTTTTAGAATAACCCTGAAAAGAATTATACTCTTTTTTCTGAAATGAAAATGTTCTTTCTCTTATTTCGATTTCGGATTTTAAATACTCTAACAATTTTGTTACGTTCCATGAATCTGTTTCGTTTTTATATTCGCGATTATAATTTAAAATTAAACTATCAGGTATTAATTTAGTTATAATTGGGAAAAGTAAATTACCGTAACTTTCAAGTTCGATGCCAAGTGATTCTAAACTACGTATTTGAATTTCACACGTATCGTATAATTCGCGGAGCGCTATTAAGTTAGAAGTGTTACGAATAGGCGACAAATTTAATAAATTATTAATATGTGATCTAATCAAAATTTCTTTTTTTCCGTATCGCTCTTCAAGAATATTAATTGCAATATCGTAGTTTTTCTCAGACAATGTCAAACCCTGTATCGCGGTTTGTGCTTTTGATTTCAGTAAACTTTTTAAGTATGTAAATTTGTCGATTTTATTCAAATTTTGATTATTATGAATCGCGTTCTTAAACTGAGACCAAAATTCTTGAAAGTTTTCATGATTGCCATCAAATTTTTCAATGTAAATCTTAGGTAACTTAATTTTAATTTGAGCTTCTGAATTTTGGAGTAAGTCACTAACAGTTGTATTTGAGCTTTCGACGCTAACAGTTTCTTTTTCGATTGCAGTCTTTTTGAGAATTTTCTCAATTTTAAACTTATAGAGAATAATTTTATCTCTACATTCTTCGGTTGATTCAACTTCTGCTGTTATTTGTTTACAGTCTTCGATTTTATCAATAATGAGTTTATCTAGTTCAATTATTTGTTTTTCTTTTTCGTTTAGCTGTACAAGTGCTACTTCTAAATATTCTAAATTCAAATTTTCTAAAGCTTCGTCAATTTTAGTCATGAGTTTAGTGGCACTTGTTCTTAAACCGCCTCTTCTAGTTTTTAATTTCGTTTCGTCCGTCATTTTCGTTTTCGAATTCTTATAAACAACAAGCAATAAACAGTAATAGTCCCGGGTTTCGGCACCATGAAGAAATAGAATAGAAATAAGTTCAATTATTATTTCCTACCTGGATCTTGTCTATTTACCAGACTTCGCTACTGCAAATCTTCTTCGCTTGTGTTCAAAGAAAACGAATTCTAACAATAACAAATTTAATGACAGGACGGACATTACACAAAACGATCTTCTTTAACGAAGCTATGGAAATCAAACTAAAACAAAATAAAAACATTAATATTCATTATATGTGTTCAGTCTGAGCGCCATCTGTTGGCCTTAAAAGTTAATCTGTTTCAACATGTAGTATATTCTATTAGAATTTATAACTAAATATTTTATAAAAATATTATTATCTCGAAACTAATATTGTCAAAGGCTTTCCAATTATCTTTTAATGGAAGGAGGGCTTTTGTTCTCTCATATGTTCTCTCTGAAACATTAATGTAAATTAAAAAGTATTTTAAAACATTTCATCCTTAACGCTAATACTCTTTCATGAGCCGACGAATTGTCGTGAAGAGGCACCGATATTTTGAAAAATGTATAATTTTCATATGTAAAATTCATTTAATCTGAAAATAACCGTTCATTGAATATTATAATTTAACCATTAATACATTAGAATTCTAGTTTATACACTTCTTGGTACCTCATAAAAATAGAAAAGAAAAATTTTCGTTCAAAGATGTTCGAGGATGGATACAAATTCTGTTTTCCAGAGCACCTTTTATATTGAGGTCTCTATATATGATTCTATTACTGCAGGAATTTTCTTTTTATTTACATAAGTAAAAACCATTTTACATTTAATTTACATTCAATAAAAAATAAAAAGCAATGCTTTTACAATTGACTTCAAAGAATGTATGAACGAAGTATATGTTAATTTATATACTTACTTTATTGTATCAATACATTTTTAAGCATACTCTGCAATTTCTGATTAAAAAAATTTATATATAAAGTAAATCAATAACGCATTTTGAAATCAAAATATATTGAAATTTTAAAATAAATTCATTTAGACATATTCTGTTGAATTTAATTTGTATTTCTGAGTGTTCAATGACACCTCGGATTTGAAATTATGAGGAAAAACTAGAAAAAATTTGTTTCATAATTTTTCATTTAAGAGTTAAAAGCAATGCAGATCATGTTCAGATTGCATTATTTAAAAAAGTAGCTCAGCTAGTTGATTTCGAAGAACAATTGGAGTATATCCTTTACATCTAATCAATATCATTAATTTCATAGATAAAATTAAACATGTTGAAAAGTACCTTAGTTCAAATTCCCTTTTCTTCATAATTATAGCCTTTTTTACGCAGTTATTTAGTCATATTTCAAATAGATTTCGAATAATTTTTTTCACCTATTGATTACAACAACACATATATGTCATAACCATGTTCACTCTAAAAAAATCTGTTAAATTTATAGAATAAACTGTGCATAAATATAAAACCATTTATTTCACTGACATATATTGTTATTTAAAAGCGAATGGATGGTTTTTAGCAGAAGAGTACAGTTATATAAATGGAAAAGCTCTGTTATTTTAACAGAAAACTCTATTTTTTTAGAAGAAAAAACTCTATAAAATAACTATGTCAGCATTGCGGTCAGAACAAGCCGGAACAAGTCGGTCAGAACAAGTCAGAACGAAGCTCGAACGACCAGTCAACACCGGAACTTACCTTAACTTACCACCGGGACATACCGGGAAAACCTTAAAGTGTTTTTATCTTAAAAATCTTATTGAAATCATATTTAAATGTAAAAACGTTTAAAACGTTATTAAAGTTGCCTGAAAACGGTGGAATGAAAACAGTATTTTTTTAGCGGATCAGTATCCAAATTAGTTTCTGAAAACAAAATGAGTGTTAACAAACACTGTAAAAATTTTTTAAACAGCTTACATTATAAAGTACCAGCTCTTTAGGTGCATCATCCGCAAAAACCATTTTATCGCAAAATACATTTTACCGCAAAATACTGTACCTTATCTTTTACAGTAATATTTATTTAATTAGAGTCATTCACTGATTTCACGGTAATTATTACTGTAAAAATTACAGTATATTTGATTTTTTTCCCTAACATGGATTTTACGGTAAAAAGTACTTTTTACCATAATTTGATCCGGATTTTTTACAGTGAAGCTTTTATACTCAATGAACCAAGGTTCAAGACATTGTTGTTCATTGGACCATTTTCTCTACGTTTATTATAATATTTACTGAAGTATACAATTGTATTTGTTCACAAAAACTAAATTAATTGACAATTTTTGATGTATTTCTCCCAAAACTACGAAGCTATTTGAATATTCCCAATGCATGAAATGCAATAAAAAAGGGACAAACTGTCCAAGTTACAACATTCCATCTAATAGTATAAAAATGTACACAAGAGACAAGTATGAAAATAAATAAAAAACACATAGCAAAACTATATATAAACAACATTTCTGCTAATTATTTTATGTGAAACTTTCATTAGTTATCTAATTATTTTACTCCCTTCATGCATGTATATACGCATCAACTTTACAAAAATTTTGATACGTAAGACATAACTAAAATTAACGTTCCTTCAATTATAAGGACTTAATTTTTACCCAATTTTGCTTTTTATCTTGGTTAGATTCACCTGAAAAATCAAGTTTTAGTTTAAATATGCTGTTTGAGTATATGATTGATACAAGAGTAGATAGAGCGCAATCTAACTCCAAACATTGGCTTCAACACTAAGCATTAATCTTAGAAAATCATTACAGTTAATACCAGCCCGCATGAATGTTACAAGCATCTAGATTACATGGAAAGCAAGGTATTCACGTGTCATTATGGAGTGACATTGCTTCTAGTTGGCAACCTGAGTAAGTCGCCAACTGGAAACTTATTAAGAGTATTCAGGGATAATCTTTGCATTTCAGAGGTTAGATATGCTGTTCAATCGTTTAATGTGAGCTAGATATCACTTTCATTTCTGAATATCAGGTTGCAGTTTTGAAGCTTATATGTCGAGCTAGCCGTTTCAAGGAAGTTTGATAGTATTGATTAAATATCACTTGTAAGAGCGGCAACGGACTTAGTATACAAAAGATAGGAGAGCAGTATTTCGTAATTTTTCTTATGTATTCATTTATGCATACATATGGTTAATAAAAATGTTTTTCCTCCCTATTTATTAAAGAAAACATGGTGGCCTTGGTACATTTGTTAGAGAAAAAAATATACGTATTTTTTTTTTTGTCACATTATTAAACGTCCAAGTTTACATCGTTTAATTCCTTATAATGACTGCCCTTTGTTTTTTGCTTAAATTATGAACTGCATTTTTTATTGAAGGATTTTCAAGGCTGTACAATCTAGTTCAAATTTCCCTGATCAACTCCTTCTGAGCCGGATTTTTTTTCTCGAATTTCTGATCCAAAAAAAGCATTTTTCCCTGCAATGAAAATACGTTTTATCTTAAAAAAACAGACCGTGATAACATAGCTATAATGTTTTAAGGTGTTTAAGATAAATATCTACATGAAATAATTATTAAAATTAGGTAAAAATATTTAAAAAATAATTTTTCCACCTTACCATCAAAACAGCTTTACAATCAGTCTTGGGCATCACAGCGCAGAACTCCCAATTATCATAAAACTGAAGCCGTAACAACAATAAAAGCGAAATTACAGAAAGTACAAATTGATTATGATTTCAATTCAGGATGGGAAATCTCACTGCGAAAATTGTGAAGAAAATTGGACTATTTTCGCCATCTCTTAGCACTATTCAGAAATACAAAAATAATTGCAGGATTTAAAGAGACGTGTAAGTAGCGACTAATTAAATTTCAATGATGCAATTTTTCTCTTCGTCGGAAAGCATGTGACGCAGACAGCGAAGTGGTTAATAGTTATTTGACTGACTGTGAAAAGGTTAAAATTAATATTGAATTTTATTCAGCGAAAGTAAAGTGTCTCGAATATTGTTGCTGGCAACTATTGTGTCTGAAAAATGATAAACTACTCAATCATTGATAAGAAAAAAGATATGAAATTATTTTAATTTGAGGAATCTGGGCATTAAACTCCCTAAAAATATTTTTTTTACGTTGTTTTTTTTTCTTCCTGTTTCTGACCGTAATTTTAGTACATTGGGAAATTTTCCCTTTCTTCTGTTTTGTGTTGATTTGATTTCCTCGTTGAAAAAAATATCATTAGAAGTCATTAATTCATTACCGTGGTTCAAATCTTTATTAAGAATCCATCAAATTTCCTTCCTCTTGCAAAAGATAAATAAACAAATTAAAATGAAAACCATATTTTAAGAGATAGCAAAAGTAAATCATCCATTGAATTTTTTTTAAAAAAAACATATTTTTCATATTTAAAATTAAATATCATAAATAGTACAGAATATTGAAAAATATTATACATTTCTTCAATTTATAAGATAAAATTTTCCCGAAAATTAAAATATTATAAAGCATTAGAAAGCTTATAAATTTTTGTGACCTGGGATGTCACTGAACAAGGAAACTTTGAATCATATATTCCATACTTAAAATTTATGTTATTTGATTGTGTAAAATAAATTCGCTGAAAATAATTATGCTTCTATTTAACTCTTAAATTTAATACTGAATTTTTTTTCTAAATAATTTTAGTTACTCAAAAATAAGTTAAAGTTCTTTTTAATAAATATTTTACTTTTTTTATTTATTTTTTTAAAAATGTTATTGTTCAAAACTGTCCCATGATGAGTACATTGTTGGTGCACATTTGAATTTTTGTGACCTGGGATGACACTGAACTAGGAAACTTTGAATCATATATTCCATACTTAAAATTTACGTTATTTGATTGTGTAAAATAAATTCACTGAAAATAATTATGCTTCTATTTAACTGTTAAATTTAATACTGAATTTTTTTTCGAAATAATTTTAGTTACTCAAAAATAAGTTAAAGTTTTTTTTAATAAATATTTTACTTTTTTCATTTATTTTTTTAAAAATGTTATTGTTCAAAACTGTCCCATGATGAGTACATTGTTGGTGCACATTTGAACAAATTACCAAAGGTTTATTAAGTAACAGTTTTTACGGAGAACTAAAAAAAAAACAGTTGCCAAATGTAAATAAAGTTATAAAAAAATAATAGAGTTAAATTAAGAAAAAACAAACCTTAAATGTACACCTCTCCCCCCCCCCAACGTCATACGTGGTCAATTAGTAGTACAATCAGAATTTGAAACTTAAAAAAATATTATTGTTTGAATACATTAAATCAAAGAGTTATATATATATAAGCCAAATATATAAGTAGTTTACAGAAATTAAATGAGGTTGGTATATAACACGAGTTGCTTTCCAACATAAATTATAAAGTCCTGTATATGTTGACTAATTGTTAAATAGTTGAATATTAGATTATGACTGGGACAAGCGCCCCTCATATCGCTTACTAAGTCCAACATGGCTCTTGACTTTAGATTTTGACTTTATCTATGCTATTTTGACTTTATTTATTTGACTATTTTGACTATTATGACTATTTCGACTTTACATATTTTTATTTATTATGCTGAAAATGCATGTTGATTAAAACTGAACTAAAAACCGATAGCTTTTATTTAAATTACAATAAAAAAATACAAAAATGAAAAATTAAATAAATCAATTTTAGTTTCTAACTTTCAAATATTTTTTCATCAATTATAATTAAAACAGCAGCAATGAAAAATGACTTACTTAATAATGTCTAAGTTTTATCAATGGATATTATTGATTTTAGTAAAGGATATTTTAAGGATATAAATTTCAAGGGTAAAATTTAAGATGTTAAAATGTTTAAAAGAACAGGAAAATTACTGTACCTCTTGTAAAGTCAAAAATACTAGTTGTAATAGGTACCTTTTGTAAAGTCAAAAAGTACTTATTACAACGATTTTTCAAATTACAAGAAAATTTCTACAGCCGTGTATTTTTAGAAATATCTAAATATTTTTAATTATATGTAACGATAAAAAAAATGGAAAATACATTTATTTTAATGAAAAGAATTTTCGGTAGAAAAACTTGTCTTTTCTTGCCATCCAGTTTTTTTTTCCTCCAAAATTTCCAAAGTCATATTCTGAAGTAATAATCACACAGTCATTAATAAGCGTTTTTGTTAAATTCATAAGCTAAAAATTATGATAATAATTTTTTATTATAATTTTTTAACATCATGATTTTTAAAAATTATGATGCTATTTTTTTATTTTTCGTCTTTCATACTGTAGTTATCCATTTTTTCTTTCTTTCAAAATATCCAACGGCATACTTTGCTACAATAATTGCACATTCATTAATAAGTGAATCATGTGAAATTCATAAATGATTATTTAAAATTACAAAGTAGACTTGTTATTTGGAACCCTGTACAGAAGACAAGGGAACTCCAAGATAAAGTATTGGGAAAATTTTGCATTCAATAATTTGCTTAATAAGGAGGACTTTTATAGGGAACTAACGCACAATTGTATTACATGGAGAGAAAATCCTCGAAAACTTCCCACTGCCAGTCTGACGGCAAGGGGACTCTAACCCATGATCACGTCAGAACTGTGATCGTCAGCACTGTGGTCGGTGTATTTCATAACGACCAGTCAAGGCTGGGATTCGAACCCAGTTCACCTCTTTGTGAAACGAACTTTCTATCCCCTGAGTCACCACGTCTCCATAAACTATTTTATAAAAACTATGATATTATTTTATATTTTTTAAATTTTCTTTTCTGTAATAGTTATCCAGTTTTTCTTTCTTTCGCAATGTCCAACGCCATATTCTACAATTATAATTACAGATTCATTAATAATCGATTTTTTTTAAATTTCCTAAGCTATTATCTAATTTTATGATGTTATTTAATGGTGTTAGTATTTTATTGTGTGTAATATTTTATTATATGAGCTTATGTTGCTACTTGCAACATATTTCTGAATTTTGCCAACTACTCACTTACATGCATTAATGAGCGTTTCTTATAAAGTTCATAAACTATTATTAAAAATTATGACGTCATTTTACCCTTTCCGTCTTTCATTTTCTTCAATAGTCATCCAGTTTTTCTTTCTTCCAGAATGTCCAGCCCCATATTCTGCAATTATAATTACTCATTCATTTATAAGATGGTTTATGTTAAATTCTTAACTATTATCTAAAATTAAGATGTTATTTTATAGTGTTTGTCTTTTATTGTGTGTGATATTTGATTTTATGCTCATATTGCTGTAGGCAACATACTTCTGTATTTTGCCTACTACTCACTTACATTAAGACTAAATTTTATCTATGAACAGAGAAATTAAATTTAAATTAAATTAAGCCAAGTTTCCCGTTTTTTTGTAATAAAATTTTGGTTAATAAAAAAATTTTAATATTTTTCGTCTTTTATTTTCTTCAATGGTCATCCAGATTTTTCTTTCTTACAGGATAACCAGCACCATATTCTGCAATTATAATTACGCATTCATTTATAAGAGGGTTTATGTAAAATTCTTAACTATTATCTAAAATTAAGATGTTATTTTATAGTGTTTGTCTTTTATTGTGTGTGATATTTCATTTTATGCTTATATTGCTACAGGCAACATATTTCTACATTTTGCCTACTACACACTTACATTAAGACTAAATTTTATCTATGAACAGAGAAATTAAATTTAAATGAAATTAAACCAAGTTTCCCATTTCCTCGTAATTAAATTTTGGTTAATAAATAGAATTTCATATTTTTCGTTTTTTATTTTCTTCAACGGTCATCCAGTTTTTCTTTCTTACAGGATGTCCAGCACCATATTCTGCAATTATAATTGCTCATTCATTTATAAGAGGGTTTGTGTAAAATTCTTAACTATTATCTAAAATTAAGATGTTATTTTATAGTGTTTGTCTTTTATTGTGTGTGATATTTGATTATATGCTTATATTGCTACAGGCAACATATTTCTACATTTTACCTACTACACACTTACATTAAGACTAAATTTTATCTATGAACAGAGAAATTAAATTTAAATTAAATTAAGCCAAGTCTCCCGTTTCCTCGTAATAAAATTTAGGTTAAAATCTATTAGCTAAGGAATCATTCAAGATGATGTCTTGAACGTATAAACTTTAAACTCCTGAAAGACCAGAATTAAGCTAAATATTCTATCACAATTTAGAATGCGTTGGTGGTTGCATGGCTAAAAGCGTGAGAGGAAACTTTATTAGAATTCCAAACCATTGCAGTAGAATTTTACTACAACGTTTTACTAAGTAAATTAGGAAGTACTTGGGGCTATTTTAGTTTACGTGGCTATCAAGAAGATCAAAGAGCATTCTTAGTGCAAAAGATATGTGATTCTAAGAGTGTTTTCTTCATGCAAAGATATTAAGGTAGTTCGAAAATGCATGCACCCATGAAGAGAAGAGCTGGATTTGTTCAAACAGAAATTAAATATTTATGCAATCAACAGCACAAGAAGACTCTCAGATATCTTTATAATTTAAATCACAAATTTCAGTTGCTTATTATACGATTGATAATTGCTTACTTTGGCATCTTTTCACATTGTTGGTGGTTAAGATAAATTTTGATTTTGCTTTAATTATGAATGGCTTGAAAATGATTGAACGGGAAGAAATATTTTAGTTATTTCTGTTGAAGATGATGCTCATAGAGTTTAAAAAGATGGAAAGTAATACTTGCCATTCAAATCCTAATCCTTTTCTTGGGTGTTATAGATGTATCACATTAGCGTTAGGTTGAAGATAAAATAATAATATGAAATTAAAACTTTTCGCTTAAAGAAACATAATTGGAGCATTTTAAAAAGAAAAAGTCTCGTTATTTTTACAGACCTTTTCTTTATATTTAGACGGTTAAAAGCTGTTTTACAGAACAAGTTTTTTTATTCATCCTAATCGTAAACGGATTAAAACCGTCAGTTTAATCCGTTTAATCCGTTTTGTCTCAGTTTAAAATCTAGCTTTCCTCATGCTGTTTTGTTTCTATTGTTTTCGATACTTGCTCGTATTTTAGAGTAATTAATTTATGGGTTGGATTTTCACATTGTATGAATAAAACGGAGGAACGATTTTTTTGTCAAATTGACACTTTACCTGATTATTATATTTTTGTGGATAGATTTGTTAAGTTAAGTTTCCAGGCATTGCTATGCGGGTTAAACTACAATTTTAAACATTATACATTTGCTTTTTTTCTTTTAATAAACAAGACTTTAAATATAAAAACAGTTAAATATTTTTCTTCATACTGAGATTCTAGGATTGCCGTAATTCAGAGGACAGAGCACCCACCTCCTAATGATGTGACCCAGGTTCGATTCCCTGATCGACTGCTCGAACGAATACTGCTTACTACTCTCAGAATACTACTTACTACCACAATGCTGGCATAGTTAATTTATGGAATTTCCTTGCTAAAATAACAAATATTGTAAAATGTGAGTTAGTAGAAAATAACAGTACTTATCTGCATAAGAAACATGCGTCCAATTTCAATAACAATATTTTTCAGTGAAGTAAACGTTTTTTTAAGGGCACATAAGTTGACAGTTTTTTCTGTAAATTTGGCAGATTTATTTTTAAAGTATGAGAAAGGAGCATAGAGTAAAGTGAAGCATTCCCGCAACAGCCCATTGTGCATCAGGAGATTCATGGATGTTAAGGTTCCATAATTTCGTGACCAATGGCATGACTCTGGCAATGTGGTCATCACTGATCACAAACAGCCTTTACTTTCCAGACAAGCTGGCACCCATCGATCTGAAGCAGTGTAGGATCGAACCGAAGTTTTTCACTGTGACTGTTTAGTGCCGTAACCACTGATCCCTCACATAGAGTAAGATAGCTGTTATTCATGAAAACTGAAATAGCATTCCTTATCAATAGTAGAATTTAAAATACGAATTTATGAAAATGGAAAAAGGAGGAACCCCAACAAAGCACATTATTCATTAAAACTTTTGATTTGAAATCACAAAGTATAGCAGTAATTAAATGCTAGAAAATAATTAGCTAAACACGAATACCGAATCTATGATTTGGTTTGTCATAGATGCTGATATTTACAGACTCTCTTTTCCTAGCTTTGGAATTCCAATTGTGATAATGGAGGTATTATATAACATTTATTAGACTTAATTGTTTTCGAATTTTACATATATGATTTAGGCATGAGTAGAAAGACAATATGTATAACAAATTGCTTTGCTTGAATTGGTTTAGGCAATTAGTTATCACGTAAACCTTGTATTTGGTTTGTAAATTACACTGTATTGTTGTTGGTTCTATTGTCACTTGCTGAAGCCAGCAAGCCTGTGTGAAAAACCAAGCAAATTTAAGGCAGATGGTGCATTTCTTGTTTTTCAGTGGAGCGATCTATGGCCAAGAATACAATTTCAGACATGAGTCAGGGCCTGTTTAACGGGGCGGACCCATTCATACATCCATTTATTCTACCACAGATCGTAATTTTGACCTGAACGAGAGAATGCTCAATCAGTACCCCCAGTATCGATATTCAGTAACCCCCAGCGGTATTAATTTGTTGTGTGAACTTCGAGGACTGTGTGACCCCGACTGATTTAACGTGCACCAGTTACCAATTAATACACTGGGTTTCTCTGGCCTGCGTGATTTGAACTCCCGTTCTTACGAACACGAGTCCAACATCTGAGCCAATGTACACGACACAACAACAGCGAGTCAACGTACACGAATCAGGCAATCCCGGCCTTTATTAAACTGTAAAAATATTCCGAGAACTTTTTTTGTTGCTAAGAAGATTGAATGAATTATTAGTGTAATTTTAAAACTATTGGTTATATGTTCTGTGCGTTTTGTTATGATCTTGATTTTAATTATAGTAATTCAAAGAAATATGAATTTAAATTGCAAACACTTCAGAGCTTTAATAATGTAAATTGTCTGGATTATGACGTATAACTAATACTTAGATGGTTGATATTTGAATGCGTGTTCATTTCTGTACTATAATTTCGAATTAACTTACAAAAAACACTATTTATTTTTAAAAATTCTCGTATTATTATTTTTTTTTACTTATTCTTCTATAATGAAAATTATGTTTTTATCTTTTTATTTAGAATGAAATTTTAAGTAATATGAAATTACCTCATATGCTGTGCTACACCGAGAAAAAAAATGCTCGAAATCACCAGAATATTTTAAAATTTACCGTGTTTATGGCTCCATAGGAACACAGAAAAGATCTATAACTATTAACTCTCATGATACCTTAGAGCATGACCATTTTTCTTGGTTAAACTTTTTTTTAGTTGTATGCTTTTACTAAATACATGGTAATAATAACTATATTGAAAGCCAGAATTTATGATAAACCATTACCGTACTAACTGAAAAATTATAAAATAAATGGTTCAAATACCGTATATTCAGGCTTTATTAACCAGAATTATATTGTTGTTTTCTTACCAAAATTGTCGTTACCATACAGTAAGGTAATTTCACCAGATTTTTTTTTACGTGTACAATCAAAAGGTCATTTTCCTTTATTTTCATCCTAAGGGAAATTATTGAATATTTACCAAGAACAGAAATTTAAAAAACAGCTGTAACGAGTCAAATATTTCAAAACTTGCGTTACTTCAAATACGCGATGTTGATGATTGTTTATTAAGCTTGTTAAAAAGTTTTAATTCTGCAAAAATATTTAATTTTACAAAAAAATTTTAATTTTACTAAAAGATTTTAAAAATAATAATAAAATTTTTGAAATAATTCATTAACTATTATTGGAATAAAAAATTGAAAAATTTATAATCTAAATATAATGAAGTCACAATCAATAACAAGATTCTTTTGTCATCTGAATTATTTAAGAATAATATGCTTAAAATTCTTCTTAAAATAATTGAACCATTGGACAAAATGGAACGACATCGTCTAAATAATTTTACTCGGGGTAAGTTTCAATAAAATTTGAGAAATTTATTTAAAATTGATAAAATGTTACATGTTAGATAAAGAAGGAAGTGCATTCCAAGTGGATATGATGATAAATTAAATGTTCCAGGATGCAGATAGATACTGAAAAAATATGAAAAGTCTAATTTTCAAATGTGAGCAAATTATGAATGATAAGTTTATCTCAATATCTAAATCATACAATATTTTTCTTACAATAGATTAATGACAGCGTCATGTAACAATTGGGAAATACCTCATTCATACATTTTACCTTTTTATTTATTTTTGATAACAATCTTGCCTTTGCAGATTTTGTCTAATTTATAGTCGAAACAAAAATATATAACATATTATAATTTTAGTATCAAATGGAATATCAATACATTGTAAACATAATGTTAAGGTATGAATAAAAACAAACATAAATGGAATTTGAGGTATATAATAGTAGATTGACATAGCGCTGGCTTTCCTTATAAAACATTTACTTTAATTGTTAGCAAAGATGGCAAACAAAAGTGCAAAAATGGTATTTTTTTAATGTATTTATTGCATTTTAATTGCTAAACGTAGAAAGGTAATATTAAAGAGTCTTTGGGTTTGATATTAAAAAATCTGAACATATCATATAATAAATTAATTTTACTGCAATAATATTGGAACAGATATTAACTTAAATAATTTTAAAGCACCCTAAATAGATCTTTAAATTTTGCTGTTAATGAGTCAAAAAAGGTTTGTAATAGCTGATTTATAATGATTTTCATGCGTCCCTTTTCTGTTATAAAACATCTTCGTTTCAGATTTAATATTCAAAGAATAATTTGCTCAATTTTTTTTTAAATAATTGGACAATTGAAAAAAATAACTAAACGACGTCGTTTCTATCGATTCACTGATGCGGTATTGGAGAACAAAGGCGTATTCATCTTGTTTAAATTGATTTCAGCAATCATTAAAAAATTAAACATGAACAATTGATATATGACAATTATCAAAATCAGTTTTTTTATGCCTTTTAAGTTTGCCGTTTAACTAATGAATTGTATTATTTTTTACTCGTTAATTTTTTTTGTAAAAAACATATTTAACATATTTATCTATTAAAAGATGGAAATAAAATCAAGAAGACCAATCGCATTAATTATTTATTGAATAGAACTTCTTAAAATAACATAGTTGCTAACCCAGAAGTCTTTGCTGCCCACTTTCATCATCAGCATTGGCACGACAGCCCCTTGTGGGCCTGGGCCTTCCTCAGAAGCTTTTCCCATTCTGCCCTTCTCCCAGCAATTGTTTTCCAGTTCTGTACTTTTAGGATGGCAAAATACTCATCTACACAGTCCTTCCATCTCTTTTTGGGCCTTCCTCTTGACCTTTTATTGGAGGGGGTTGCATTAGAGACTTTCAATGCTGTTCGTTCTGGGCTCATTCTCACTTCAAGCCCGGCCCATCTCATTCTACTTAATTTAATAGATTTAATGATATCATCGCCATCAAAGATCCTATATATTTCAAAATTATATCTTTTCCTCCAGTTGTCTTTATCGAGTATAGGGCCAAAGATGGTTCGTAGGACCTTCCTTTCGAAGGTTGGTAATAACTTTTCTTCCCTTTTCGTTAAAGTCCATGTCTCTGAAGCATAAGTCAAAACTGACTTGATTAATACCTTATAAAGTAAGATCTTAGTATTTCTTTTAATTAAGTGAGATTTCAATAATGATCTTAAACCATAGAAGCAGCGATTTGCTGCGATTATTCTTTTTCTAATTTCAGGATTGATGTCATTTTGATAGTTTATTTCTGATTCTAGATAAGTAAAATTTTTTACAGATGCCCACTTTATTTAAGTTAATTGTTAGAAATTTCTCGGAAAAAAAGGTTACATTGTAATTTATTTGATTGTTATTTTACTATCTTTCAACAAAACAGTCAATAACCATATATGCCATGTTATTCAAGCAGTTAACTGTAAGAAAACCGTTCATTAATTGGTTATACCTAATACGGTTAAGCAACCAGAATTTTATTACACCAACTATGTCCACTTAATGAAGATACGTAGTTCTTTCAGCTCTGTATATATTCTAAGCGAGAAGGCAAACCTACCAATCTCATAACTGATAGAACGAGGGTTCGTGTCCAAGAGTTCACACTTAAATATTCTCTCATTTCGCAGGGTTTCCGGTGTACTACTCAATCTAATTTGTGACTCTGGACTATTGGAATTCGTTACTGGATAATTGGGACGCACATTGGTATACGAAACGCTTAAATGGCAGCACCATAAACTGCTTAACACAAAAAAGAAATATCTTAGGAATAGGTGAAATGACTTGAAAACCTAATTAAACCATCTTCCATGGTTCATTTGATAAAAAAAAACTCATTACCTACCGAATAACTTAGCTTTTAAATGGTTTTGAAACTATGCTAGTTATAAATGGTTTAAAAACCTTATAGTTTTGAATTCATGGTTTCTTAATCATGCTAGCTGTAAAGGGTTTCAAAATCGTAAAGGCAAGAAAATGTTCTTTATCTTAGCCTTTACGGTTAATTGGATAGACAAGCAGTATCCGAACAGTATGGTTCTGAGATAATAATTAATTTAAACGTAATTTCTTTGATCGTGTTACACCTACAATTTCAACTTATTTTAATTGGTATATAATGAATGTGTAATGGTAGTCAAAATCATTACAAAATAAATTATTAAATAAGAACAAATCATGAAATTTACTACCTCTTTAAATATAAATTACCCATTGAAACAAGAGAAGTTGCACGTCCTCCAAATTTGAGTTTCATGCAAAAAACAACTTTTTTCCAGTGATTGTGAACGAAAACAGACGTCATTAAACAAATAAAACTATTATTCAACTCTTAACAGGACTTAAATCATGGCTATTTACATATCTGCATGTTAATATATTTCTTCAAACTATTTATGAGTAGTGATGGTACATCTATTTTTATTCTAATTAATTAAAATATTAATACATCACTTTTGCTATCACAAATTAAAATATTTTCAACTTATACCGTAGTCGTTGGAGGGCATTAGGTTGGCAAATATGAAATAAGTCAGAATACTCACGGGGAAAATATTCTGGCAAAATGGCAGTGGCATTTCTGATAAAAAATACGACATAATTCTAGTTATATAAACCAAATTATATGGTATTTAAACCATACATATAGTAATGGTTCACTGAAAATTTTATTTCCATACTGAAAGGCAAAATGCTGAAATTACCAAAATTTGCCACTTATAACAGATTTTAATCACAACCAAATCACAATTCATGTCTAATAATTATTTTAATAATTATAATAATTAAATAATTAAATAATTATAATAATTATAATAATTATAATAATTATAATAATTATAATAATTATAATAATTATAATAATTATAATAATTATAATTATACCAAATTACAATTTATATTTAATAATCACAATTTTAATCACGAACATTTTAATAAAACCAAATTTTTTTTATTTAATATTTTTAAAAACTTTACCAAAGTAGTTCTATATACAGCTCCGAGCTTCTTGGTGTTCCCATAAAGCGCGAAATACGGCAAATTCTTCCATATACTGGTAATTTTGAAATTACTTTTACCTCATTAAATAAAAATTTAAAATGCGTAGAAAACGGAAATTGAAAATAACATATTAAATTCGCAGCTTCTTAATATATGTTGAATTTTACTTAAGTATAAGCAAAGCACAAAATATAACAACATATCGTAAATTTCATACCCAATGAGAAGCTTTAGAGAGTACATTTAATTTTATTTAATTAAACTAGTTTATTGAATTGAACTATATTATTTTAATGGGTACAGTTGATTACCTAAAATTATAGTTCAACCAGAACGAAAACTTCGTTCTATTCAACCTTTTGTTATAGTACGAATGCATTTGCTCTGTATTATATTTTAAGTCAATGCTATTATATTTAATCATTGAACTAATCCTTTTGAGACAACTCAGTGGGGTCATGTTAAAAGTACTGGCACTCAGAGCGCCAGTACTTTTTATTGAAAAATCCATTTTTACCGGAAAATGATATGATACGACGAAAAATAAACTTTAATTCCTTCAGTAATAATTACAGTAAAATCAAGGAATCACTTTAATTAATTAAATAATACTTTAAAAATTACTGTATAATATTTTATGGTAAAAATGAATTTTTGCTGGAAAATGGATTTTACGGATGATACAGGCAAAATACTGCTACTTTACACTCTAATTTCATCAGGAAATTTTTACAGTGAAATTAACTTTAAGTTATTAAATAATGCAGTTCAACTTAACACTATAATAAAATTTCAGCAAATTTAAATATTATGGCTCAGCAATACATCTAAATAACAACCGATACGAAATTTTTCTTTTTTTCAAATTTTGTAACCAATTTTCCAGGCATCTTTAGATAGTTTTCTCTAATGATTAATATTTTCAAACAAAATAACGTTTAGAGTTAGAAGAAGCATAAAAACAATTCCGTTTACTAGAAGCACACTTGAAAAAAAATGTAGAGAATTTAGGAATGTGTTTGGATGCAATTAGCACACGTTGGTGATTAATGACTGCCATAAAACAGTAAAGCGCAGCACTTAACAAAAGAAAAGATAGATTTATAAAAGTGACGGTAAAACAATGAAAACGCCAAGAACTTTTTTTTCTTAGAAAGTAAGTAAGCAGTACCAAAAACAAAAAAAGAAATCATCCAAAATATTGTTATGTAAATAATATTGTTATGTAATTTTACAAAATATTATTCGCTGCTTAAAACCTTTAAACACCTGATTCTACAATCTTTACAGAATTCCTTATTTTTTGTAAGTCATTTCTAAAAAACTGGAATTTTACGCTGTAGGAAATTTAGAAGGAAAGTACGGATCATCCATAAAATCCATTTTCACCTTAAAATATTATTGTTTATTTTTTTACAATGCACACCTGGTTAACATTCGTCAATTCAGGCATATGCAGGGCTCTTTCAGGGGCACCATATTAGGTGGGCCAACGTCGCCCCCACAGTGAGGGCAGATAGTACAGAGAAGGAAAGAACATCCATTCCCTGCCCGGGATTCGAACCCAGAACCTTTCTTATGCAAGGACAGCACCCTGCCCCCTACACAGGCTGGTCGGCTCACCTTAAAGCATTACACCGTAATTTTTACAGCAATATTCAGTTAATTAGAGACTGTTTCAGTGATTCTATGGCAAGTTTTACTGTAAAAATTTCGGTATATTAGATCTTTTGTTTCGTAACTTATTCCGTTAAAATTGAATTTCATAGAAAAAAAGAATCGTTAATTTCACAGTACTTTTTCTTGTAAATTGATCCAGAATTTTTGCAGTGTAAAAATATTATAAGAAAACTATATATTTATTTTAACTACTCTGTACTAATACGAATTAATCAAGGTCAACTAAAGCAGATCTATCTAGGTAAAATAAAGGGGAAAGCTTTTACTACTAAAGTTGGCTAGAAGTAAATATTTTAATTTACGATTCAAATTTATGTCAGCACCAACGTTTCGCTTTTAATAGGATATACTGAACTGCCAACCGGAAAATTTATCGCGCCTTAGTATTATAGTATTAGTGTAGTGAAATAACCATCAAGTAAACAGATGTTCTAATACGTTAAGCCTTACATCATATTAGTTGGGTCTTTTATATGTACGTGTGAATTATTTAAATGTCTTAGTGTGAAAAGAATTTAATTTAAGTGTATTCTTAAATTAAATGCTCAAAACAGAAATGTTGTTAACACTTAAATTATTTGTGGAAAAAAACTCTAACTCTGGCAGATTTCAGCTAACCATAAATCTGATACACACAGCCCATTATAACATGTTTTTAAACCAAAAAGTTTGAGCATTTTTTAGAATATCTCTTGTAACCTTTTTCCACTAATCATTCCATTAATCGTCACAGTATTTCTTCATGTCTTTATATTCTCATTCTTGATTATTTTTCTTCAAAAAATTTTAAAAAAAAGTTTTGTATAGTCAGTAAGTATGACGAACCACCTACAACTTTCTCTTGGGCAAAGGACTACTTAACCGATAACATAAAAAAATAATAATTGCTTTATTTCATTGAGAGCTGATATATTGTGACAATCTTGCACAAAAGTTTCCAATAACAATTAGAATGGAAAGTGGATCAATTAAACCTGGGCTTTTAATGTTTTGCCAATACTTTTTCTTTGTTACCACAGAATTATTCTTTATACGGTTCTATTACTCAGAATAGATTGCAACACGTTTATCATGAAGATGTATTAATAATTAAGAGAAAACATCAAGAGGGGCACTAATACAAAATACCTTTTGGAGTTAATGAACATGGATAATTTTGGTTTATTCAATAGATGAAGTAATAATATATAATATAAGGATTTATTCTATAAATAAAATAATCCCTTATAATTGGATGTTTCATTCAGTAAATGAAGTTCTTCAATGGATATTTTTCTTAATTTGCTGTACTATAATGTTAATAAATTATAACATATGAATTTCATATGAACAACTGCATATTCGAATGTATTTCATATGAATTGCAACGTATAATTAATCGCATAATTTTTATGAATTACGATATACAATGCATTATATACACTGTTAGAATTTTATTTGTAAAATTACGGTAAAATAACCGGCAGCATCCAACTAACAGTAAAGTTTACCGTAAAAAACATTTTTCACCCTAACGGTTTTTTTTGAGCGTTTACAACTATTATAGTTAAAAAACAATAAATACAAATCTATTCTGTTTTTTAACCATTTATAACTAGCATGGTTCCAAAACCATAAAAACGAAATTTAACTGGACATTAGAATTACTCTTTTTGTTAGATATTGGGCTTTGGAGTTTGGTTGTGGTTGAGTTGTGCTTTATAAAATGGACCATAGAATGTGGTTTAATTAGTTTATTTCACCTATCGCAAGAACTAGGAAATACTAGACATTTTTGTGTTAGGAAACTTTATTGTGCTGCTATTTATGCGTGATTGCAAGCATCGTACTCTAATAGTGCAGTGTCACAAATTTGGAGTGTAGGGTACTGGAAACTTTTTGAATGTTGAATGGAATGGAGGAAGGATTGTGGTACTAGCGCTGGGAATCGAACCCCCGTTCGGTTGGTCTTGAGATTGACAGACGGTTATAATATGTACCCAGCAGCAAGATACTAAGCAGTTTCTGCAGGAAGACCAATTGGTGCTATAAATTTTGGTTGTTTAAAAGAATTAGATGAAAGCAGTTAATAAACGGTTTCTAATAGTAATCAGTTTGAATACCGTCTTATTTATGGTTATTTGATTGTTTTGTTTAAGTATGGTAAAATAACAATTAAATAAATTGCTATTTAGCATTTTTTTTAAATTTCTAACTCTATATAGTCTACAATTTAAAATGGATTGTGATATTATAAATTGCATAACTTTGAAATAAATATGTTTTACTTAGAAATCATTGTAAAATGTTTTTTGAAATCAAATAATTATTTACAGAAATATTGAAATAGTTTTAACATTTTTGCTTATAAAACAGAAGTTATATACCGTAAAAAATACATCATTGCATTCTTCTATTTAATCCTTGTTAAAAAATTACATTGATACTACGAAAGATTATATAAGATTTATAATAATAACCGAGGTGATTTAAAAATTTAAACCAGGCTTAGACCACCTGTTGTCATTTAAATATGCTATTATATGCATGAAAAAGGCGATTATCTACACATTTTATTTTTGAAATAGCACTCATTTTTTGTCTTCTAATAGCATCTTAAATTCTTTCATTTATTTGCTTAAGGCTATTTTCAAGAATCTCGTTTTCCTAAGTCCCTTGAAACTATGGAATAAGTACCTCATACATAAATCGTACGCTTAAAAAATCTTTAATCTTTATTTGAGCTAATACTTCTTTTTGTCTTTCATTTAATCGATTTAATGGGCTTTTAGTTTTATAGTTTTGCAGAATTTAACGTGTCCAATATCTTATAGTATTTAAAAGGGTATAACAATTTCAAACAGTAAAATTTCAACACAGTTTGCTAGAAATATTTTATTTTTTTAACAAATTAGCAGCTTTGATAAATAATATTTAATCATCAAATTATAAAAATTTATTAAAATCCAGATATAATTCATTTTTCTTACAAAAAATAATTTTTTTCATTAAAGTATACACTTTGAATTTCTTATAACAATATACACACTGAAAATCAACACTATCTTCAGCGCGGCGAAAGGCAGATAATTGAATTAAAATTTAATTTTCTATATAGAAGCGTTGTTTTTAATCTTAACTTAATAGGAATTCAAGCTTTTATACTCAAGGAGAAAAAAGAAATTATCGTAAAATTACCTTCCGGTATCGTAATGACATTTATGGTAAAAAAATTCGGGTTAATATAACGAAAATATACTGTATTTAAACTTCTCATTTAGTAATGTTTACATTTATATGGTGACGGTTTACCCGACAATCAGAGTTTTAGAATTATAGTTTTTATTACACGACATATAGTAAATATACAAAAATGAAAAATTAATTTAACTTAATAATTTGATTTTATATTATACTTTAAAGTGTCATGATAAAATTAACATATTTTACTACAAGTATCAAATTTAATCGCATATTATAAAACCATATTTTATTTTTAATTTTAGCAAAATCATTACCAAAGCACTTTGATAAAAAAATCCCGAGCTTTTTGTTGTTTCTGTAGATCCAGAAACATGGTAAATTTTACCATATTCAGGTAGTTTTTATTATAATCTTTTTCTCAGTGCGCATTTTCATTTTAAAAAATCAACTCTTTTCCGTCACATAATTTAGATAGTGAAATTAAACTTAATTGTTTAAATTTTTTTACACTCTAAATAGATACATTTTTAACTGAAAAATGAGATTTTAATTTATTTTTTGCAAAACTCTATTCTTTATGCTTGCTCACACTTTAAAGGAGCCTTTTAATTAAAATGAAATGAACTTGTACGTACGTGACTTTTGTTTTCAAATATATAATTAGAACTAAATATATTTAACTTATCACTTAAATTTTCTTAGGCTGATTTTTAAAAAGGAGCATTTCCTCTTAACATGACAGTGGAAATGAAAAAAATCATGAAATCTCATTAATTCAGTAATTTGGAATAATGTTTAAACATTTCTTAATAAATATTATTTCTTCTTATTATTATCAGTGGAGAGTTTTGTTAATAGTTATTTATTAAGTTATGAGTTAAGAGTTATTTATTATTCAGGGAACATAAAGTGGTCGCATCAATAGGGATATATTTAATGAAACGGAGTTGTTTTTACTTTCACTTTAATTTCAACTTTACAAGTATTTTGGAGTGATTTCTAATTCCCATTACGTAGTGGTAAATTAAAACGAAAATCAATTATTTGCCGCACCTTCTAACATATCTATAATAAAATTATTCGTACACAACTTTCTTTCTACTGACATAATTTGTTTTTCTTTTTTCTGACCCTGAAAATGCTGCTTTACCTACTCAACTCTTCATATAACATTGAACACTTTTCTATACGTAATATTCAACATCAATATTAAGAATTAACATTATAAAATAACATTTAACATTATAAAAATATATAATTATACTCATTTGATATATAAATTTATGTTACATTTCGTGTTATCATGCGCTTTAACCCTTTCGCGCCGACTGTCACAAATACGTGCCAGCATAAACCCGTATCAATCAGGGTAAAAAGATAAAACTGGTAATCAAAGTATTTCTTTAGCAGTTTATTTGTGGGCGGAGTTATGATTGTTTGATTTATTTAATTCACCATTACTTTGTTCAAAATAAAACTATTTAGTTACACTTTGAATTAACATTGATTATATATATGATTAAACTAACTATAATTAAAGTAAAAGCAAAGTAAGTCTGTCAAATTAGCAACGACTACATTTAAGTTACCGTTTTTTATTTAATTACAACTTGATTCTGATTTTGTACGAATGCTTTTCTGAATCACCCGTCCCCAAGGGTTTAAGCATGTCATTTCGAAACAATTAAATGAATTCCATTAAAAAGAAGACAATATATTTGAGAATTAGCGATGCTATATTTTCTTACAAACTGTGCTTACTTAATTTGTGAAAAAAACTTATATTTTTTGGTTTAATTAACATGCCGATATAAATAAACACTTGTTGAAAAAACGACAATTTTAAATGCTTTTAGACCACTATAATATATTTTTAAGAAGATTAAACTTAAGATGACCAAACAAAATATTAGCGCAGCTTTTTTTTTCTCAATAATTTACCAAAATATGTGGTTTTCATCTTCAAAGCAAATGCCTTTGCTCCCCTAGGGTATAGAGAACAGGGAGCAACACGAATAAGATAACATTCCATTATGCATCTTTCATTCATTGGGGAGCATTCACAGAAGTAGAAGGTTATGGGGGTTCAGAAAAGAAATACCATGCCTACTATGCACCATAGGAAGCTTCTAATGGCTATCTAGTACTTATGGGAAAATAAAGTGCTGTTTGCAAAGGCACTAACCACTCGACAAAAACAGGATACCAGAACCATTTGGGTAAAAGTTTTGAGAATAGAAAGAGCAAAGCATCGGATCTTAGAATGAGGCTGACAATCAGGAGGATAGGTTAATACCCCAGGATACGGTTTTATCAACACACACGGGGAATTTGTCTAATTGGGCAAGGAATTTTATTTTTATTCGATCTAAGAGCTGAGCTTAGATAATAAAAAATAAAACCTCCGTGTATGTAAAGCTTTGAATACGTTTGCAAATATTTTTAAATCAATATTTAACGCATTCAATTGTATAAAAGTCAGTACCATAATAATTTTTATTTATGTAAATTAAGGTTGGTTTAAGTTGCGAAAATTAAAAATATTTAAATAAGTATTGATTTGGAGAATTGTTCAAAATTGTCACTGTTTGAAGCGTATATAGTTGGACATAAAAATTACAGTTTTATATTGGGATATGCGGCGTTGAAATTAAATAAATAGAAATTGCATTCGTTGTTCTTAATTATAAGGGTAATAATTATACATAGTTTTATTTCAAGTATTTACATTAAAATATTTTACAGGAAGGATATAAATTACATACCTACGTCAATCATTAGAAAGATTCACAAAACCTAGAGTCGTTCCACATATAACCTGTACCTATACGGGTAGAAAAAAAAACTGGATTTTCTAAACTGGAACTTTCTAAATTACAGTTGTTATTACTATTATTATTCATTTAGTAAAAACACAAAACTAAAAAATAAATATAACTCCATAAATTGTTTTGATGCCATGTACTAAAGAATCCGGATAAAAATGCCAAACAGCATGGTAATAAAACCATATTTTGTTAATAAATCTTCAAAAAGTCATGACCAAAAATGCTTCGGTTAAAAACCAAAGTGCTTTTTGGGGAAAGTTACCAGGTAAATTATACCATATTCTTGTTCTTTTGACCATACTTTTTTTCTCAGTTCTCTTTCTTTTTTTTCACTTACACGGCAGCCCAGGGAGTCCCCTGGCTTTCTCTAGGAGTTTCCTCCAACTCTCTCTCTGTTTGGCGACTGTCCTCCAGTTTCTCAGTTTACATATACTTTTTATATTACTTTTTTATATTTTCAGGCACTTTTTATTTTTTGTTATTTATATGCTGTTGCGCCTTTGACCATCTCTTATGGTCGTTGTGCAAAAATTTATTAAGATGTTGTAAAAATAGTAATTAATGTAAGAATCATTTTTCAATACTTTAGATATTTTGCCAACACTTAACGTAACTACCTAAAAATGAATCGTATATACATGCATTTGAAATATTATTTTCTCATGGTGTAATAATATTTTTGAATTTCTAAGAAATTTAAATGTATACATAAGAACATGATTGCTGACCTCTACGATTAATTTTCCACATACCCCATACAAATTAGCATACAGGTTATCTATGCATTAACTGTAAAAAATTCCAGATTAAATTACGGTTAAAAGTACTGACACACTGAGTGAGGCATTCACAGTATAATTTTATACCGTAATTTTTGCAGTAATATTTATTTTTTATTACAGTTAGACTTCCTTAGATTAGACTTCTGATTAATTATAGCATCAAAAATGTTATCCATCTAGATTCAGTTGAATTAATACCGGACAATTTAGTGTTTTATAATTCTTGCGTCATACTTGATCTTTAATTTTTGATGTTGTCTTAATTAATTTTAATCGGAGAAATAATTTCTCAACACAAGAATTAACGAAGAAAAGCCCATAATTAAGGCCATTAAATATCTTCATTAAACTCCACTATCTTTTTTAACATTCTTTCGATGTCACGTAAATAGTTCATCTTAATGAATTCTCTGTTAATTCCACAGTATGAATTTCACTCGTATTATTCTTAGCACATCATGCATATTTATCAAAATATGAAGAAGTTTCGAGCTACCTTCTAATCTACATCAACGAATACCTTTCCCAATATTTCCTTGGGACGGATCTTTCCATTTGGTTACAGTGATTTCGTAGTAAATATTACTGTAAAAATTACGGTAATTCCAATTTTTTTGTTCCTTAAAATTTTACGGTGAAATCAGATTTTACGTATACCGTTACCATAATTTTATTCCCAATTTTTTACATGGTACATACTGTTTTATTCTTGACCTCTGCTCAGATGTTATAATTTAATGATTTAAAAAAAATTTGGATGGGATTTAATTTTACAGTAAAATTCGACTATCTTCTTCCAAGTAAATGACTGGACTACTTTTTTTATTATTTATAATTTATTACTAGATTAGACATTCGACTGTTTATATGATCAAAAATATAATCCATCTAGATTTATTTTAATTAATACCAGGCAGTTACGTTTTAGTTAATTCTTACATCTTTACATTTTTAAAACCATCTTAATTACTTTTAATCGGAAAAATAATTTCTCAGGAACAAGAATTAATGGAGAAAATCCTAAATCCATAATTTAGGCCATTAAAGATCCTCATTAAATTTGACTATCTTTTCAACTTTCTTTCGATGTTGCGCGAATAGTTCATCCTAACGAGTTCTTAGCTAATTCCACAGTATGGATTTTTCTCGTGTTATACTTAGCATATCATGTTGATTTATCAAAATATAAAGAAGTTTCTAGCTACCTTCTAATCAACATCAACAAATTCCTTTCCTAATATTTCCTTGCTACCTAAAGGAAATCGATGGTTGTTGCCCTCAGGTCTTTTTAGCATCGTGTCTAATAAATGTCTAACATCACCCTACGAGTTGTAAGCATTAAAGGCAAACATTGTTTAAGTGCCGGGGTATTTTCCTTTTCCTTTACATAGAAAAGCATAAATATTAAAACTTACACCAAAATACAGGAATGAATCTTGTCCCGCAGCCAGTTATCGAATTTACACTTAATTACGTTGCATTGAATCGAATAGTCAGTTCCCGAAATGTTGTTTCATTTTATTATTTTGCGTGATCTACTTCATTATTCTATCTTTTAAAAGTGAAAACATATGGCATCTTCCTATATTTTCCCTACTGCGAGAACCTAATTCAACTCGAGAGATATACCACCTTTGCTATTTATATTTATGCTTGTTTGAAGGCGGGGTAATATGGGAAATTTACGGGAAAGGTATATTTTATTTAGTCTTAATCTTTGTTAATATATGCTTCGGTAATTATATATTTTCGAAGGAAATCGTGACTTTAAACAAAACTCAAAGTTAATTGATGTATGGTATCTTTTCACTTTTTGTGCTATTTAAGATAGGATAATTACCAAAAAGATTTTATCATGATACATGGAAATACTTCATAGTTTTAACTTAACCATATCACCTAGAATTTTCCATAACCATATTTTTTCATCATTTTATAAGTTAGATTTAGTTGAAATTGAAAAGTCAGTTTACGAATTTGTATAATTTTTTTTATGAATTACAGCCTTGGACACTGGTGTCTTATTATGAGCTAAAATTTTCCGAAAATGGCACACTTTCATACAATAAATCTTTAAATTTGCTCTTATTTGCAGTTATTTAAATTTAAGAGAAACATTAATTCATCAATTTTATTTCTTTAGTTAACGAAATCAATTACTGATAATTTTTGAATAAGATTGAAAAGAAATTTTCATAAAACTTTTTTTTTGGAATTCATATTTTAAAACAAATATAATTCCGAGGGTCTAAAAGATTTTTTAGTAACTATTAGACTGTGTTTATAAATATAAATGCCAAAATATATTTTTACTTGTAATTAGATTGTCAGAAAAATTTATAAAAGGATACCACCATCCCATCTGTGCCAAATGGTTAATGCTTTGACATTCTTATTTCTTTTTTTTAAAATAATAATAACAAAATTAAAACACTAATTAATGAAAATATACCAAAATGTAAATACATCTGTTCATTTTAAATTTTCAATGCCCTTAATTGAAATTTTCTTTGTATATTGCAGTTAACGTTTCATTTAAATATTTACTTTGAGTTTCTACGTCGATCCTATCTCGAAACTGCTTTAAAAAACAGTTATCACGCTGTTTTAGACACTTATTTCCGTAAAGATTTAAAAAAAATGTTAAACGTAAATGAAAAAGTAACTTAGTTCTTTTTAAATTTATTTATTTTTTTAAATTTATTTTTTTTTAACATTACCCTTAAATTTTTTTTTAATTTATTTTTGTAATTAATATTCTTAAAATTTATTTTTTAATTAATTTTTTTAAATTTATTTTTTTAATTAATTTTTTTAAAAATTTATTTGTTTAATTTAAGCAGTTACTATAGTTTTATTGATATTTTAAGATGATTGAAATGCAAAGGGTCAGTTATAATATTCCTGGGTGGTGAAATAAATATTCCTTCTTAAAGCAAATGTAAATTTTAAACTTTAAATCAGTACCCACTAGATAAAGCAAGAAAAGCTCAATTTATGACCCTGTAACTGCAACCCTGAATTTGAATTTTGTAGTTAAGTGACTCCACAGGGTCAATCAGATACACTGGTTCGTATCAACCTGTTTAAGCAGCTTAGAGGGGGTTTAAATGCACAAATTTATTAACCCACAAAGATAATGACATAGACGTTTTACACTCTATATCAACAAATAATATAGATTTTCAATTTATATCGGGAGATATCTCAGGGCAATCGAAATGTACACTGAGAAAAAGTATGGTCAAAACTACCAGAATATGGTACAATTGGCAGTGTTTCGGGTTCATGGAATGCCAAAACTTTCGTTAATTTTTACTAAAGCTCTTAGGTAATGATTTTAGTAAAATTAAATTAGCAATGAAATATGATTTTATAATGAGTGATAAAATATAGTAAATGAGTTAAAATTTGGGAATTTCATCAAGATACTCCAGAGCATGGCATAAACGAATTTACTCGGTTTAATTTAATTTTAAATTTTTTATTTTTAACTAAATGCATATTTATAAGAACTATCATTTTGCAAAACATCCAGTAAACGTTTCGATATGATAAGAGAAAGTGCATAACGAATGGTTTAAATATCGCATAGCAATTTCATTACCCTGCAGTAAATAAGTAATTTTACAAGCATTTTTTTCACCGTGAAAGGTGTATAAGTGCATCTGAAATCTTGCCTTTTATTCTTCCTGCCAGACGTCATCTTAAAAATTAAAGGCAGCAGCAGCATTCTCACCATGAAGGTGTCATAGGAAAATTGACTGCACACTGTTAGTTTACTATACAGGTACAATCCGCAGACAGAAAAAGTGTATTCAAAATTAACAGAATAGGACAAAATTTACCCTGTTTCTAGCTCTATCTAAGCACAAAAAAGCTCGGTAATATTTATAAGTGTTTTGGTAATAATTTAGGCAAAATTAGCAATAAAATATGGTTTTATATTATGTGGTAAAATTTGGTAAATAAATAAAATTTTGTGACACCCTAGAGAATGGTATAAAACCATTTATCCAGTTCAATTTATTTTTTAGTTTGGTATTTCATACTAAATTTGTGGTCATAAAAACTATTTTGAAAAACAGAAATTTCGGTAAGCCGTTACCATATGAAATAGATAAGCTATCAAATGAATTGTTTAAAAACCGTATGTTTTGGTTTTATTCTCAAGATTGGTTTATTTTACCGGAAATATCATTACGGTAATTTTACCATACTTTTTTTCTCTGCGGAAGTATTGTTTAAGTTATTTTTTTAATACTCTTAGACACGTAACTGCTTCTATATATATTTGGAAACTATAAAATCTAAAAAAAGGAGTGAATTTTCGCGTGCATTAATTAAATAAACATTATTAATTACTTATTTATTTTTAATGATTACACGTAATGTTAATAAACTGAAATTTAATGCGTTTATCGTACCCTTATGTTTTCTGAGTATAATTAAATACAAGTATATGCAGCTTATGATTGTGGTTTAGATTGTATAATAACAATTGAATTTTGCTTTAACCGGTTAACGCCCAGCGTCATATATTTAGGAGCGTTCCGTTTTTCAAAGACATTCATTGTGGTGGGAAACCTTTTTCAGTATTTTCATTTATCGGGGGGAATTAAAAGATTCTCAGATGCCACAATGATTTAGTTATTCTGATTTGATCTAGAATTATAAGGTGCAAGTACTTTTTGATCTATCAAAGACTTTTTGAATGCTCTAACTATAGAAAAAACAATTAATTTCGATAATATATTTTACCACTTTTTCCATAAAACCACTCTTTGTATCATTTCAATATATATATTCGGGACAAAACGGGTTAATAAAAGAATATTTAATTAGGCAATGATTTTCCCAGAAATAAAAACTCAAATCAAACAATCATTTTGATTTTAGTTAAAAACTAAAATCTGGCAGTCGGGGTACAAATTAAAAACTCGAACCATATTATTATTTTAATATAAATACATACTTAAATTCAGTCTAATTTTTCTTATAAATAAAAAAAAAATTAAAATTAGTCAGCTATTTAAGTACGTTCAATAAAACTTTTTTAAACAATTTCTTGATGCGAAACCTGTAATAAATTTCTTTTTAATTATATGGGAATATTATCTAACTCGAAGAGAAAAATTATAAGCAAATATTTTGATTATGAAATACGATACATTTAATGTTTAAATAGATCTTAATTAACATATAAATTTAAGGATTGTGAAATTTCAGCGTCTGAAAAAATTAGCATCTTACGAATACTATGGGGACTCTTGTTTTACAAGTAATATTTTTTTACTTTATTTAATTATTTTTATTATATATATTTATTTATTTAATTTAAATTTATTTTCTGAATTTGATAAATCTAAAAAATTTAAGAAAGTAAATGCAGTAAAATATGGATCAAAAATAAGTGTTGCAAGAAATCAACTTTCATGTATTCATATAAATAGTTAATTTTACTCTAAATAAAGGAATTTATTGACTTATATTTCATTTAACTACAAAACTGAAAATTATATTATTAAAAAACCTATATAAAATTAAACTTAAATTTAATACTTACTTCAAATTATTCATTAGTTACCTTAAAAGGCTTTGCAAATGTCTAGCATTTATTTTTCAGGGCAATATAATATTTTATTAGAAAATAATTTAAAACTACTCCTGTTAAAGGCATATAAATGGATATTAATTAAACTAATAAAGATAAATTTAGAAAATTACTGAACTTCGATTTATATATAATGAACTGGTAAGCATCATATATTATTAAGGATATTAAGGTGTTCATTTCTATGCCTTTAAAATTTTAACTAGCGCAAGATTCGAGAATGTGATAGATTCAATTATTAGAGTGAAGGCTTACTAATTTATTATTAGAGCTGAAACATTAAATAATTTCATTAAATTTAATTATTCTTAGAAAAGTTGCTACATAATGAAATTTTAAAACAAATTATTCCTAAAATCAAATTTTCTTTTTAAACACCTTTAAAACATGATTGATAGGGCCTTTATAAATTACGAGGATGAAAGTTTTTATATTATAAATCCCAATATTATTAATATGTTTTGGTCCGAAAGATGTAAATTTATCATTTCAGGAAATTTTCTTTGGAGTAAGGAGATAAGCAAATTGTGCTGAAATTACCGTACTTGTGTGTTAATGAAATTTCTGGTAAAAGAAAAGCATAATTCTGGCAATAGAACCAAAATATAAGGAAGTTTAAACCATTCTTTTGGTGATTTTTCCTTTCTTATGGTAACGTTTTTATTCTAGTATTCAAAATTGCGTTCTTAAAATATCTAACTATATTATAATAATTAAAAAACTATTATCAAAAATATTAAATTGAAATTTTATTTTTAAATTAAAATTATATTTTAGTTTTTAGTTTCTTGGTTATCTGGTTTTCAAAATTATAGTTTTTATTACAGCACATATAGTAAAAATACAAAACTGTGAAGTATATTTAACCGAATAAGTCCTTTTTTTTGTCATGCTCTAAAACACAGGGATGAACTTACCAAACTTTTCCGCATTTACTAACAATATGATAATAAAGCATATTTTAATGTTAATTTTACCAAAGTCAATACCGAAAAGATTCAAGGAAAGTTAACGTGATCTTTGGTGTTTCCATAGAGCCAGACGTACAGTAAATTTCCTCCGATTCTGCTGCAGTAATCTTTACGATATTCTTATATAGTTTTAACTATCCTTTAAGCAGCTTTAAATCGCAAAGAGCCAGCGAAACATATTTTCTGTTAAAAATTTGATTTTTAAACCTGTCGAATATTTATAATTGTGTTAACCTCTCAAAAACGGGAGTAAAATGTTTTTAAATACAGAAGTTGCAGTCTTTTGAACTGAACATAATTTTACTTCGTTTTTCAAGCACTCGATGAATAGTCACATAGAACACTCGACAGAGTTAAGTAATAATAGTTCTGTCTGATAAACATTGTAGATAAATAGAGTTCATACTAAATAATTAAGTTTTTAAACTTATTTCGAATGCTAACAAAATGTTAATTGGTTGTTTGTTGTTGTGCCATTGGCTTTTTGCTAATTAAGACTGGAAAATAAGGCTTTAATTTGACAATAGAGCACTGCAAGAATGAAAGAAAATTTTAGTTCAGAACCCCAATGATAGATGGCAGAACTACAAAATTGTGAAGCAACTTCATCAATTTAGACATTTATCTGAAGGGGAAGAAAATTTTCTCCATATCCCTGTTACCATGGTTCTCCTTAGTGACCCATCACCGGGCGATTCCACAAATTTCACGAACACGTTCATCACATGTCTTCGGTGGGTATTAGCTGTGTCTAAGATCGAATCCTGTCCCCTATAGACAGGAGTCTGATTCTCTAACCACTTAGCTACCATGGCCTTTATATCGATTTATTTTTCTATTAAAATGAAAATACTTCTATAGTTCATTTTTGTGCCAATCAAGAACAGCGAAACCAATTATCGAATACAACAACTAACATTCATAAAATATTTTGAATTCAGAAAATGAGAGTTACGAAATAAAAACTAACTTGTTCTGTTTCTTATTGACACGATAAAATAATTGTAAACGTTTTGATGAATACAAATAGGTTGTTCCATTGCATCTGTTTCAGTGTTTGTAAATCAATGATTTGTTGAGAATTGTATTTTCAATTTAAGTATACTTAGTATTCTTAGTCCTTGTTCTTCCCTACTAAATTCAACCAATTGCTTAACGCATTAATGTTTAGTCACGCAAAGCAAAATAAGCTTTTATGAGACACAATAGCCCTTTTGTTCTTCGATTACTCAATAGGTTTGCTAAAGGCGTGACATACTAAAAATAAAAAACGTACCAAATAAGCAATGAAACATCCATACGAAAAATGTAGTTCATTGTAACAAAATTAGTTTTCTTTGTTTATAGAATAAAATGATTGTGTATGTTAGTTAAATATAAGTCAGAAAGCTTCAAAGATATTTTAGAGGAAAATATATCTATTTACATGCTTTTGTTTGTTTAGATTATACTTCTGAGACTCAGAATAAACTAATTTTTAAAATTAGAAAATATGCTAAGCATTCCTATTACAGAAACAATGATATGATATGCGGAAAATTTTGAAAGTTCAAGAGAGTATTATCAATTTAATACAAATGCTCACAATAAAAAAGTCTGGATCAAATTACGGTAAAACTCACTGGCACCCTGCAGCATCCGTGTGAAATCTGTGCACCGTAAAATTTTTATACTGTGTTTTTGTAGAGCATTATCAATTTATCACAAATCATATCCGCAAAAAATTCCGGGTCAAGTAAATGTAAAAAGTACTGGCAACCGGAGTGCAGCATCCGTAACATCCATTTTACTGTAGAATCTACATGCTGTAGAATTTTTATTCAGTAACTGTTCTGTATACTTGTATAGCCGCTATGTAATACTAAATAAGAGTATCCACAACGTATGTTTGAGTTCCTCTTACGGAAACAATGATATGATATGAACATTACTAAAACAATAATATGATATGAACATTACTAAAACAATAATATGATATGAAGAGAAAATGAAAAGTAAAGTTGTAAAGCATTATCAATTTAATACAAATCTACACTGTTGAAAATTCCGGATCCAAATTACGGTAAAAAGTACTGGCACTCTAAGTGAATCTGTAAAATCTGATTACCCGTAAAATCCATTTTTACCGTAAAATTTCGCAGCGTAATTTTTTCAGTAATAATTATTTCATTACAGTGATTCAGTTATTTTATAGTAAATATTGCTGCGAAAGTAACGGAATATGAAATTTTTGGTGCCCTGAAATTTTACGGTGAAAACAGATTTTACGATTAAAAATTACCGGTCACTTAGTGTACCAGAAATATTTACCCTAATTTGATTTTTTTAAGGTGAACAAGTAGATGACAACAATACTAGAACAAAACACTTCGTTATCGTAGAATACTTTTATTATCGTTGTTCAAAGTTTAAGAATGAAATAAATATCGAAATTATTAGTATCTTCTGAAAATAAGTTGTTACCTGTTTGTTTTCTTTGTCTGTCACGTCGCATAGTATGATATATTATAAAACAGACAAATGCATGATTTAAGTTTTTTTTTTTTTTTTTTGCTTATCTATAATGCACTCAAGATATCTATTTCTATTAGAACGGTGATGTGAGACAATTTTGCGTTGAACTTTTTCTTCCCAACTTGCACTGCTGTCGAAATAGAAGCGAATGTCGAAAAATTCTATTTTACTTCATATTTAACTTACTGGTCTTTAATTTTATATAAATTTTAAGTTAATTGATGTTGCACCTTCCCTAAAAAAGATCTTTTTTCTTATATTTACATTTTTTTTTTACAATAAGCATATTTAAAATTTATTTTATAATTCTGTATACGGAAAATTAACTTGTAAAGACATATTTAGAAATAAAAAAGAAAATATTTACTAGCAAATAAATTACTAGATTTTATCACATAATAATCTTGACAAATACAATGGTTTCATAATCTTTAAAAATTAATAGCTATGAAATTCCTTCCTTTATCACAACCATCAATTACTTTATAAATACATTAATCGCAATTTGTCACTTTTAAGCTTATCTAAGCCAAGCTCATCGTATTTCTGACATTAATATTACTAAGCCTATGACATCAATTAAATCTTTTCAAAGATATAGCAGTTGATAATACAGTAAGCTATAAGCATCAAATAAAGTTATCAGAAAGATTAAAAAAGCACATTTCTTTTTTATCTATCCATTCCTCAAAAGCAATTTGTTCAATTATCAGAGAGATGTATATAGATAATATACGTAACAAAAAACGTTAGTGACGGGATTCTAGATAAATCTAACACGCAAATCTCTTTGTTTCAATGACAGTTTCATGAAGGAATATGCGTTCTAGTGAGAGAGGTAATTACTCAAAGAAAGCGATCTATTCAGCTGATGTGATGTCAGCCTTTTGGCAAGAGTCGAGCATCAACAAGATGATATAGCTCGGCCTGCCGTATACTGAGTAATAACAACATGTAACGGCCTATGACCCTAATGCTATACAGCTATATTCGACTTTCTGCCAAGAGTGATTACTGAAGGCTATGGCTAGCGGGCGTTTCATTTGTGGATAAAGTAAAGAGGGTGTATATTGGAATGAACAAGTGGGGGATTTCTAATACAAGTCTATTGTGTTTAATTAAGTAAAACATATGTATCGAAGTGAGAATGCGATATCGCGTGCAGACGTATTATAGTTTCTTTCTATCCTATTTCGGTATTAAATGTGTTTATAAAATCCCTATTTTGCAATGCATTTACTTATGAATAGTTAGCAGTCACGCATAAAGTTTTCTAGTTAAAAATTATTCTAAGACAAATTAAAAAAGACATTTATTTGTAATAAATATCATGGGAATAGTTTGCTAACGAAACTTAACGATATCATATTTTCGAAAGAAAAAAATAATTTAATATTTTGATTAAATTTTCAAAATTAATTAAAATATTAAAGTATGCATAATATGATGAATATCGTATGTATATCGTAGTATAATATAATGAGGAATAATCAAGATTTCTAATATGATTAGTTTTCGCATCCTTCATTTTTTATTAATAAAAGATTAAATTATGTAACATAATCCCTTTTTATCAGACATAACAAGCTGAGAAACAAAATATTTTTGAAAATATATATTTTAATATTGCTATTTCTTGCGAACAAAATCAATGGAGTAAAAACACTTGAGATATTTTAGCATAGACTACATATTATTGTTGCAAAGCATGAAAAGGAATTTAATTTCTTAAAAGGTATTTGTGATAAAAGAATAAGATACATTTGCAAAATACATAATACTGTACAAGAATAGCATAGTAATTTCCTTAATTATATCTTATAAGAAAAATGTAACTATCAGATATTTCATAACGTATAAGAGGTAAAAGTTTTCTTGTTTAAATTAGTGATTAATATTTTCCAAATTTTCATATAAAATGGGATTGGCAAATAATATTATTTTAAAGAAAATATAGACGGCTTTAATATGACTTAGCTTTTAATAATGATTGTAATTTCCCGTTTATGGTAGATGAAATTTTCTATTTTAAAAAAAATGGATGTCTGATGAAACACATATATTTCTTTATGACACATATATTTTTTTTCTTTTGAAAAATTACTTGGCCAGTGGATATGGTTATTGTATTTGGTACCGAATGTGAGCTGAATTCCCTGCTACAATCGGATTTTTATTGCAGCAACTCTAGAATCATGTGATAATCTTATTGTTTCACATATATATATATATATATATATATATATATATATATATATATATATATATATATATATATATATATATATATGGGTCATTCTCACAAAAACAGTCATTTTCATGTCCCCAGTATATTTTATGTTCGTTTTACAACTTACGAAAAAAAAATTTTCAGGGAAAGTATCCTTCAGAATGCAAGCTAACAAAAGAATAAAAATAAAATTATCAATTTTTATTTTTTATTAATTTTAGGTAATAAAAATATACCAATATGTCATTCCCTCACTTGTCCCCACTGCTGATTTAAAAAAAGAAAAAAATTGTTTCTGAAATAAAAATTTTTTTTTTACAAATTTCTGTTTTTTATTTGAGAATATTGAAATATAGAATTCAGAAAATAAATTTTAAATTTAATTTCTGATAAAAATATTAACACAGCACTATTTTAAACTTTGTCCCCAGTGTTTCGCGTCATTCCCTCACAACAATGTTCTTATCACCTGCAATCTTCTTAGAATAAAAATATTTTAATAAAAATTTCAGAAGTTAACAACTGGCATCATAGAACAAAATTGCAGTATGTTTCCATCTTCAACTTAAAAAAGCTTTGCTGTGGAATAAATTTGAATGAATCAAACCAGGTAAAATTTTTTACATTTGTCATTCCCTCATGTCGTTTTTTAGAGTAAAATAAAATACAACTTCATCGAGAAAGTGGATAATTATATGTTGCTTTCTTGTATGAATATAATTGTATGTGATTGACTTCAGAAATTAATTAGGCCTAACTGTTATTCTCAAATTTTATTGAATTCGTCATTCCCTCACTAGTGTATAAAGTGAGGGAATGACGCTGAAGTGAGGGAATGATTCACGATGAGTATATTATCAAATTTCTTTTTGTTCAATCGTGCCAGCCAATTTTATTTCCCAAACCCGTATAAACTATTAAATATATAAGACTAAATTATAATAAATATTAGATATACTTAGTATGTTATCATTTTCAAACTTTAGGTAGATGTAACTTAGATAAAAACATGTATTAAAATAAAATATCATTCCCTCACTATTAGTGTCAGTCCCTCAATTTTTAAATAGTGAAAATAATTAATTTACTTATTAATTAATTTGAAAAATAAATTAATAAATTGATTTATTAAACTAATTAATTTATTTATTAAATTAATTATTAATTATTATAAATTAATAATTATAAATTAATTATTTAAAAAATTAATTAATTTAAATATTAAGTATAATTTATAGGATATATACTTTCCATAATCCTCATAGAACAATCCCTGACGTCTGTAAGCCACTTGAACATAGTTGCAAACCAGGTTCACCCATTCATGGCAACAGTTTTTCCTGCGGGGGATGGTGTTTACCAATAGGACAATGCACCATGTCATAAGGGTCAAATCGTTATGGATTGGTCCGATGAACATTCCAGTGACTTTCAAGTCATGCCTTGGCCCCCAAATTCACCTGACCTTAATCCAATAGAGCATTTGTGGTCCTACTTGGAAAACCAAATTCGTGCTGCCACGCTACCCCCTCGCAAGTGAGGGAATTGCAGGACCAGTTGGTGAGCGCTTGGTACCAGATACCTCAGACTACCCATCAGCACCTTGTGGTATCAATGCCATGGCGGATGCTAGCAGTTTTGAGGGCTAAAGGTGGTCCTACATTTTATTAGCAGGGTTGTCATAATGTAATGGCTCTTCGGTGTATATTCATCCTAAAAATGTCTCCTACTTATTATGGTTTCTAGTGGTTTCATAATATGTTCTTTTTTAAACATTGTAATATAAAATTTTTTATTGTAATTATAGTAAGAGACCACATCCTAACCATGAGAACATTATTTTCATGATTTTAATAATAAATTCAGTGTTTCTTGCAGTGATATTTTTATTTTTAAATTTTCGAAACTTTTTCTATAAAATAATTTGAGCTCGAAAGTTGATATTCTTCGATTCATATTATCACAAACCATTTCATCAGTTAAAATTGTTTTTCAATTTTCCGTTTCATATTATGTGTGAGGTAATGAGAACTATAATATTGAAAACTAAAATTTCTGATAAACAGTTACGATATGAATGGAAAAATTAATAAAAGAATATTTAAATTTGGTTTTATTAACCAGAATTATAGTTCTATTTGCCATAAATGCCTTTACCATAGAGTATGATAATTTTACCAGAATTTTTTCTCGTGTTTTCATAGATAATTCACATAATAGCACATGATATGTGCAAGAAATAATTTGCCTTTATCGTTATAGAAATTATAAAGAAATGAGAACGCTTTTTTGTGCTCAAATGAAATATAATAGGTTAAATACAAGTTTATTAGTTGACTAATACTACAAATTTGCCTTATACTAAATCCATATTTTTCTATAACTGAAGATTTTGCAAAATATTTTTTCGATTGCTGTCGTTGTTGAACTGACAAATGTCAGGCAAATGGCCATATCCACTAAAAATACAAATAAAGGTTGGTCTTTGCCGTGCACTGTGTATGCTTAATTCTATTACCATGGCAACAAAATCAATTGAGCGATTGTGTGATATAATAACTTCAATTTCATTCACGTTAAGAATAGATAGCCATTAGTTTGTGTTTTCCGAATCCTTATCAACAAGGAAAACAAAAACTTATCACACATTGGGAGTCACAAATTTATGTTTAATTATGGAAAACAATAACGCTCACGAAATTTGACAAACTACGGTATAGGAAGGAGGGAGTAATAAACAAAATTGCATATTTGATTTGATTCGATTGAATTGCGAAATTGCATTTTGCGAGAGGAAACAGAACGAAAATTAAAGATAATTATTAGAAACAACTACAAGTCTCCACTTTCAATTAAACCTGTTTTAATGTTTATTACATCTAACATTCTCTACTATAATTATTCAAGTTTTGAAGGCGTTTTTGTTTTTCCTCTTGTGAACTTTAAGTTGAAAATCAATCTTTATGCTTTCTATTTTCATTTTTATTAAGATTCTAAAATTATAATTTAAAGGTGGTCTTTACGGAACACCTTGCATAATTTTGATTTGCTTGGCATTATTTCTATGCATTTCTCAATCCTCATTTGAGAATGACACTTGTGGTAACTTTCGTGTAAGTTGTCAAAATCATAGTAGCATTTTAAGATTTTATCTGTTTTATGCAACTGTTTTATTCAACTACGAAATAACATGCTTTTTAGAATAAAAAAAGGAAAAGAAGGAGCAGAACATTAAAATTTATTTATAGTTCTACACATTGTAAAACATTCTATCTTTTACAGCTTTAAATTATAATGACGAGCCATGTGTCTGAATAAGATACGGAAGTTTCTCATTTACTTCTAATGAAAAAAGTAAGTTTTGTGGCCACAAAATGCTTTTTTTTATTTTTATTATTAGTATTCTTTTTTACTGTCACCAAACTAAGATAAGAACGTGAAAGAATAAACGACGTATGGGTGAATAAAAATGATTTTATTTTTGGCATTGTTCTCTTAACTGTTATTTCTTTCTGGCAGCAATGTCACCTAGTCAATAAAACTTGGCAGAACACATTTTCGGAATGTATTTTTCTTTCGTTGAATTATCTCTAAGAAAAAACAAATAAATAAAGAACTTCACCACTTTATGGAGGACTAAGAGAAATCATTGTGCTTTGTTTATTTAGCTGCCCTATTCTGCAATATTTTTTAAAATATTTTTTCATATTTTTAATCTTTATTTTTATCAGAGAACTTAACTATTCGTAAAAAATGATTTCTAAAATATTTAAGAAGTTTCAGCAAATATTTCTTTTTGTTACAGAAATAGTTAAAGTTGCTTTGTTCAGATAAAATGTTCGTATATGTTTATTTAATTTATTACAAAATATTTTCTTTTTTATATCCTAATACATTTTAACTAACTCAGACTTTTTTATTCAGTTACGAGAATGTGTATAGGTGATGCAAAAAATTCAGGTAAATTGAAAAATTAGAGCTCGTAAACAAAAGAGGAAACATTTGTATGATTTCTGCAATATGCCGTTAAAACTTGATATTTCTTCTCACCAATTTCTAAAATGTATTAAAAAAATTCCACAAATGGAGCTGCTTTCTAATTATATCTATATAATCCGAAGAAACTGTAGAGGTAAAATATTATCCGATTAAAAACTTCATACGCTTCAAAAATATACAAAAATAAAGAAACAATCTACGTATTTCAAGTGCATTAATATTAGGCTCCCATTTTCAATACTTGACAGACTTGAAGGTAACGAAACAAAAATGATTTTAAAAGGAAGTTAAATTGCCAATGAAAAATGAAAAATAAAAGTGAGAAACAAAACTGAAAAAACAACAAAAACCAAGAGAGAAAAAATATGGAAAAAAGAAGAGGAAAAACACAGTGGCCGAGAGGTAAATCAGGGTAAGATGCATTTCCATGCGTTATGGAGAGTAGGGTCAAAAAATAATCATTAACAAGGAAATCAACGTTCAAACTAATAATATAAGATTCCAGGGTATCAATATGAGCTAATGTGACTGGGGTGGAAATAATTTTAGCATTGTCGAAATTGAATTTATGCCCAAAAAGCGCATTAAAATACAGACTTCAGGAACACAACAGATATGTCCGTTATCAATAATCCGAGAAATCTTCAATTGCTGCACATTGTTGGAATCTTGGGTATTAGACATCAGAAATAATTTATTATTTCATTACCTAACATTTTAAACTATTAATTTATTGATGTCCTTTAAATTAGAATAAAATTATTAGCAAAGCATTAGTTAGTAAAGTTTTGAGTTGGTCATCCTCCCGAAAAATGACCAATCATGATGATGCTTCTGTTCTGTTATTTATCATGTTGTTAGTTAAAAACGCTAAAATTAGATATTATAATCAATAAAAAATAATTTTTGCCTTTTTTATTCTGAAGAAATTTATTATTTTGGAACAAAAAAGAAAACAAAACTGAATATGTATATATGTATATATATATATCTATATATACAGCAAAATAAATAAATACAAGAAAACACGAAGACAGTTAAGAAGAAAAATAAGTTTCATTTATTACGCATAAGCTGCAAGTAAACAGAACTCATTAGATAAGTTCAAAAATAAGATAAAACAAAGGAAAATTATAGACATATGCAAAAGGGAGGGGAGAGTAGCTTCCTAAAGACAGGAAATTAGAAAAAGGAAATAAAAACGAAAACAGAAGGAAAATGAAGTTAATAGTAGATAATATAAAGCCCTAAAGCTGCATTAAATATGATCACTAATACACAACAAAGTAAATAAATACAAGAAAACACGAAAAAGTTAAGAAAAACAATAAGTTTCATTTACTCTTTTCATACACTCTTTTTTGCTGATATAATCGTGTGGGCTGATGAAAAGATTATATCTTGTATTTTCCGTTTTTTTTTTTTAAATTTCATCCTTTTTATTTTTAATCAGTTGTTTGTTATTTTTTTTCATTAATTATTATTCCCCCCCCCCTTTTGCATATGTCTGTAATTTTTCTTTGTTTTATCTCTTTTTCGAACTTTTAACAATCTTCAACAATTAATCAATCTTCATACAAACCAAACAAATATTGCTTCCCGAAACAAATTCTTTATCTCTTCGTATTCTTATTAAGAAATCCTTTCAAAATAAAAAATAAAATAAAACCAGAAATAAAGCTCTCTAGGCAATATAAAAGAAAACACAAGGGTGTTTTAAGGACCATAAGCTAAAAGTCATTTTATGAGTGTATAAATGTGTAAAAAGACTGGAAACGACGTGACTGAGCTCTAGGGATAAATATACTTGTCGATATGAGTTACTACTGCGTTTATATTCCAGTGCTGCGCATAATACTGAATGGATTTTCTCTTTAGCATTTGATCGGATGTAAATCTGATGCCACTAAAATATAACGCACATAAGTCTTCAAATATAGAGCCATAGTCTAGAGCTAAATACATCTACTTCAACAATATTATTCTAACATTTTTTACCACGAAAAAGAGCTTTAGTTCGGAGCTAAGAAAGTTTCTCACCTGTAACTTTTATTCTAGTACTCTTTGGGCATAAAAGGGATATTTTAAAACACATTTTATGATTGTAAATGCTGTTAAAATACCTTTTGTTTGTTTCCTTTTATAGGATATTTGAAATATTATCCAGAAAGAACTGTAAAGGAAGTGATGACTGGCCAAAAAAAAGATGTATACCACTTCTTTGTTGTTGCTTATAACCTGAGGATATTACAAATGTTGTTTGTTCTACTTGAAATAACTTTTAAATCTTCTCAAAGTTTTTCGTTTCTCCCTTTTGAACAATGATATCTAAAAGTTGCTTTTTAAAGTTACAATATATATATATATATATATATATATATATATATATATATATATATATATATATATATATATATATATATATATATATATATATATATATATATATATATATATATATATATATATATATAAGTTCAAAATGAAGAATAAAACAAAGAAAAATTATAGACATATGAAAAAAAAGGGGGGTGGGAAATAATAAGTAAAAAATAACAAACAACATTTTATTTAAAGAAAAAAAGAAATAAAAAATAAAATGTTAATTAAAAAACTGGAAAAAAAGCCGGAAAAAAAAGATATAATCTTCTCTTCAGCCCACACGATTATATCCGCAAAACAGAGTGCTTTCTGATATTGTATCAATAAAGCCAAAGCAAAATATATTAATACAATAGTGTGAGGAGCACTCAAAAAATTTTTTTATAAAATAACTACAAATAAAATATATCATAATAAGTAAAAATAGCATGTAAAAACAGATAATAAAATAAAATAAAAAGAAAAGACATTAGAAAGGGGGGACTATAAAGCGAGTAGCAAAATCATAACAACTTACATGGACGGATATTTTTCAAGAATGATTTAAAAATGTTTTCGCAGAAAGATTGCCAGATTACAAAATATGAAAACAAAATATGAAAACAAAAGCGCAAATCGAATGTAACAAGAGGGTTTTAAAGTGTCGTTCTTACTACACTGCTGAAGTGATTTGTTATTATGAGTTTTGATTTGTTAGTTACCAAGGATGGGCCCGAAATGGATGTGCGCAAGGTAATATTATACTGGATAATTTTAAAAATTGATCATAAATAGTTTTAGAAGATAGATGCTTATTTAAGAAAAAATATAAAATAGAAAAGAGAAACATAAATTGCCTGCTTTGCATATAATTTTAGCCGCGGATTTGCACGATATGGATTAGCACATAGAAAAATTATTTAAATTATCAAAGAAAAATTTTAGTAGACAATTTTAACGCGGATTTGCACATTGAAAAATAACAAAGAAAAAATTTTTGCAGATAATTTTAACCACGGATTTGCCCAAAATGGATTTGCACATGGAAAATTGTATAAATTAATAAAGAAATTTTTAGCAAACAATTTTATCCACGGATTTGCCCGAATTGCCCTTATTGTTTTTCTTAACTTTCTTAGTGCTTTCTTGTATTTATTATATATATATATATATATATATATATATATATATATATATATATATATATATATATATATATATATATATATATATATATATATATATATATATATATATATATACATATATATGTATTATGCCCATTGTTTATAAGGTTTATAATTCATAGTCTAGACAAGGTTCTCTGAAACTAATAGCTTATTATTACGACATTTCCCATTGAAATAGCCAGTTGAATGGCCATTATTATTGACTATTGCCTTATGGATTATAATCTTATTCGAAATATTTTCAAGAATGCATGACATGACTTCAGTAGATAGGAAACAACAGAAAGAAGAAAAACCTGTTTCATGAATAATGAAATTTGAAGAACAGGTTTTTCGTTCTTTCACAAATTATGGACTAATGTGTACTGAAGGAAAACGTATGATAACAGCAGCCAGAGTATTCTAAAATTTACTGTGTTTCTAGCTCTATGGGAACACCGAAAAGCTTTGTAATTTTCCCTGAAGTGCTTAGGTAATGATTTTGGTAAAATAAGAAACGAAATATAGTTTTGCAATGGTTAATAAATTTAGATAAATATGACAAGATTTGGTAGTTTTAGCGAGATATTGTACATAATACATACAAACTATTTACTCGGAAATATTTATTTTTCTGTTTTCTATTTTTTACTAAATGAGTGGTGATAAGAACTTCTTAAAAGTAGAATATGCAATAAATTGTTACCATATTAATGGAAAAATTACAGCATTATTGGTTTAAATACCGTATGTTTTGAATTTTATTATCAGAATTTTGTTTGTTTGTTTTTCACCAGACATGTCGCTATCGTACAATAAGCTGATTTTACTAAATAAATAAATAAAACTCTACACGTAGACTCGCCAGAAAATGTCAAAAATGTTTGAGCAATTTTAAAATTCACTGCATAATAGTATATATTATATTTTCATTTATGTTCCATTATAATAAGCCATTACGTTAGGATATTTCTAGCCAAGACAAAAAATTTTTTGGTTTAATGTTCCTGGCACAGGTGTTGTGTTTTAAGGTTACCAAAATTGCTTTAAAAGCTACACTCCTGTGGCCAATAAAACCTGACAATCATGATTATGGCCATTAATAATTACCGTGCCTTTGACTTTCGTTTCATTTCGTTTTAAAATTGTTACTACTGAGACAAAATTGATTATAAATTACTGATGAATATGTTTACCAGTACTTCGATGTAGCATTCCAATTCCATTTTAAAATGATTACTAAGAATATAAAGCAGATTCACAGAATTATCTAACATCTGTTATTGGCCTGATTTCCTAAACTTAGTGTTTTATTTCCTTGCTATAAGTTTTTTCTTCTAGAATAAAATTTTTTCCTTTTGACTCCTGTAGTAATTATTATTTTCAATGTTATCTTAAATAAAATTTATTAAAAATTGTTCTTTGGGACTTCAGTTATTTTTTGGAGCATTAGGTATTTTTGGCGCATTAGTCATTTTTTGGTGCAGCATTTTTAGTTATAGATTTCGTTTTGGCGTTATATACATTCTTGGTTTAATTTTATGCAATAACACGGAATTTGTAAAATTAACTTCTATTGTTTTCCCTTGTATTTTATTTTATTTTTTCAAGCAGTTCTGATTAAAAGTAGCTTCATTATTTTTGAATGAATTAATTATTTACAATTATGAGATGAATGACTTTGTCCTATAAATAGATATTTTTATCAGGAAATACGAATCATTTGCGATAAAAAAAATGGAATCATGCGCCTTGAAAAATATATCAATTTCCAGATACAGAATGTTTTTAGACATGCAGTAATGAGTTAGATAATTATTTTCAAAAAACTCAATTGAAATTAATTATTCATCTAAATCCTAAAGGGAAACATTTTAAAATTCATTTCTATGATGCAGAACTAAACTTTGATTGAACTTTCATTATCTGGTTTTGAATTTTATCAAGAAATCTTTGAAATATTATCCGTTAAAACTTTCGTTATCTCTTTAAAATTTTATGATGATGCCATTAAATAGTGTGTAATTTCTTACCTTAAATAATAGGTCATTTTTAAGCGTTTTCATTTTTTAAGGATTTTATTTTTTGACAGCTGACGTTAAGAAAGTTTTATTTAATGTTTAAATATTTTATTAAAACATATGAAACACATCATAGATAAAGCTTAAAAATTATTTAATAACTCAATTTCAATAAATTAACTTTTAGTTTAGATAGAAATACTTTTCCTTTCGTTGTGAAATAGTTCCTTGTTTTCTTTCATTATATTTAAGTAAACGAAATTGCAGTTAAATACTGGTACATATGTTTGAAAAATACGAATTATAAGTAATCAATATTACTAGATTGTAAAGCTGGAAACATATTTAATTTAAGTACAGTTCATCACAAGTATCGTCTATTATTCATAAAAAATAACAAATGCAAGCAAATATTAATTCAAATACCTAATATTAAAAAATATCACAGTTAAATAATTAGTAACTAACTTAAAAATTACCATGAAATTTCATAAATTAACTTACTTCAAAATTATCTGAAAAATAACATAAAATATCAAACTAAAACATGAATTTTATACGATCATTAGTTTAATTCGGCAACGTAGTTTATTTAAAAATCCCATTAAACAACTAACAATATTAAAGAAATACCAAAAGTGACTAAAAACCATCATCTTGACATGGACTGAAGATGTTAAGTGCCAACTAATACTTCAAACAACTCCTTTTTCACTAACTAAAATTTTCTATTTAACCAAATCTTAAATTATCCAGTCACTTAATCAGTAACTAAATGGAATATTAGTATGAAAATTAAAAAATAACTTGATCCAATATCTCATTAAAAATTAACATACAATATGAAACTAAAACATGAAACATTTACGATTATTATTTCAATTTTACTAGGCTCATTAAAACATCCCATCAAATAACTAAAAAAATATTTAAACAACCACCTAAATGACAGAAAATTGTCATTCAGGGATCGAAAAAAAAAACAAGGTATGTAGCACTCAAAGAACTAATTTTTCACCGACTGAAAATTTTTATTCGAACAAAACTAAACTTATCTAGTCAAACACACGAAAGGAATCCCACAGGTTTATCAAATTTTAAAAAAAATTTTGAGGAAAATTAAACATGCGTTGATATTTTAATACATTTGTGACGAAAATTATACTCTGTTTTTTTAAAGAGCATTGGGATTCTAAGCTAAAAGATGTCTGAGCGTTAAAATAATACCTCAAAAAAGAAATTGTAAGTAATACTAATGTACGGTTAATAACAATATTATAAATTTGTAATACTCGCGGGAATCCAGCATGAATAACTGGGATCAGTCCTTAAACAAGCAAATATATTTGTAAGCAACGAGAAAATATTTGTTCGTTGTTTAGAGATCAATAGGTGGTGCATTTTCCTTTTTTGGACAAATAATTTAGATAATTACTTTAAATAATATGATGCAGACATAGTTAAGTTAGATTTAAAAGTAATTTTTTTATTTTTAGGGAAAAAATAAAAGTGACGTGCTTTGATATTGAGCGATCCCACCATTTACAAATAACGTAATTGCAGACTTTAAATCATAACTCAGTTAAATAATTTTGAGCAATTCTAATAATTTATGAAAAAATGACTATTAGTGCCATTTAAGCTTGCTCAAAGTCCTAGATATACTTTGAAATTTGATTTTTTTTATGTATAAAAACTGGATGTTACGAAATTAATGTACTTCTTATGCCCGTGGCAGCTATACCAAGAAAGTAACTATCGTAAAAACTGTCAGAATATGGTAAATTTACCGTGTTTCTGGCTCTATAGGAAAACAAAAAAGGGTGGTAATTTTTATCGAATCGCTTTGTTAACGGCATTTCAAATTTTTAATAAAATATGGCTTTATAATACGTGATAAAATTTGGTAATTGGGATAAGATTTAGCAATTTTAACATGATACCTTAGACTAAGGCATAAAAACCATTAATTCGGTCAAATCTACTTTACAATTTTGTGCTTTTACTGTGAGGTAATAAAAACTGTCATTTTGAAAACCAGAATTTCAGGTATATCAGTACCACATACCAAAAATAAATACCAAATGAATAGTTTAAATGAAGTATATTTTGATTTTGTAAACCAGCGTTCTAGTTTTTCTTTCATTTATTTATTTTTTTTTTATCGGAAATGTCATTACCATACAGTGCGGTAATTTTACCAGAAATTTTTTCTCCTTGCATTTTTTAATTGTTTTCATTGTTCTTTAAATGAATTAAACGTACTCAAAATTGAAGTTAGTGCATATGACACTTGGACTTATTATAACAAAATTTATTAGAACTGCATACCCATAATATGGTAAAATTTACGGTGTTTATGGCTTAATGGGAACAACAAAACGCTCGATAATCTTACCGAAGCACTTTTGTAATGATTTTGATAAAGTTAAATGTCTTTTTTTATGAAATAAAAAATGAGGTAATGTCTAAATATTATCATTGTAAATCACTTAAATACTACTATATATTTACTCATTTTTCTTTTTGAATTATAAGTAATTTAAAAAATAAAACATATATCATGAATAATGCTTTTTGTAATTCAATTGCTTTTTTTGGGGGGGGGGTTAATTCGAAAAACCTTTTTTTTAAAATAATAAGTTAAGGTACCGATTTTGGTAAAAATAACAATAAAATAGGGTTTTATAACATGGAATCAAATTTCATAAATGGTGTAAAGTATGGTAATTTTATCATTATACATTAGAGCATGGCATAAAAAATAACATTTACTTGGTTAAATATACTTTTAAACTTTGTATTTTGTGCTAAATGTGTGATAATAAGAACTGCAGTTTTGAAAACCTTTATTTCCGGTAAACTGTTACAATATGAACAGAAATATTTAAAAATGAATAATTTAAATACTGTATAATTTTGATTTTTGTATTACCACGATCATGATGTTGTTTTTTTCTCTAGAAATATCATTACCATACAGTACGGTATTTTTTTACCAGCATTATGTCATCACTGTGCCTTAACCTTTTTAAATAGTGGAATTGCACTGTAGTTGTTGTTGTTGTTAATTTACGTCGCTCTAGAGCTGCACAAGGGGCTATTGGCGACGGTCTGGGAAACATCCCGGAGGATGATCCGAAGACATGCCATTACAATTTTGATCCTCTGCGGAGGGGATGGCACCCCCGCTTCAGTAGCCCGACGACCTGCGCGCGAAGTCGAGCATTTTACGGTAGCACAGTTTAGCGAGGACCAATACCGCACACCCTCGGTTCCTACGCAAACTGATCCAAGTGGCCACCCACCAGCACACTAACCTTAGCCAGGACGAATTGCTCTGTAGTTTGAAAATGTTTTTGATAGGAAGTTTACGAATATTCCACTTTTTAGGAAATAAAATAATGAGCTAATGTTAAAATATTATCTTTTGCGAATAACTTGAACATTTGTTTAGTTATTTATTTACTATTTTGAATTCATAAATAATCAAAAAATAAAACTCATTAATAATCTCAGGAATAATGCTTTTTGTAATTCAATAATAATAAAATTTTTTAATTAAATAATAATAATGTTCTTGTAATAAAGGATAATCAAATGTTGAAAATATTAAGTGAAGTTAATTCTGTTTGTACTTTCTAAATCTATAGCAAATTTTTAGTTTTTTGTTAAAAGGTATCGTAAAATATCAAAAAATAAATAAAACATCTCATGAATAATGCTTTTTGTAATTTAAATAATAGCAATTATTTTGTAATTTAATAATAATATTACTTTTGTCATTCAATATTAATAATGCTTTTATAATTCAATAATAATAATAGCAATGCTTTTATAATTAAAAAACTCAGCCGTTGAAAATATTAAGAAAATTTAATTCTGTTTTGTACTTTCTAAAGCCATAGCACATTTTTAGTCTTTAGTTGAAAGATTCCGTAAAACATCTAAAAAAATAAAATATATATCATGAATAAATCTTTTTGTAATTCAATATTAATACTATAACACTGTTTTACTAATTCAATAGTTTGAATGCAATTATGATAAAGCTTTTATAATTGAAAAAACTGAGTAGTTGAAAATATTAAGTGAAATTAATTCTGTTTTTACATCCTAAATCAATAGCACCTTTTTAGTCTTTAGTTGAAAGATTCCGTAAATTATCTAAAATAACTAAAATTCATAATACTTTCGTAATTCAGTAATAATAATGCTTTTCTAATTTAATAATAATAATGCTTTTCTAATTCAATTTTAATAATGTTTTTGTATTAAAAAAACTCAGTCCTTGAAAATATTAAGTGAAATTAATTCTGTTTGCACTTTCTAAAGTCATAGCACCTTTTTAGTTTTTTGTTGAAAGATTCCGTAAAATATTCTAAGTTAAAGGACATGCTTACAAATTCTTTTCGTGTATAAGAAAAGGGAAGTGTCTATTGATTAATCACCAGTTCCGCTCCCAACCTTCCCCTACCGATTAGATGTTCAACTCATGAATTTTACATTTAAGTGTCAAGTTTATATGTCAGAAGATGGATGCGATGAATAAATTGTTTAATATTTTGTATATCCTTTTCGGAAATGTTTTTCTCTTGAAAGTTTTCAAAAATACAGTTCACCATATTTATAAGTAGCAAGATATTTTGTTTTTATTTTACGGCTGATAAATATTTAAACGTTGGCTTTTGGTATCGCAAGAATATTAAAGGTATTTGAAATTGCAAATTAAGATTATGAAGTCAATAGAAAATATAAAAATAGGGAAAAGAATTAAATGAATTTATTTTTTCACTACTGTAGATCTTTAGTTGGTTCTTTAGTTGGTCTATTGTAGATCTTTAGTTGCTTTACGTAAGCTAAAAAAATAGTTTCTTTGTTTTCGATTTATTTTAATAATGTTCTGTTTTATTTTTTGCGTATCGACTCACTATAAAGCAATCTAAGATTTAAAACTGAATAATCACACAGAGAAAAATTCAGGTAAAATTACTGTACTTTATGTTAATTACACATCTGGTAAATAAAAAACTTCCATCATTTCGGTTATTAAAACCAAAATATACGGTTTTTAAATTATTCATTTGATAATTTTTCCATTTATACTGTAACGGATCTCTGGAAATTCAGATTTTCAAAATCATATTTCTTAATACCACATATTTAGTAAAAAATTAAAAACCGAAGTGTAAATTTGACCAAATAAATTGTTTTTATGCCCTGCTCTAATATATTATGATAAAATTATTAAAGTTAACTTCATTAACCAAATTTATGACACATCATAAAAATTTATTTCAATATTTATTTTACCAAAATTATGACAAAAGTGCTTCGACCCACGCCACACTGTCACGTTAATGGGGTGGTCCATATTCACCTAACTGAGCATGGCAATCAGAAACATCCATGTCCGTGTGGGATTTGAACTTGCAAACACTGACCGCTCGGCCACATAGCCAGCATGTCCTGTTAATGACCTTTGGAATGTTATCTTTATTCCACGTGTGGCATTTTAGTTGGAAACCATAATGCATGGCCGTGTAAATGAGCTGTTGGATGCACTTTCTTTGCACATGAACAACACCATGTGCATTTCAAAAATTTTCTAAGTTTTCCAGAAAAAGAAAACTGATGAAAGAAGTAAAGATATTTATTTACTATTATTATAATATTAAACCATCAAAATATTGCACAATAAGAAACGTAAATTTTGAAGATAAAAATGTATTCTTCTCCATCAGGTTAGTAGAAAAATAATCGATTAACCACTTTTCTCTTTGCTTGATACAAAAATATAATACATTTCGAAACGCGTAGTTAACATAATGATGTTTGTGATGGTGTGGTTAAAAACGTAATAAATAAATACATATATTTTGTTCAAGAAAACATTACAGATCTTCTCAAACTACTCTTATAACTCATTTTTTTATTTTTAAGCATCTTTTTTTCTTCATCGTCATCTTGAATTCTAAAATTTCTTAGATATATCAAAACTAAAGCATTTGGAAGATTATTTATGGGAGATACGTTAGAGAAAAATAGTTAACTATTCTAACTTTATAAATTTTTATTGATATATATTCAGTTTTTTTTTTTTTTTTTTTTTTTATACTAATATATTCCAGGCATGGATTCACATTTACAATGTATCACTTAACTCCACGCGTCTCCTGCGGATGAAATACTGAAATAGCTCAAATTATTAATATAGTTTCTTTGATATATTTTGTTTTATTTTTTTTAAGATTTGCTGACATATTATAAAAAAATAAACCGCTTATATACTTAACACTTGTTTAACTGGTAAATTATTAATGCTTAAAATTTACTAGCAAAAATATGTTTTAGAGAACAATTTGAAGTTTTTTCCAAGTTCTGGTGGTAATAATATTCCATTCAATCGCAATCAAGAACCAAACATTTTTCAGGTTCTGTCTATCAGCAACCAGGCTAAGAACGTCACTACATGGTCAACACTCGAGTCTTTTTCTCCCCCCCCCCTCATTAAATTCCAATACTATGCCAATGAAAAGCTCTTGTTCGACAAAAAAATTTATATGCCTTTCGCTGTAAGGGACCATATAATAGTTTGGTTGGGTTTTTGGGTTGTTGGAGCAATTAAACCGTAATTTTTAAAGCCATAATGACGATGTAATTGAAATTATGAACTACTGTCGAAACTAAATCATTTATTTATTTTTTTGCCTTAAATGCAATGTTTTTAATATGGATGACACGAGGTTTCAACATTATGGAGCAACATACCATTTATCTCGTGACATAATCAGAAGTTCACCATTTGCCTAATTTTAAGAAATGCCTAAAATTACCACCGAGATTATGCAGCATTTTTATACTGTAGAGTTAAGTTACAGGATAGGTTTGCTCCAGTAAGTCGCAATTAATGAGTTTTAAGCTGAAATTATCAGGAAAATTGTTGAAATAAGAGCGGATTAATTAAATGGCAAGCAATAGGATGCTCAAAACTGAAATTTCAAAATAATCCAATAGAAATTAATTACATGAAGTCTTGTTTTAAAAAATGTCATTCACCAATATCTAGCGTAAAATACACTTTCAATTTTGAATTATGTTTTCAATGAATGGGGCATGAAGAAACAATATTTTATGGTTAAATTTTGAAAACTGCATCATATATTAAAATAAGGTCACTTGATTGCGTACAACTTCAAAGGAAAAACTCGTAATCATATTAAGTACAGTGAGGAATTGCATTAAGAGCAAAGTAGCAATAGCAGCAAAACATGATAAAAATAAATATAAATATGGACATATCTAATCATAGTAAGTTAAAAAATTTTAATGGGGGAGTATAATACTTTCAGCTACAACAAAATTTATAATCATAAATATGTGCAAATCTTTTAATTAAAAACTGTTCTTGCATTCTTATTGTATTTTACAGCAACACAAAAAAGTCAAAACAATGCATGTAATTTTGCAAATAAATAAATAAATAAATAAATAAATAAAAAATGAGTCCCGGACTGCCCTAATTGAATTTTCAGTTATTAAAGAACATTTTTAAGAAGTGACAGTTTACAAAAGTTTAGTGTGCTTTTTAAAATGTCATTTTATTCCAAAAAAGTTTAACAATTTTTCAGACAAACTGAAATTGAAATAAATAATATGAAAAAAGCACTCTTTATCGCTGCTATTGAATGCTGAAGCAAAAGCGTAAAATATGACCAATTTGTATTTTTGTCGAAACAGCCAATGAAATACAAAAAAAAGAAGAAAAAAAGAGAACAACGAAGGATCAAAATATCAAAAATGCTTTTAACAGTAAAAAAAAAAAATAAAAAAAAAAATTAATAAATAAAATCATAAAATTCGACATAAAATGCATCCAACTTGCAATTCCTGCATATATATTTCATTCCTCTTTATTTTATTTCTTTTAAAAAATACAGTGGGACAGGATGAGAGAAAGCACGTAATAGTTTCTTTTTGGAGACTGCATGATATTTGAAAACAAAGTCTGTTGATTAAGTGCTCAATACTTTCATAATATTTTTAGTTATAACAAATATTGTAAATATTAATAATTTTTTTTTTTAAAAAATTGCTAAAGGTACGTTTCTTGTATTGTTATTGTATTTTACAACAACACAAAAGTTCAAAACAGAGCATTTATTTTTGCAAAAAAAATTTAAAAATGAGATTTACACTGCTTTAATCAAACTTTTGGTAATTAATATAATTAATAATCAATTTGTAATTAATAATCAATTCTCAGAAACAAGTTGCTCGAAACAGATTACAAAGAAAAAAAATTTGCTATTTTTAAAATGTAATTTTCCTCCAAAAAAGTTTAAAATATTTTCAAGCCAAGTAAAGTAAAATAAATAATAATAACAATAATAATAACAAAATAAATGAATAATAAATAAATAAAAATCAGTAAATAAATAAATAATAATAATAACAAAAAAAGCTTTAATTTGCTGCTGTGGAATGCTAAAACAGACGTATAAAGTATGACACGCTTTGTATTTTTGTCAAAACTGCCAGCGAAATACAAATAATAGAAATAAAAAAAGAACAAAATATTGAAAGTGCTTTTAAAAGGGGAAAAAGAAAAGAAATTGAGAAAATTCGAACTAAAACACATCCCACTTGCAATTCCTGCATGTATCTTTCATTCCTTTTTATTTCATTTCTGTTCAAAAATACAGACAGACAGGATGAAATAAAGCAAGTTATGGTTTTCTTTTAGAAACTGCATGATATTTGAAAATTAAGTCTGTTGATTGAGTGCAACTTCCAAATTGTCAGCAAAATTGTCAAAGGCATGTTTTTCACATTTTTATTGTATTTTACAACAATACAGAAAGTTCAAAACATGGCGCGTAATTTTGCGACAAAAAAATTAGTTTTACGATGCTTCAATTGAACTCTTGGTAATTAATGATCAATTCTGAGTAAAAAGTTTCACAAAACAGATTATAAAAATTCAGTTTGCTATATTGTATTTCTTTTAAAAAAATGTACAATTTTTTCAAGACAATCTAAAATAAATAATACTAAAAAAAGCTTTAGTTTGCTGCTGTGGAATGCCAAAACAAACGTATAAAATATGAAACGCTTTGTATTTTTGTCAAAACTGCCAATGAAATACAAATAATAGAAATAAAAAAAGAACAAAATATTGAAAGTGCTTTTAAAAGGGAAAAAAAAGAAGTTGAGAAAATTCGAATTAAAACACATCCCTCTTGCAATTCCTGCATGCATCTTTCATTCCTTTTTATTTCATTTCCTTTCAAAAAGTCAGAGGGACAGGATGAAAAAAAGCACGTTATGGTTTTCTTTTGGAAACTGCATAATATTTTAAAAAAAGTCAGTTGATTGAGTACCCCTTCTAGGGGGAACTCAATAGCTTCATGATATTTTTAGTTATAACAAATATTATAAATATTAATATTTTTTTAAAAAAAATTGTTAAACGCTCACTTTATGCATTGTTATTGTATTTTGTAACAATACAGAAAGTTCAAAACAGGGCATGTATTTTTGCTAAAAAAATGAGTTTTACTCTGCTTTAATTGAACTTTTGGTAATTAATGATCAATTCTGAGGAACAAATTTCTCAAAACAGATTATAAAAATTTTGTTTGCCATTTTGTAAACATAATTTTCTTTCAAAAAAATTAAAAAATTTTTCAGGACAATCTAAAATAAATAATATTAAAAAAAAAAAAAATAGTTTGCTGCTATGGAATGGTAAAACAAACGTATGAAATATGACACGCTTTGTATTTGTGTCAAAACTGCCAATGAAATACAAATAACACAAATAAAAAAAAGAACAAAATATTGAAAGTGCTTTTAAAAGGGGAAAAAAAAAAAAGAAATTGAGAAAATTCGAACTAAAACACATCCCACTTGCAATTCCTGCATGTATCTTTCATTCCTTTTTATTTCATTTCCTTTCAAAAAGTCAGAGGGACAGGATGAAAAAAAGCACGTTATGGTTTTCTTTTGGAAACTGCATAATATTTGAAAATAAAGTCTGTTGATTGAGTGCCACTTCGAAGGGGAGATTCGTTTGTGACTGTGATGGATCATCTTTTACGGGGAAGACGAAATGCGAAAACAAATCGATGATTCAGTGGAGCGGAACTGCATTGTTATTTTTTTATTTTTATTCAGACCACCCTTTTTTCTCTTATATATCCCCTTTGTCCTTATTCATCCCCATTTTATTATGTTTTATTTACTATTGGATAGAGATTTCAACGCTTTTCCTTCCACCCTTTAGGGCTCTTTTCAAAACTCTAGAAGTTTGTTAGTTTGGGGAAGCTTTAACGAGTTTTTACCTTCCGGGAGGGAAATTGCAAATTTTATGAGGAATCAAGGCGTATTTTATTCATTTTTATTTTTATTTGAGATATTTTAATGGGTGCGTTTGAATTTAAAGATCATACGCAGAATTTTGCTTTTGTGAAAATGTTGTTATTTGATGGATGTGATATTTAACATTATAGTTTTTACTTTAACACTAGGTTTACGGGACGCTTCATTTTGAAGCATTTCGAATTTTATAAGGAAAATTACAAAACCCGTTTGCATTTCTATTTTATCTCTTGTAATGACTTTTATCCATTGATCGAGGTAAAGATATATTGAAGTCTATTTTCTTCAAAAGCGTTGAAATCTTAAAATTCTCTTTGTGGAATACCTATCTCTGCTGATGTGCGCCAATTTGACGCGATCGTAATTTAGACAAAATTTTGAATAAACATGCAAATATCACATGAATAATAAATAGGAATGTACCGACAATACTTCGATCAGTTATCCGATGTTGTTTTTGCATTGAAACAAGCGATAAACAACTGTTGCCAATAAGCAATAATAGAAAGAACAAACGCAGAATGTCAATTGATGTCAGAGTGCCAGATTTTGAAGGTTTCAGTTGCTTACTTCGAGTATTGAAAAATAAAATACTTGAATATTTAATATTTTCATTTTTTTCTCATAGTATGTAATTGCATCGCTTTTGAAGTGAAGAGATGCCAACTGCTCCGGACAAGCCAAAATAATTAAAAAAAACGGCAAATAACTACTAAGTAAATTTTGCACATATAAAGTGGTGAATTATATAAGCCTACAAATTATTTTGAAATAGTGGTGGATAAAAATCTACTAAATTGAATTTATTAAACCGAGAATCACACTTGATAAACTACCACTTTAAAATATATATTTGCTGCCCGGAGCAAGTTGGCATCTCTGTAAGTGCTGTTATATGTATTCGTTCATGCGTCAAATTGACGCGTGTTCGTAGATATAGGTATACAAGAAACGTCCGTAAACCTAGTGTTAAGGAATAGGTAATATTTCTGTAAAAAGCAGAATTAAAAAAAATATATTATTAAATTTTGATAATTGATGATCGAAGAAAAATTTAAGTGCAAGCAGCCTAATTATAATGACTAATGTAGTTTAACTTAATTTTATATACTCCTGTTTTTTCAGTTAAACAATAAAAACATAAAGATAATCAAATTAAAAAATAGAAGAAAAAAAAACGTTAACAATATGCATTGCATCATGCTTTAAAATTTTATTCTTTTAGTTTAGCCTCTGCATGAGTCGGTAAAAGTTCCCGTGAGATGCAGCGATTTAGTAGCGTGGTACCCAGACCGGTATATCCTTATCATTATTGGCTTATATTAAGAATGAGCACAAGGAGCTTTGGTTCGATCAGGGAAACTTCCACCACAAAATTTGCAAACTACAAATTCGTCGTCATCCCCCTTTTACTTGGTGGACGACACAAGACGGGACTCGGACGATGTAAAGACCGCTTATAGGGTCCAAGGAGAGAGAGAGAGATATATAAGAATTGATTAAATTATGAAGAATTAGAATGCAGGAAACCTTATCATTCAATTGGTTTTTGTGGAAGTATTACATTTTATTACACGAATGGACTGAAATAGTTCTTTTCGTGTAATCTAAACTGAAGTGTTGTAGAGTTCTGCACTTTTGCAGCAGAATGTTATGAAGTTCATCGCAAAGTTTGAATCCTAAATCGTCGCCAACAGCTTATTAGTGGTACTTTGGAATTAAAGGAATCAAATAATTCGGACAACCATTTCTTCTCTAGTATATCTACTTTGCTCATATTCAATTAAATTTTATTATGCTTTATTTATTATTGGCTACAGATTTTTATCACTTTTCTTTTTATCCTTTAGAACTCTTGTTAAAACTTTGGAAGTTTGCTGCTTGGAAAGTATAAACTTCCCCCAAAAACAGTGTGTACTTTTCGAGAGGAATATTTCAAATTTTATTAAAAACCACGAAGCACTTTATTTTAAAAGTGGAAGAAGCTACTGCTAGGATGTAGTATAGGTTTATTTCAAGACAGAATTATTTTAAAGGATAATATTCACGAAATTACAATAAATAATAATATATTAAGTTTTTATAAGTCAGAACTCCACAAAAATTGGAAAAAATACCAACACGATGACATGGTTTGGGAGAATAGTTCGGAGACCGGTAATCCCAATCACTATCTGCTCTTCAATCTAAATTGTGGTAACATGCGGGAATACTGTCTTCAGAGTATTAAAAAGGGTGCCCATTAGGGTAGCTATATATCCCATTAGGGTATCTGAATTGCAGCGTAAGTAACAGAAAAAAATTTTATCAGACTTTTTCCTCTCGAATATTTATTTTGTATCCATTTATAACGATTTAATTACTATTGAATAAATATTTCAACACCTTTTCCTCCACACTTAAGGTATTCTTTTCTTCAAAATTCAAGAATATTGTTAGTTCAAGAAAAGTTTTATGTTCTGTAAATTTTACTCGGAATCGAGGCTAATTATATTTATTTGACATTTTAATGCGATATTTTTTACTGATTCTCATTCAGTTTTAAAGATCATGTGTCGGACATCTAATTTATGTCTTAAACAATGTTTCACTTAATAACGTATATAAAGAATATTTTGTATATAATATTTTTAAATCTACACAGAAAAAAACTATAGTCTAAAAAACTAGAATATGATAACATTTACCGTGTTTTTTACTCTTTGGGAACGCCGAAAAGCTCGGTAATTTTTGCCAAAATACTTAGGAAATGATTTTAGCAAAATTAAAAAAAATATATAATCCATATATTTGGTTAAATTTACTCAGATTAGTAATTTTTACTAAATGTGTGATAAAAAGATGTATAATTTTGAAAATCTCAATTTCTGCTACAAATATACAAACAATCATAAAGATCCATATTATATATATATATATATATATATATATATATATATATATATATATATATATATATATATATATATATATATATATATATATATATATATATATATATATATATATATATATATATATATATATATATATATATATATATATATATATATATATATATATATATATATATATATATATATATATTATTGTTCTTTATGGTTGTTTGTATATTTTCCTAAAATACACAAAACTCCTGATGTCAACATCAGATTTGTCATTAATTGTCCAACAACGAAAAATTATTTTTGAATTGTACAGTTTCTTCAATATAAACTAAATTTTTAAATTTATTTTATTGATTATCAAGATATATTTACAATTTATTTCTAAATTAAACACTCCGAAGTTCCGAAATAAAATTCCTTATGAATAAAGATGTATGCCGTAGAATATGGTATAAGAAACATGTATTTTTCTGTTATATCAATATCCTTCTGAAATAGGCCATATGTTTTCCTTCTAAAAACCACATATCTGCCACATATAATACAGAGGTTTGAAATTTATTATAAGACTTGTTTCATTTTGTATCACAGACCATTTTTTCCTACAAAAATAAGAACCACAAACAACTTTAACTCAAGATGTTTGTAAGCTCTGTTTACATCGGATTTCACATAAATTAATAAGATACTTCTGTAACAAAGTAACTGTAAGTAACAAACAACCATTGTTATAACAGGATAACCCTTTTAACTTTAAGATATATATATATATATATATAAAGAAAATTATATTATCTTTTTGGAGTTCACTGTAGACAACTTTCTTTTATTCTGAACTAAGCAAACGCAGAAGCTTGGCTAATTCATAATAGAATACATCTTGAAAAGAATCATGAGAGGTAGGATATATAAAATAGAATATAATGTAGTAAAGTACATTTTTCGAAGATAGGAAGCGAAGTGAAAGGAATTGTTGCGGTAGTGAGATATATTCGGATAATATATCCGAGCCGTGACACTAATAAGTGTATGATTTTACTTTTCTTTTTTTGCGCATGAAAGCTTTGCTTTATAACTGAGCCCTGCTTTAGAGCCTAACTGCTGCAGGTAAAATCGGGTTCTGATCACTTCTGCACGTCCTTTCTTAACTCAACTCAAATATATATTTTTTCTTTTTTCTTTTTTTTTTCTTTCTTTTTTTTTTACATTCCTCTTTCCTTGATTTCAGCTACCTCTTTGCTGAAGAATATGCTTCTGGCTGTAAGATTCTGTTGCTGTTTCTTCTTTTTCATCTCCCACCCGATTTTTACGCTTTCTTTTTTTTTTATCTGTTTTGTTTTGTGTGCACTTTCGTCTTGTGTTTCAGTTTCGTTGGAAGTGTGGTATCTTTTTTCTTCTTTCTTTTTTGCAACTAAATCTCAAAAGTAACTTTGATTTCGTGGCTTTGTTTCTTACTCTCTAACTTAAGTGCTTCTGCAAATGCGTGGGTATCTTTTTTATTTGCTTTGAAACTTTAAACTTTGAGGTGAAGTTAACAAATGTATTTGGTAACTTAAAAAGGAAATAAAGCAAAGATTTAGAAAACTGACTCTGTTACCTTTGCAGAATTTACAATCATCTATGCGGAAGCCATCTCATTATTTTTAAGATGAGCAAAAATTGAAGAAGATTAGAAAAAAGTGAATGCACTTTTGTTTTTAAAGGAATAAAAATAAAACATTATTCAGCAATTATAATTTCATAGTTCATTAATTTTCCTAAACATTTCAATGCATAGAACATGCTATACATTTAAAATGCTCCTTTATTCTATGGTTGATATATTGAGTATTTCCAATTAAATTTTCATAGTTCAGTACTTATAACAAAATTGTCTTATATTGAAATATGAAGGAAAAGTTAATTTAAATTTTATATTACGCTTAAAAATTTGTTTTTATATATAATCTTAAATGGAATGTACTTAACATCAAAGATAATGGAACACATTTTGCTTTAAATTTATTCACAAAAGGGCAAGAAATATATATAAAGTTGTCGGTTTCCTAAAAATTAAATTTAATTAGTGTTTGAAAATAAAAATAAAAATATCGTGTCATAAAATTAGAAACAAATGCATTATTTATCAAGAAAACTATTACAACTTTGCATTATTCCTTTACTCTAAGTATTCAAATCCCAACTAAAATTTTTAATTTTAAATATATGATAAAAAATCCCCTTCTATAAAAATTTCCTCAAAAAAATTTTACGGATTTCTTAAATAAATATTTAGTTTTAAACAAATATCATAATATTAGCTTTATTGAAAATAAATGTTCAAGTAAAAAAAAATCACATTTATTGTTTCCGAAATTGATTAGTAAGCATTGAAACAAACTATATTCATTATAACTTTCTCTCAACAAAAGTAAACTATTTAATACCCAAATATTAAATTCCACATGCGTGCATTTCACAATGTGATAAATTATATAATTGTGTTATTAAAACTTTTAATATTAACTAAGTTTTACTCCCATAGATGGGGCAAGTGTTTAAAAAAAAGGTTATATTATTTGCAACGATTGACCAATCCGGGAATCAAACTTAGTATTATTGTATCCGTCACAAGATACCCCTACCAACTATGTTACTTTTTCTGGTCAATCCAGAAAGTTTATTGTTTACCCTATTTTTATTTATTAAAATCGAAGCTAAAAAAGTTTTGCCTTCTCAAAGTGATAATATTAAAAATAAATATTAAGTTTTGCCATCGCAAATTGATAATATTATAAATAAATACAAAGAGTTCTTATAAAAATAAAGTATGTTTATATTCTAAGCCTTTTTTTAAAAATAAGCTATTTAATAAAATGCGTCGACTGTATAATGTGATAAATGTACTTATTCAGTTATAACTATAGGAATAAAACATAAAATATTTATCAAGTTATTTGCTCCCATCTTTATTAAGTTTTACCATTTCTTCAGAAATGCTTATCGAAACTAAAAACGCATTAGAATCGCAAAGTAATAAATAAATATTCCGAGATGTTATTAATCTGAATGGGAACTTTTATGTAACGAAAATAAAGCTTAATATCTTATTCCTTAATAAGGATTATTATCATTGTTCCTTTTACAGGGTATTATAATTCTTATAATTTCCAAGCAATGATGCCAATAACACATAAGATAATTTGAATTTGGTGATTGCAGCTAATAAAAATAGCGGTATAATGCTATAATTTAATATATTTTGCTCTATATGTTTCTTGAAATTTAAAAAGACTTAAGAAAGATGCTTAAGATGCTTGAAAGATGCTAAATCAGAAAATATTCATATAATATCTTACACATTTAGGATATCAGGCACATAAATATATAATCGAAACTATTTGATGCATTAACATAGAACCCTTGACAGATTTTTTCCACATCAATCCTTTCACAATATGAACATAGAAAATACATCTAAACAGTTTCAATAATAATTTTAATTTAACTTATCTAAAAAATAATATTTTAAAAACAAAAACGGTGTTAGATCTTAGATATAGGTGAAATTTAAGACCCGTAGACACACGACATGCATAATTACAAAGCTGTCTTATTAAATGTATGTATTTCGTAATATTTAAAATGAAATCATATTTATGCAATGTCTAGACATTCCATAATTTTAATTGGAGTATACTTCTTATTAAATAAAGCTTACAAATAAAAGTGAAAGATTCGGTATAGAAGCTCATTTTTTTACTCTTCCAATTGTTAAGAGACAAGGAAGTAAAATATCCTAATTTAAAATAGTGAAAGAATATTTATATAAAATGTTTATATTGGCACATAAATATTTATAAAGCAGTATGAAAAAATTTAAAATAAATAAGAATTTGCATTAAAAGCAGTCCTTTCATTCAACTTCAGCGTTACATAAGGTTTAAAATAGGGAACACTACTTTCCATATTATGGTATTTACTTTTATTAATAAGGTTTAATAAATGTATGGCAATAATAAATATAGATAAGACAAACAGTAACAATTTGCTTCATTGCTTTTTTCTTTAAATGTTTTGTTGAATGCAAATTACGTTTTATTGAAATAAATCGAAAATGCTACACCAAAGTTTTTCTGTCTAGTGTAAAATTGTGATTCTTAATTTTTGAAAACAAAAGGAAATTTTTCTAAACATAATTTTAACTTGGCTAAAATGTGTTTTTTACTTATAGTTTTTATCTTATTATTTTCCTATATTTATTAAACATTTGCTATTTACTAGACTGTTATTTGTTTTTGAATAGCCTAATTAAAACTATAGAAATTTAAACATATATTTCCCTCCATAAAAAATGTTATTAATTTTTTGTTTTACTATAATAGAAAGCTGCGTATTAAGTATGAAAATAAGTTAAAAAGAAAACGAGGTATAAAATTACATTATTAACTCTAATATATATATATATATATATATATATATATATATATATATATATATATATATATATATATATATATATATATATATGGGTCATTCTCACGAAAACTGTCATTTTTCAGTTCATAAAATCCCAAAAAAGTAAAGTGAATAAAAAGCTCTGAAACTTTTTATATTAATAGAAATATGTAATGGCATTATAAAGAAAGTATATATCCTATAAATTATACTTAATATTTAAATTAATTAATTTTTTAAATAATTAATTTATAATTAATTAATTTATAATAATTAATAATTAATTAATTAATTTAATAAATAAATTAATTTAATAAGGTAATTAATTAATTTTTTAATTTATTTTTTAAATTAATTAATAAGTAAATTAATTATTTTCACTATTTAAAAAGTGAGGGAATGACACTAATAGTGAGGGAATGATATTTTATTTTAATATATGTTTTTATCTAAGTTACATCTACCTAAAGTTTGAAAATGATAACATACTAAGTATATCTAATATTTATTATAATTTAGTTTTATATATTTAAAAGTTTTTACAGGTTTGGGAAATAAAATTGGCTGGCACGATCGAACAAAAAAAAATTTGATAATATACTCATCTTGAATCATTCCCTCACTTCAGCGTCATTCCCTCACTTTATACACTAGTGAGGGAATGACGAATTCAATGAAATTTAAAAATAACAGTTAGGCCTAATTAATTTCTGAAGTCAATCACATACAATTATATTCATACAAGAAAGCAACATATAATTATCCACTTTCACGATGAAGTTGTATTTTATTTTACTCTAAAAAATGACATGAGGGAATGACAAATGTAAAAAATTTTACCTGGTTTGATTCATTCAAATTTATTCCACAGCAAAGCTTCTTTAAGTTGAAGATGGAAACATACTGCAATTTTGTTCTATGATGCCAGTTGTTAACTTCTGAAGTTTTTATTAAAATATTTTTATTCTGAGAAGATGGCAGGTGATAAGAACATTGTTGTGAGGGAATGATGCGAAACACTGGGGACAAAGTTTAAAATAGTGCTGTGTTAATATTTTTATCAGAAATTAAATTTAAAATTGATTTTCTAAATTCTATATTTCAGTATTCTGAAATAAAAATCACGAATTTGTAAAAAAAAAAATTTTATTTCAGAAACATTTTTTTTCTTTTTTTAAATCAGCAGTGGGGACAAGTGAGGGAATGACATATTGGTATATTTTAATTACCTAAAATAAATAAAAAATAATAATTGATAATTTTATTTTTATTCTTTTGTTAGTTTGCATTCCGAAGGACACTTTCCCTGAATTTTTTTTTCGTAAGCTGTAAAACAAACATAAAATATACTGGGGACATGAAAATGACTGTTTTTGTGAGAATGACCCATATATATATATATATATATATATATATATATATATATATATATATATATATATATATATATATATATATATATACACCGAAGAGTCATTACACTATGACCACCCTCCATCTATAACAATGGGCTCGCCCAGGTTATGGCTACCCCAATGGGCTACCCCCTCGAAATATGAGGGATTTGCAGGACCAGTTGGTAAGTGCTTGGTACCAGATACCTCAGACTACCTATCAGCACCTTGTGGAATCAATGCCACGACGGGTGCTAGCTGTTTTGAGGGCTAAAGGGGGTCCTACTTGCTATTGCAAGGGTGGTCATAATGTAATGGCTCTTCGGAGTATATATAGACAGATATATATATATATATATATATATATATATATATATATCATTTTAATTATTATCATTGTAATTTTTTATCTCGTTAACATTTACAAAAATGTTGCTTCGATTTTCCTCTGTACACAAACAAATATTTCAGTGGTGCAATCGCAAAAAGAATTTACTAAGTTTATATCGAACTGAATATAATTCAGGCAACCCAAAAATCATAAAAGTAAATGCATAAGCACATTAAAAATGTATGTTTATGATACATACAATTCATTCATTGTATTTTCAATTAGTAATAAGCATTTATAAAATATGCGTAATTTTATGTTACTATTAATTTACTTCAACTGCACATGCTAAAAAGACAGAATTGAATTAATAGTTTAGTGGATCAGTTGAAAAAACATATACTAAGATCATATTAAACTAAACTAAACTAAATATTACTCCAACTTTAGGAAAAACACAAATGTTCAAAACACACTTGTAAAATGTTTGTTTATTATAATTACGATTCATTCATAATATTTTCAAACAGTAAAGAACATTTCACCAACGTAACATTTTAAAAGCATAAAACATACGTTACTATCATTTTCCTTTGAGTAGGAATGCTTGGAAGAATTGAATTGTAAATTGTTTTGAGTGAGTTAGCATAAAAATCTGAAGTTCAATGACTTACGGGGGAATTAGAAAGACTGCCTAATTTTCTCTAATGAGAGAAATGAAGGGTGTGTCTAAAATTATATTGATTGATTAGAGAAGGAGACTACTGAAGACAACGCAGGTATCTAATTATTTTAGTGGTAATTACAGGCAATTATAAACTAAAGCAAATTTACTAAAAGCTAAGTTCAAGAGCACTATTTTCTAGAAAGTGTTTTTGTATATTTGAAGTTCGCATGTACGAGGACACGGCATTTACTCAATGAAAAAGTTCAAAAGTATATTAATAAATCTGAACAAAAGATAGTGGTAGTAATGTAAAATTTTTAGTTGGAATCCTACTTTTTTTTTAAATATTTTATTATTTTTTCAAGTAAATAAAAATAAATATCCTTTATTGCAAAAAAAAGTTTTCTATGTTATATTTGTATTTATAGTCATTAACTTTAAAGCTTTTGTGATGAAAATAAAACATCTGTATGCAAGCAAAGGGGAATTTTTTTTCCTTGATAATTAAGAATTAAGTATATTATATATATATATATATATATATATATATATATATATATATATATATATATATATTGTATATTGCATATATATATATATATATATATATATATATATATATATATATATATATATATATATATATATATATATATATATATATATATACATATATATTGCATATATATATATATATATATTGCATGATGACCTTCTTCAAATTCATAGCATGTTTAATCTCAGTGATATTATTAATGAAGATAACTGGAACTTTCTAGTACATATAACAATTATATTCTAACTTAACAACAATTATATTCTTTTCAATGACCACCTTTTTCAACAAATTAATGGTATTCCCATGGGAAATAATTTCAGTACTAACATCTGCAATATTTTTCTTTTTCTACAAGAATATAGATTTGTAAAATCACATGTTAATCTTCCAATTGATTCTCTCTTTCTCAGATTCATTGATGATCTATTAGTTATTAATTTTAATGATTTCGATATTCTAGCAAAACATATTTATCCAAATGAATTAATTCTTAATAAAACAAATAATAGTAATTCTTCAGCAAATTTTTTAGATTTGACTCTTAATATTAATGCAGATAAAAATATTACATTTAAACTTTTTGACAAAAGAAATGAATTTAAATTTCCAGTTAAAAAATGCATAGATTTCAACTCTAACTTAGCCAATAAGGTTTTTTCTAATATTATTGCCAATCAAATTCATAGATTTTACAGGAATAATTCTAACTATAACGAGTTTTTATTAGATACTGATATATATAAAAACGATTTAATTAATAGCCATTTTCCTAGTTCATTTCTTAATTTCTATTTTAAAAAAATCTTAAAAAACTTGGTACATTAATTTTTAATTTTTATTTAATTTTTCTGTTTTAAGAATAAGCTCTGATTTTTTCAAGGTAGGAACTAACTATGATAAGCTATTCCTAAAGCCACTGGACGGAATAGTTTGGATGTATGACCTTTTATACTGGATTAGTTAAATATTTTTTAGTTACATTTTAATATTTGTAGCCTCTTAAAATTAATTTAATTTTAATTGTCCAGTATAATAAACAGTTTATTTATTTATTTATTTATTTATTTAATTATTTTTATTTTTGTATAAGTGGAATGGGCTCTGGTTCGTAAAGAACCACCCCAAATGAATGCAGGTGATACGTGTATACTTTAAAATTATGTAAGGTTGTATGAATGAAGAATAAAACCTATAAACGGTTTTCTATTCCTGTATGCAGGCTCTGATTTTTATATAATTCACCCTATGAAAGATGGATATGTGTATTCTGTAAAATTATGTTAGATTTTATGAATGAAGGATAAGTCTATAAACGGCTTTCTATCCTGACAGACTGACTTTTAAATTAATTTCCCTATTAATGATTTTTTTTTTTAAGACTGCTAATTTATTCAATCCGTTAAACATTTTTATTATTATTTCAATTTTATTACCTTTTTACTAATTGTTTCTCATAGATGGCAGCACTAATATTTTACCTAAACATTTTTTTCTTCTTCTTCGATCAAATGTTTTTTTTTTTTTTTTTTAATTTTATTATATTCGATTCAAGCTATAAGCAATATTTTACATCTTCGCGATTTTTGTTAACTGTTTTATTATTGTACTTTTAACCTTCCGTTAGTCGCGCACTTGTTTCCGACATGGTTAATCGCGTTGCACCTGTGAGGTGTTTCTGATTTTTTGAAAGCCAAATGAAATTTAGTCTAGTTTAAATAGTTAATTGTTACCAATTTAAGACTCTTTAGAGAGATAAATATCAAAAAACTTATTTACCGAAGATAAATTTTTCTTGCTCCCGCGTCGGATCTCTTCCTCCATCACAAGATGTTCAACTAATTAACGCAAGAAGGTTCTGCGGTTTTTTACTCCGTAACCATTTTCTGTGTATATAACTTGACCATTTATACCTGCTACGTTGAGTAGGACTGAAAATGAGATAAAATATATATTTTTAATTCATAAAAATATTATATCCATAATACTTGCGTCAATGGTCGCGCTGCACCAGAGGGGTGATTTGAGCGGTTACAACTCTCCATCGACATGTTCTAAGGTCGGTTTTGCACGGACATTTGAGTAATCCAAAGTTAGGAACATAACATTAGGCTCGACCCCCGGAAAAATCTATTGACGGCAAAGGAGGTGAAAGTGCAGTAGGGATGCACCTGTGAGGTGCGCGCGACTAACGGAAGGTTAAACCTAAACCGCGTTTTAATTCACGCCGGTAAGTTTGATTTCCTTTTACATTTTTCTTTTATTTCATGATTTTTTACAACAATAGGTTTTTTGCGATATCGACACATATAAAGAATAATTTTTATCTTAGGATAATTATTCTTTATTCAGAAATATCGCATTATTTATGGCAATTAGATGTGTCTTGACAACGACTATTTGCTTTCACCATTCTTGTTTCTCTACGATTTAGTTTTTTATTTTTATTTTATTCATGTTTTTCATGTTAATTTGTGTGTATATATATATATATATATATATATATATATATATATATATATATATATATATATATATATATATATATATATGAAGAGAAAACATGGAAAAAATAACAAGAAACCGAAAAAAAAATCCAAAAAAGAGGTAAAAAAATTTCTAAAAAACCGGAAAATAAAATATATAATCCTTTCATCAGCTCACACGATTATATCCGCCAAAAGGAGTGCTTTCTAATATTGTATCAATATAGCCAAAGCAAAATAGATCAATACAACAGTGTGAGAAGCACTCAAAAAAATTACAACTAATGAAATAGAACACAAAAAGGAAAGTATCACGTAAAAATGTATATATATATATATATATATATATATATATAGATAGATAGATAGATAGATAGAAAGATACAATGTAAACGCATTTGGTCACCCTAATAACCATAAAAGAAATCAAATAATATTCTTTTCAATACATATCTACATATCTTTTTAGTTTTTTTTTTTTTTTTTAATTTGAAAATGACAAATTTTTATCTCCTTTTCTGCTTCAAAAACATATACAATGAAATGGAGAAATCGTTAATATTTTTAATGATATTTTCTTTTATTTATCTAGTCATTTCCAACTTTATTTAATTTTTGAAAGAATTTATCTAAGGAATTTTATTCAAAATTTCTTTCCAACCGAACGTTTTGTTTTCCGTTCCAACCCTCATTTAAAATTTAGATGTAAAGAAACCTCTTTTAATCTCTGTTTTCTTACTTATTGGAATCTCTTTTTTGTTCAAAGAATGTTTGTATGACTTTTGCTCTAGGCTTTTTCTAACGTTTTACCCTCTTTGCTTACAAAGAAATGCAAAGTTTGGAGGTAAAAAATAAAAAGAGTAAAAATATTGCTAAACCCATTCACTATTCGACGTCGGAGACAGGAAAATATCGTTCTTAATCTTTTTTGAAATATGTCCAAAGCCATTGATTGGTAAATGATTAGTTTTCCCTGAATCCAAGACGTTGCATTTTATTTCAATATTACTCAGAGTCTTTATTGAGTAGTGTATGGCATCTCAGATTTGAATGCATAATCAGGTAAGTTAAGCGAATATTTTTCACATTATCTGTTTTTAAAGGTAAAAGAAATATTTTTATCTTATATTTTATTTTCGTGATCCATAGATTTTTTCCCTATTATGTCTTTTATCCTTGTTTTTGCTGGATAATATATTATTTAATTTTGCTTTTATTTTTAGATCTATGGAATAATGTATTTTTTATTTCGTAGTTCCAAACATTTTCCACTGTTTTTTATTATGTTTACCGTTCTTTAATTATTATTCTAATTGGTTTTGTTGTTACAAAGTGTCAATCTAAGTTGTGCATAATTCAAATTTGTACTATTAATATAAATTAATACTTCCGTGAAATTGTTGCTGCTCCTTAGAGTCCCTTAGGAAAGTTTGCCATATGGACGCCTATAGAAATCTAAGTTAACCAAGGCAACCATAGAAATTTATATATCAAGGATCCTTAAATCTATTGTAGCCATAAAAATTCATACGGCATCTATATGCCAAGATACCATGTGCCTATGGTAATCATAAGTTTTTATGGTATTATATGGTGGGACACCATGGCCTTTTGGTACGATTAAAGGAAGTACCATAGGCATTTGAAAAATTAATGAAACACACTATACGCTTGCGTCATCCATATGGGAGAGTGGGCATGGTTGATGAAGGAAGTTATTATTTCACTGAAACTCTGCTGATCCAGATTAACTTTGCGTTAATTAAACCAATACATCAGAAACAATAGTACTTTTCAATAAAATTCGCCCACATTATGGGAATTTATAATTATTCAAAATTATTTTCCATTATTTCAACCAAAAAACAGCATTTAATCTCAGAAATTTTCACTGCTGACAAGTCGACAGCAAGGTATGTAATTTGCCATACGCATAAAAATGTTACCACAAGCAAAACCCCCACAGGAATATCCTGTGGTATTTTTTATGGCAAAGGTACTACTTGGATGATTCCTCTTATTCATTTTTTTAAAATATGACAATCGTGAAACAACCCCACTCCTTCGAAAAATTACAATTATAATTTTAACTCAAAAAAATCATAAACATTTTGTTTACTTTTTATTTAGTCTATTTTCCCCGAAATAGATCATCGAAATAATTATATGCTTTTTAGTTTTGGCTCTTAAACTTTTTTGAATATTTATCCTTTTGAAATTTGTTACATGTGAAACTGATGATGGAAAAATACACTGCAAAAAATTACGGATCAAATAACAGTATGAAACATCTGCACTTTGAGGGCATCATCCGCAAAATCCATTTTACCGTAAAATATTATACCATAAATTTCCCAGTAATATTTATTTAATTAGAGTGGTTTAGTGATGTTATGGTTATCGTTCCCATATAAAGTACGGTATATCAGATAATTGTTCCGTAATGTTTACGATAAAAATGGATTTTATGGAAAAAGTACCGATACCCTGAGTCCTGGTACTTTTTAATTCAGTTTGATCTCAAAAATGCATACAGTGTAGTTTACAGTGTAATATAGCATCACTTCTTAAAATAATAAGAAGTATTTTTAAAATCCAAATCATCATCAAAATCGTAGTTGGCAAGACAGCCCAATGTGGGCCAATGCCTTCCTCTGAAGATTTCTTCATAATGACTTAAGATTTTTCTTTGACCTCAAAATCTTTTCATTAATTGCTAGCTAATTAGACTCCGCCGAAATAGTTCATATCAACATCGACCTTCCCCACTTTCTCGTTCAAGTGGATCTAAAAAGCAATATTTTTTATATTGTCTTATCATCACCCATTCGACTCACGTTTGCATTAATTTTAGATTCATGTTAGATTCACGTTGTGTTCATTTTAGATTAATGAGCTAAATATTTTATCAAATAATTAGTTGCAAATTTTATTTTAAACAAAACTGTAGATAGACATTAATGAGATCCAAATGATTAGTTAAATGAATAACAATAATTGCTGAGTGTCTCTTTCGTTTTCCAGCTCTCATTTACCTTGGGCTGCTTCAATACTAAATACAGTTTAAAATGGGATAAAATCCAAACACAATTAGTATTACTAGATCAAAAACTGACTCAATGTAAAAAAAGAAGCAAAACTTAGAGTTGAAAATCTTTTACTTTCTTTTAAAATTTAGTCATTATGGAAATCAAAATACCTTCATTTAAATTAGAACCAGATAAAGATGAAACCGAGGGCAAGGGTCTCTCAAATTGATTCTTACTAATTAGAAATTTAATCGCAACTTAGAGGTAATGGACATTCGAACAATTCAATAATAGCTCTAATTAACTCAAGGCCGAATTGAGCGAGAAATCACACAGTAAAAGGTCGCATAACAACGCCGTAGGGCAGAAGTAGTTAACGTTGCGTCGAGTAATGTTAGAGGAATATTTTAAATTATCTCTTAGATTCAACGCCGTCTTAAGCGAAATGTAAGTCACGTTTCATAAATAGTTATTATGTCCATTTTACGGCATCCAAATTACGAATGTCCCTCACAAATCCTAGTCGTCATTAGTCAGTGAATCTGCAATCGCCGCGTTTGAGCGTTGATTGCTTCTGCCATGTTGCTGTAGACATTTGTTTCAACCGTTATTTGAACAGTGCTGAGGTACATCTCTAGTGCCGGAAGCTAATGCTTAATATCTGTGCTTAATGTAAATTGTAACTCGAATCGGGAATGTATAATATGCACTCCAAGTGTATCAATTGGTGACTAAATACTATTTCAATCATTGAAAGGTAAGTAGCATTCATCATTTATCAAAAGATACTTCACTACACTGAATTTTCAGTGAAGAGAGAAGATTTAGATCACGCATCCAATACAACTCCTTAATTTTAGTGATTTGGAACGTTTATATATTTTAAGAGAAGAACAAATGAATGTATAATACATACCGAGAGGGAACTTACATGCGGGTAAAGTAAAGTAGGAATTGTTTCACAATACAATATTTTCAAGGTAATATGGGAATTATTTGACGATGTTCGATTCAGTCGTGGGGCAGTGAATTAATGAGTTTTAATGAGTGTGTATTCAATTAAAAATTTAGCCGTTACATTAATTGTTAAGAAGAGAATAAAATTTTTATGTTTGGTTCTAATAAAATGCAATAAAAGGATAAATAATTGGTTTAATTTAAGAAGAATTAGAATAAGAATGATTGAAAAAATTTATGAAACAAAAATTTTATTAGTGGGTGTAATCCTTTGAGCTGATGACGACATTATATTTTTTCTTTGTTTTGTTTTCGGCTTTTTAATTTAAATATATTTCTAGTAATAATATATTTTTTTTAATTATCATTTTTAATTATTTTTCTTCTTCCGTTTTCATAAATCTTCATTATATTTTTTCTATGCTTTATGTTTGTAATATATATATATTTATCTATCTATCTATCTATCTATCTATATATATATATATATATATATATATATATATATATATATATATATATATATATATATATATATATATATATATATACATACATATATATATATATATATATATATATATATATATATATATATATATATATATATATATATATATATATATATATATATATATATATATATATATATATATATATATATATATATATATATATATATATATATATATATATATATATATATATATATACTTTTTTGCGGATATAATCGTGTGGGCAGATGAAAGGATTATATCTTTTATTCACCGGATTTTTAAAAATTTTATCTTTTTTTTTTCAGTTGTTTGTTATTTTTTTATTATCATTTCTCCTCCTCCCCTTTTTTTCATATGTCTGTAATTTTCCTTTGTTTTATCTTCATTTTGAACTTATATATACATATATATATACATACATATAACCTTTAATGGTTAATCCAGAGTCTGATTTTAATCCATTAATGTATTTATGTTAACACACAAAAATTAGTCTAAGCATTAAAAATACTTTTATTAGAAAAAATTGAAGCACAGGTTCATTTCTACTAAGAGGCTACGTCTATCTATCCCCAACCACTTTAGATTTATAAAAGCATTACATTTTTACTATTGTTGTTTTACATCCAAACATAAATGTTTACTTCAGATTCAAATATTTAATGCTAGATGGAACTAATCTTTTTTCGAAATAATTCTATTATTTATACACATGTACTATAATTATTTTTCTTCAAACAAATAAACAGTTCGCTTAAATAAATGTGCTGGGCACAAATGGGTAAAAGAAGGGACAGTTTTTTAATTATAAAAATTTATTTCTGTCATTATTAAACATTAAAAATATCTGTCAAGGAACACTGCAGTTCATTTTTTTATAAAAGCAAGTTTGAGAAATTTTAAGGTTAAAATCTGCAAAATATAGTCTAAACGTTGAACTCTTTCTTTTATAAATTGTAGTTTCATATCGTATTTTGTTGTGCAATTATTTATCAGTATATCATACCTGCCAACTCTTCCGGATTTTCCGGAAGATTTTATTTTCATATTTAAAGTGGTAGTAATTATATATTATTTTTTCTATTATAATCTTAATTTTCAAATGATATTGATCACCACTATTCTTACAAAAATTAAGCACATATACCAATATGCGTTACTGTCATGGTTGTCAACTTAAGTTTTCTCAAATACAACGTATTTGTTTGCTTAAAATTGAAGTTTTAATTCCATTTTAATACCACAGGGAAAAATAATAATGGAAGGGATTAAAAGTTGGCAGGTATGGTATATATCATCATATTATCCGAATCTTTTCAAGTGTATTTGACTTTTGCAAAAATATAGTAATTAAACAAAAAAAAGTAACTCATAAGTGACAAGTAAAACTCAAAATTTTCACTCATAAGTCCTTTTTCAGATACATTTTTTTATTTTAAACACAAATCATTATAAATGATGAATTGCTCAAAGAGCTATATAGTTTTAAATAGAAATTTTTAAAATCTTCTAAGGGGAAAAATGCAGACATTGTGTTCTAACCTGTAGAATCAGCACCAAAACAATATGTTTTTAATAGAAAGACTATGTACAGTACGTTTTTAATGGGAAAAATATATTTCTGCTCCGCATATCTGATTTAGGGACATACTGAGATTTAAAGATTTTATAACGCTATTTCGGAAAATATTGAATGCATTTCTAACCATTCTTAAAAACTATGGTTTTTCTAGTTCACCACAATTAAACTATTTTTGTTATTTATATTAAAAATAATTTACTTGTCAAGACAATGGACTTCATAATGCTAATTGGATGTGCATATAAAATTGCTAAACTTGCATTACATACATTACGCACTTTCTAAGCATTTTTTATGCACTTTCTGATCCGAAATACCAGGAAGGCTTTGTGTTTTTTTCTTATTTTGTCAATTTTTATTTTGTAGAGTGCGCAACTTACTCTACAAATGGATCATCTAAATAATCTTCGATTGCTTTTTAAACCATTGAGGGCTGCTGTTGCGGAAACGCAACATTTTGTAGCGATGAGGAAAAAAAAAGCATCTATAATGAGACAGATGGGGTATTCTCTAGTGTCGGCTACCACTCGCTGTTGAATAGTTTCAGACAAAAATATACACACATAATTTTTTTTATAGTAAACATGTTTATCTTGTATCCCCAAGATGAATTTTAAGAATGAAATAATTGAGTTACAAGTATTTTACTTTTTGAAAAAAGTTAATAGTAATGTGGTATTAACTGCTAACCGCGTAGCATTAAAATCTTGTCATTTCTTGGAGCGATTTTCATTTGATTTGTAATAACTAAATTTATACAAGCTTTTTTTTTCTTTTTGTTTTGCTCAACACAGTTGATTTATAATTAGATTGACTTCCACAACATATAAATACAGAAACATATTTAAGCATATAATTTTTTTATATATATTATTTAAAAATATTAATTGTTTGCAAAATAAATATAACTTTTGCTTACATTTGTAAAATAAATTTTATTTTATTACCGCCTTTGAGCAGCCTTGTGATTTTAAACCCCTTCAATAAGACGAAGGAACTCATGGATCGAATAATGAGAAAAGTTTGCCCTCGAGGAGGACATTTTAATGGAACTAACTCGCATTTGTGTTACATGGAGAGGAAAACCAAAAAATTCACCTGGCGACAAGGGGACTCTAGCCTATGATCCGTCCATCACTGATGACATTTTATGTCACTACTGTGTGCGGAATTCGTATCGACCAGACATCACGGAGATTCGAAACCGGTTCACCTCATTCGGAAGTGAACGTTCCATTTCCTGAGTCACTATGACTCTGTAAAATAAATTGTTATATTGATACCACTACGAAAAACCTTAACTAGAAAATGTGAAAAAAGAAGGAGAACGAAATAAAATAAGTCTGAATATAGGCCAACGTATTCCTTTTTAAATAGAAGGATTTTTGAACCTTTAAAAAAAATGATAAATTTTATATTATTTTAGTTTAATGAATTTGGTTTTCAATGGTTTTGATTTCCATCATACTTTAACAGTTTAAAATAAATAAGTCCTAGAAATCGTGCTCTGAAATGTTACAGTGCTGGCAAAATTAAGCAAAATAATATTTACTTAAATGTTTCTTCGCTACCTCTCTAAATATTGGGAGGAGATTGGAATTTCAGACTGATATTCATGTATCATTATAAGAACTGTGTTTTACTAGATTTCTAAACGTTAATGTGGTACCTTTAGGGTGGCCATAGGCGACTTAATCTCTAAAAAGTGGTAGAAACTCTATTCAATTTTATCTATTTATTATCGCTCCAATTATTCTATCGTTACTACCACTATGATTTATATTTCAAATTATTCATTTATAAAGGAAAAACATTCTTTCATTTGCCATGCAGCAAACTCTATCAATCAAACATGGCATTAAAACTCAAAAGATTGCTCTATTTATTCATGATTCGCCCTATCCTTACATATGTTTTACCAGTCTTGACAAATATGACAAATATGACACAAACCAGTTGCTTGTAGTAAACCTGTATCTCAAAAAAGATAATTTTTGCTAGATGAAACAAAAATTTATGTGGGAGAGTTTATTGAGACCTGGCTGAACCCTTACTGGAATATTGATTTTTAATGACGTTAGCTTGTATTTCTGGTGAAGCAATACCTATATTCAGAGCTTGGAATAACTTATTCAATTTAATAAATAAATCTATTTTTCAAACTTTTTGACAGATTTAAAAACTTCAAAAATCTTTAATAGGTAACATTTATGCTGCGAAATTACGTATAAAATTGCGGTATAAAGTTCCGGCACTTTAGATGCATCATCCGTAAAATCCACACTATTGTAAAATCCATTTTTAACGTAAAATGGATGTGACGTTAAAAAATCGTTGAAATTAACGTTGAAATTAACGTGATTTTTACTATAATATTTATTTAATCAAACTGATTCATTGATTTTATGGTACTTATTAATCAAAAAATTACGGTATATCAGATTTTTTTCCCGCAACATGTTCTGGCAAAAATTGATTTTACGGTAATAAGTATGGTCCCTGTTGTTGTTTTTATTCGTAATTTGATACGGAAGTTTTTACATGCAACAATTTGTTACAAGTTAACAACATACTAAAGTAACATTTTATCCCCTACAGTGAATTATATTCTTTATTTTTCATGAACTATCTTAAATCCTTACCTACACTCAAATGTTTTTTAAAAAATCTTTGGTCACCTCTAGAATCCTTCTGTGAAATGAGAAAACCTTGACAGAACTTCAATAGGTACCATTTCACACACAAAGAGTGTTCTGTATTTTTGTCTAAATGCGCGACTGTACCAAAACTAAATAGAACTTTTCCGCTGTAGTAACGAGTTTCATTAAACAGTGGAGGAGAACAAGGGACAATTATTTTCCGGTAATGTTGCTGGAAGGGACGCATCCGGAAAAGCATCATTACCGGAATTTCAGCAAGGCTCTGCTTTTCCCATTAACAACATCACCGAATCGCCTTTTATTGGATAGCTTGTCCACTTCAAACTGCAGATGAATCTTCTAATTCATCGATTGTCTTTGGGAGAAAGCAAAGCATGACAACTGAAAAATTGATTTTTAATTACGTTAACTTGTGTCTTTGGTGAAAGGGGATAGTTTCTTTAGGGTTAGAATAACTTTATTATAGAAAAGTTATAAAACAGTATGCTGGCTCTTTCTAAGGCTCTAATTCGCTAGAGGGTGATTTATCATTATAGCACTAAAAGTATTAATAGTAAATGAATTTTAATGCTTAGACATAATGTTTTGAAAATGCATCGTCGATTTCGCTTTATTGTTCAAGTAAAGGCTTTAAGTCGGAATTATGGAGTCACACTTCCGGCTCCGGATAGTTAAAAACTAGATCCGTATACTTAAATTTTAGCTAGAATAAGAAAATAGATTTTAATAATAGTTAGTTAAAAATTAAATAATAGTTAAAGTTAGAAAATAATTTTTGTCTCGCGATTAATATTTAGACAAATCTTCATAACTACGTAAGAAATTTTTTTTCCAGAATGAAATTATGATTATTATTTAAATTATAACTTGTCACAAAATGAGTTACTTACAATTAAATGTTTTTGAGCCTATTAGTCAAAATGAGAAAACAATTTTAGGTTTGATGAAAAGTTTTCAGGCAAATATCCATAATTACGTGATCAAAAATATTACTTTGATAAATATTATGCCTATTATAAAATCTAACTTAAAACAAGGATGACTAATTACATTTAAAATAGATAACAATTTTTTATACAATTATTTAAATCATTTTCAAAAAAGTTAAAATACATTAGTGACCTTTCAAAAGTTTTTCGACAAATATGCACACACTGAGGCAAAAAGTATGATTAGGACTATAAGAATATGGTAACATTTAATATGTTTCTGGCTCTATGGGGATCGCCAAAAAGCTCAAAATTTTTTCTACGAAGTGCTTTGTTAGTATAAGTAAAAATAAAATATGATAATATGCAATAAAATTTAGTAATTTCTTCATGATACTTTAATGCTATAAATGTTCGGTTAAATTTACTTTTCAGTTTTGTATTTCTTACATAATGTATGGTAAAGAGAACTATAATTTTGAAAACTAGAATTGGTCGCAAACCTTTACCATACGATTAGAAAAAATACAAAGTGAATAGTTTAAATATTGCATGTTTTGATTTTATCAAACAAATTTTTTTTGCCAGAAATATAATTAGTATACAGTACGAAAATTTTACCAGAAATTCTTTTTTCCGTATATATATGAGATCAAACAAATCACATTACCAAAATACTACTAATTACATTTTAACGTTATTGAGCCAAGGTGTTAGTTAATGTATAATGTAATAAAGTTAGAAAATGAAGAAAGTTTTTTTTGTGTTGAATAATTTTTTTCTTTGAAAAGCTATTAAACACCATGCTATTGTCTCTTTTTATGCTTAATTTTGGTAGAGTATTTTTTTTTGTCAAATTTATGCTGAAGTATTCTTAGCAATTGTATCTTAGCAATTGAAATTATTGAATTCAAAATAATTTTTAAGTTATCATGGATAACTTTAAGAAATATTAAGTAAGGATCTCTGGAGTTGAATAGATTTAAATAGAATCTAATTACGGATAATTTAAAGTTTAGATCAATATATATATATATATATATATATATATATATATATACCTGTAAAATAATATTTAAGTAAAAAATGTGATACAAAATTATAACTATAATTTCAAAAAATTGGAAGTAAAATGCAGTTTAGTTGCTATTTTGTTGCGATTTTTGAAAAATATATATATCTTGATAAATTTTTTCCTAATTAATATTCACAGCTCTAATATTTTGTTCATCTTATAATACAATCAAGAGTTTCTCAGCCAAAAATATACAATTAAAAATATAGAGATATAATATTATAAAACATATTTTATTCATGAATCATCTTTTGTTTCATAAATATCAAAACCAAATTTATTCAGCAAAGTTGCAAGGTTAATTAATGCAAGGTGCAAATAACTTTCTCGTATTATTTGTGATAGTTTGCTAGCTCATAAATATTCATTAAAAATTGGCCTCTAATAAGATGGCTATGAATGTGACTATATAATTAATATATAAAGTGAGTAGAAGAAGGAAAGATATTGATCTTGAACTCTCCTCCATAATTTAGAATTATATAACTATTTTGAAAAATGTTTTCGTTTAAATTTTGTATTCAAATTTTATGTTGGAACATAAAATATAGTTATACATTTTTTAATCATAAATATTAAGAAGAAATACATTATCATACTTGAAGTCAAAGCTTAAACGATGAAAATATAAATACAATATTAACAGTGAAAAAATGCAAAGATGCTGCATTTCTATCTTATTTTCGAGAATAATATATATGTGATTATCAAGAGTGATTTAAAGTCGCAACATGTATAAGAAACTTCTTCTTTTCCAGAGAAAGTAAATAATAGTAGATAATTTGTATTTATGAGCAGTAAAAGTATTTAAATGTTTGCTTTCTCTTCATGGTTCAAAGAATAACTGCTCAGCGATATTTCAGATATATACTTATTAACATGATATTGATTTATTAATGAACATATATATGACTTTTTAACAACATGAAATATAGTTAATGAACTCATTATGGCTGTCACGAATCTTTTATTCTTTTGTAAACAATCTTGAAATAAAAGGTTTTAGCAACATAATTATGATAACTACAGCCCTTAAGAGTGCAAAAAAACAACGTATCTCTATTTCCAGACTATAGATAAATGAAAGTGAAATAATTATTGCAAATGGGTAACTATTACAAATGATTAATTATCACAGATGAATCATACTATTAGAAAAATATCGGAATATTGGAATAGCTAGCAGTATTACTTTACCACTATTAGGTAATATTCAAAATGATGCATGAACTGCAACTGTTTAACGCCTTCTAATTAAGTCAGATATTTTAGAACGTTATAATTTGGTAATTATTTTTTTTTGTTTTGTGTCAGTTTCCTTTTAATAAATGGTTTCATTTTAAGAAGTTATCACTTTATTGTTACGTATTTTTCTTCAATAAAATATTTATGAGTATTTAGTTTAAGTAAAATGCAGTTTTTTTAATTATTGTTATTGATTCTTATCTTTAATGTCTTATATTATTATTTACTTTTTATTCAGTATTTTTTTGGTAGTCTTAGTTATATATATATATATATATATATATACCTAGTAACCTAAAGGACCACATTGTAGGCCTGTGATGCCACAATTGGCATTACATATTTCCTAGCTTTCAAAATATCTTTAGTTACTTAAACTTATTTTTTAATCATTCTTAATCGAATTATACTTAAATTAAATCAATTAGTTAATTTTTATTAAAAGCGAACATATTAAATATTTTATTCTTTTCTTATCGGTCAATGTAACGGCTGACTTTTTATTCCAATTCTAATGTAAATTTATTAATTCACAGTCGCACCTAATCGAAAACAAAAATCTATTTATAACTCTTCATTTTTAAATTTCTTACCTTAAATATGTTTCAGTTTCATGATTATAATATTTCTCACAGTCTTATTGCTGATATGTGATCGCCAAGGTATTTTTCAAACCTAATATTGATTATGTGGGGTTGGCTTTATTTTCAGCTATGTTATTTTTCGATAAATGACCAACCATGGATCTCTTCCTATGATCCTAAATTGTCTGTTGGGAACAATTCAATTACTTTTTAATTTAGCTTTTGGTTAGGCAGGTCATGGGGGATTTTTCATCCATGGCCTGTCCTTCTTAATATTATTATGCAAAATTTATTTAACTGGAAGTCTTTTTGATAAAGTATAATTTTTATATCTCGAGCTCTGCAAATACTAAATAAATAATAAAGTTTCATATTAATTGTGATCCAGTTTTCATCGTCAATTGTCAAATAACATTATCCCTTTTTCATTTCAATCTTCAATTGGTCAAATATATCTTACAACTTCCTACCACACCTGATTTCCCGTCTACACAAGCCCCTTAATAGGCCCATAATTATTTCCTCTGATAATGTACACCAGTACCCAGTTATATAATACGTGATCTAGTGTGAATATTATGGGTTAATATTAAAGTGAGATATCGGAGCATGCTGTAATACTGAATATTGACTCCAAATTTCCTCATTTTAACGCTATTCAACACAGTATTACGTTAGTTTATTCCCATTTTATGTAACTCAAAGCTAGCACCATTAACATAACATATTTATTTTTCTTTAAGTTTTCCCTTCTTCTTTCTATTTTGGCATTTCTTCATAATCTTTCCTTTAATTCTAAAAACTACAAATTCTGGATTTAAAAATTTCTATTTTAAAACCAGACATCTAAAAATAGAAAATCCCACATAAATGGGGGATTGAATGATTGACGCGTCATATCGCTCAATGCAAAGCGAAGATTTTGAAGATTTAATGCAAACGCGAAAACGGTTTGAAGACGTTTCACCCAGAATCGATTTCTTTTAGAAAAGTTTGATCTCCTGAACTCGTCTTTAAACTCTCCCAAAGCTGTACCATTACAGCCATATTCAGTTTGCGGGAATGCTATTCAAATACATCTGCCCGCTGGGACTACCAGAGAACTAGATGAAGTTCACTTGAATTTCCCCTTTAGAATTTACTATGTTATTCGCTGTATTAAATGGCTTCTACAAGTAATTCAGATATCTTTTCTCACTAATGAGCAAGGAGCATATAATTATCTAAAATGCTTTTACGCAAGAATCCTTTCCGCATAATAAGTATTTCGAATCAACAATACTTAGAACTTTATTTAAATGGAATGTTTTGGTCTCTTTGAGTGGTTCTTTTTGTAATAAAACGTTTGTAAAAGATTATTGAAATAAATATATAATAAATTGATACAGTTTATTTTAGGAAGTACGGATTTTCATTTAGTTGCAAAAATTAAATATACACAAAATATCACTTTTCACATTTCTGTTTAGGCCAAACGCCTGTGTAGAGGATAGGGAAATTTTAGTGTACCAGAAGGGTTCTGGGTTCGAATCCCGGCAAGGCATGGATGTTCTTTCCCTCTCTGTACTATCTGTCTTTACAATGGGAGTAATGTTGGTCCACCTAATATGGTACTCCTGGAAATATGCCCTTCAAATCTGCCCTTCAGATGCCCATAAGACGTAGGTCCTTCCCCAGGCGGGCAATGAAAAAAAAGGAATGTGTCCTAGGAATAAAAGAATTGTGCAAAACAGGAATGATTTGAAAGCAGGGATGTTTGATAAAACATTTCTATGCTAATTCTGAACTGCTTTTAAATTACATTTGTATTTCTATTACATGAAAATATCGATTTTTAAGCGCATTTTAAATTGTGTGTAATTCTTAAAAATCTACATTTATTAAAAAAACTCTTAAACAAAGGAAACTACTGTGGAATTCTAATTAATTTAAATGTTAGTGATATATTAAGTTAATATTGATGATTATTGACTTTTTTTCTGGAAAATACTAGCAAAAAAATTTAAACACAGTGTTTTTTCTTTAAAAAAAAATAGTTGTATAAATTAAACAATTGTTTAACCTTCCGTTAGTCGCGCGCACCTCACAGGTGCATCCCTACTGCACTTTCACCTCCTTTGCCGTCAATAGATTTTTCCGGGGGTCGAGCCTAATGTTATGTTCCTAACTTTGGATTACTCAAATGTCCGTGCAAAACCGACCTTAGAACATGTCGATGGAGAGTTGGAACCGCTCAAATCACCCCTCTGGTGCAGCGCGACCATTGACGCAAGTATTATGGATATAATATTTTTATGAGTTAAAAATATATATTTTATCTCATTTTCAGTCCTACTCAACGTAGCAGGTATAAATGGTCAAGTTATATACACAGAAAATGGTTACGGAGTAAAAAACAACAGAACCTTCTTGTGTTAATTAGTTGAACATCTTGTGATGGAGGAAGAGATCCGACGCGGGAGCAAGAAAAATTTATCTTCGGTAAATAAGTTTTTTGATATTTATCTCTCTAAAGAGTCTTAAATTGGTAACAATTAACTATTTAAACTAGACTAAATTTCATTTGGCTTTCAAAAAATCAGAAACACCTCACAGGTGCAACGCGATTAACCATGTCGGAAACAAGTGCGCGACTAACGGAAGGTTAAATTGATTATGCTGAAAATTTATGCTTGTAAAACTGATCTAATGCAAAGTTTTAAAATATCCGTTTTATAATCTGTTGTAATTATTTAAAAGATGTTTTATAAAATCCGCCCTCAAGATATATTTTTTTGGAAAATGCTTGTCAAAAATATTTTTTAAAATTCTTTTTAAAAATAAATATTAAATTAAGTGTTTAATGAATACTATGCATACATGGATATTTTTGAATCATTATAACTAACTATTTTAACATAATGTGTATTTATCATTTACATTTACATTAATACAGCCTCATTATATTTAAAAAAATATATGAACATAGAAGCATACATAAATTGTATGTTCTTTCGTTTATTATGATATGAGGCATACAGTGACGTGTGTTATTTCAAATTTGTTGCTTTTTGCCTTTTTGCGTCTAGACATCTCCAAAAATTCTTATCTATTTTATTATTTTAAAAATTTTTTTACGATATCCTTTTCTTAATCGCTTGCTAGATATATTTATGTTCGAGGAAAAAAGCACTTAAAGTACAGACAATTCTCCCCATGGCATTATAATATGTGAAGAAATTTCTCTTAACTTTTGTTTTTTGATAAAAAGAAAAACCACTTTAATATTATACTTTGTTAAAAATTAGTACAAAGAATCTTTTTAATCGAAGATTAAAGTTTCATGCATGTCCATAGTTTCAGGTTTTTATGTTTAAGGTGATCGTAGAGTTTATGCTTTGATAATTCATTTTTTATTTAAAAAAACGGATTTAAAATTATCCTGATCACCACTATAAGAAAATTAATAAAAATATACACAAAAGATCTGGTTGAAATTTTGTGATGGCGAAATTTGAAAAAAAATCCATCAAACGATTTGAAAACAATTGTTCTTTTACTCTTACTGGAAAAAAAACCTCCCTTAAAAAGTTCCAACGCTGATTGATAAGATAATGCATAGTTGCCAACTTTTATAAATTTTCAGTTCTATTATTTTTAAGTTTAAATCAGTAGAAAAATTTATGCTTTTGTTCCACTTAGAAGATTTATTAAATTATTAAATTAATTTAAATGATTTTGACCACCACTACATATAAATGAATTAAACATACATTTAAAGATATTATAATCAGATAAAGATATGTTTAGATTCCATAAAAAATTAAGACTTATCTCGTCCACTTAGGAATATCATTTTTCAGAAGACCAAAATTTGGCAGCCATCGTTAAGTATTTTTTACGCCCTATGGCAGTATACAAATTTCCCGTTTATTTTACAAACTTTCTCTGTATATTTTACGGCTTAAAGTTATTTTATTGAAAAAACGGTTTTTCTCCGTTTATCATCTTAATCACAAACAGATTAAAACCGTTAGTTCAGATTTTATTTGTGCCAAGCTGTTTCGCCTACCGTATGATAACTCTATCATTATTCAAGTAATTTTACAATGATTTTTAATACTTGCTCTTAATTCTCACCAATTCTTTTATGGCTTTGAAGTTTAATATGTAAGGCAAGTTCAATAAGTAAGACTTTTAAGATAAACACAGTTTAAGATTTTTATTCATAGTGAGGCATTTTAGCTCAGAAAGCAGAGTTCTTGAATCAAAATGAGTTGAACCAGGTTTGAATCTCAGCATCAACTGGCCATACGAATTCTGCTGGGAACTGACCACATTGCTGACATAGTTATTTTTGTTAAAATAAAAATGTTTGTTAAAAAACCTGAGTATTTTTATTAAAATAACAGTACTTATCAGTTGAAGAAAAGACAGGTGTATGCTTTTAAATAGCAATATTTTTCTGTGAAAAAAACGGTTTTTAATGGTGCACCATCTGGCAATTTTTTCTTTTGCCGTAAATTTAACAAATCTTTTTAATACTGTAGTACCTATCTTCTTTTTATAGAAATATTTCGTTTCCTTTCAGCGGTAGCACGTGTGTTTAATTGTTCGCATTTTCTTTTGCAGAAGCAAGACATTTAAATGACAACCTTTCCTGTTCATACGAAAGGTTTTTCTTTAATTTTAAGTGGTAGTAAATTAGATGCTTTATAATTTTTTTTCAATAAAATTAATTTGATTTACATTGATTTTGACCACCACTATAGATAAACAATGTAAAAAATCCATACGATCTGATAATCCTGCAGTTTCAATAACTGCAGTGCAGTGAATTTCTGGAAAAATTAAACAAATTAAGCACAACTTAAATTTTTGTGCTGCTACAACTTTAAATGATGTGCTAAGCTCGAACTTGCGAGTTGGAATCTATAAAGACAGTACAATACGTTTACTATATGTATAGAACCAAATGTTTACAATATATTTATTGCACAACGAAATCTGCAATTGAATAGCTGTGACCTTTCAAAGATAAGGTGGTAGGTAACAGAGAAAAAAAAGTATCCACCAGATTTATACATATATTTACCTTATTAAAGCTCCTTTTACAATTCAATATGTAATATTAGTCATCAGACATTAGTGGTTAATAAAAGTACACTGTAAAAAATTCCATATAAATTATGGTATGAAGAGTGCATCATCCGTAAAATATATTTTTACTGTAAAATATTATGCAATAATTTTTACAGTAATATTTAATTTGAGTTATTCAGTGATTTTACGGTAATTATTACTGTAAAAATTAAGGTATATCGGATTTCTTTTATTCCATAACATGCTCCTTTAAAAATGGATTATACTGTATAAGGTTCCGACACCGTGGGTTCCGGAATATTTTATAGTGCATATGAAAGAGTAACTGTGAACTACCGTAGTTTTTGACCTTAAAAAAAGTGATTAAAAAACGATGTTCTTAAATCTCAATTTCTCTTAAATCTCAATTGTTCTTAAATCTCAATGACTCTCAATTTCTAAACAGTCAGACTGAATGCTAGTTTAATGTTCATTTGATTTATTATACCTTTACTAGGTATCATGTGCTTATAAAACATTGTAAAACATCAAATAATACTCATTTTTGAAAATAAATGCATTAATAATGAAAAATGTTATCGATTTTCCACAGTATATCAAATTCAGTTTTGAATTTTATGCTACTCTCATCAGAAAAATGCAGGAAAATTTTTGTATTTGCTTACATTAGCAAACACAAAATTTAAAAATTTATATAAATTGAATTCAACACTCCGGAATAGGGTTGAAGTGAATGTTCAAATATTGGGTACGCCAAAAAAAGAAAGCAGCTTCGATTGATTTTCTCATTTTTGTATTCCAGTTGAAATTGAAAATGGAAAACAACTGTAGAGAGACGACTTATCCATACTTTTCTATATCTACTTCAGATATTTCAGCCGATATAGCAGTTATTGATTATCGATAAATATTGATTTCTGTTGAAAAATACAAGATCTTTTAAGGCTTCTTTTTCTACAAAACAAACATTTACCAGTTTAAACCCGCTTTATAACTGAGAAAACTAAGCAATGTAAACGTATTAACTCAGATGATTTATTTTCTTTTATTGTGTTGTTAACCGTGCAATTTCAAAGAAAATTCAATATACCTTTAAATCGAAGTTATACTCATTTAACCGCGAGTTATTTATTTCATTATAATGACTGTAGATCATTTAACAAGTTCTGGTTACCAAAACGTAAAGAGGAATGGTACGGAAAAATTAAGCTATTTAACTTTAGATAATTTTAACTTTAGTTAAATATGGATTCTGGGAAAAATTTTATCATTAATCGCTTTATTTAAACGATATTGTATTTATTTATTTCAAAAATTATAGAATTATTGAACTGAATATATTTAATAAATACAAAAGCAAGTTTTATAAAATTAATATTTTATGAGCTCAATTTTGAAACAATAATGTATTATTATTATTCATATCTGATAATTTTCTTGTATCAATGAAATCCCTAATTGTATTCAAACTGGTTTTCTTTCTGAAGAATACTCTTTTACAAAAAGATAATTTATTAAACATTACTTAAAACTTGCAAAGATATAAGAAATGATTTTTGTAATAAAGTTCATCATCCAAATTCATCAAAGATAATATAATTCTTAGAATTTTATTCTAGTATTTGTATATCTATAATTTGTATATCCATTTGTTAATAAAAATGTAATTTATACAAATATATGTAATTGTAAAAACGTCTTGGTTAAACGTCATTAAAGCATTTTCTATGACCAAGATGTTCTTCAAATGCCACCTTAATATTTGTTTTTAGAAATCAAAATATATATAGAGATATATTTCTGGTCAATAATTAATATTTAATCGAGAAAAAAAATAGTATGGCTGTCGAAGTACATTGATACACGTGTGACAAATCAATGTCACATTAGATTTGATTTGTCACACTTGGGACAAATCAAAGTTCCGAAGGCGGATGTAATAATCAACAAAACATGTTTGATTGCAGAAGAAAACAGAGATGAGATGAAAAGTGATGATTAGAAACACCATGAAATTTCACTTTCAAAGTAAACGTACTTTGAAGTTTATTACATTAGCAACATTTATAACATTGCGATTTTTAAGATTTCGATAACATTTTTGTCTTTCCTAAAATATTAACAAATTGCACTCAAGGATATTTCCAGACTTTTAAAGTCACGGGCACAACTGCTGAAAGTTTACAAGAAATAGCTCATAGTACTATTAAATAAAGTGGTTAATTAACATTAACATTAGTAGCAAACTCAATCAAATGAAATGGTTACTAAACATTAACATTAGTTTTAAACTCAATTAAAAAAAGTGGTTACTAAACATTTTCATTCGTGGTAAATTTCATTAAAAGAAAGAATTACTATATATTAACGTTAGTGGAAAACTCCACTAAATAAAGCTTTTTGCTAAACCTTAACATTAGAGGTAAACCCTATAACGAAGTTACTAAACTTAAAGTGTAAATTCTTTAACAATCAGAGTGCAAAAGATTAATTATTGAACTGCATACGTTACTTTATTTTTAGGATAGCAAATTTAAAATTTAAAAAATAAACGTTTATATTTAATCAAGTCAATCTTAAAAAAAAAAAATTCCATATAGATCATACTATTCTTGTATAATTGCAGTTATCAATTTAGCTATAATATATATATATATATATATATATATATATATATATATATATATATATATATATATATATATATATATATATATATATATATATATATATATATATATATATATATATATATATATATATATATATATATATATACATATATATATATAATGAATGTAATATGTCTGTGTATGTATGTCCTTTATAGACTCCTAAACCATACGACAGAAAGCGAGGAAATTTGGCATACAGATAGTTTCAAGCACGAAGAAGTTGACTGTCAACATTAGAACATTCTACGATAAATCGTTCTAGCAGGATGAGCGAAAAACCTAATGGAATTTTCTGATTGCTTAAGTCGTCAGTCATTCGTTAGTCCTTGTTTTAAATTTAACGAATCAATTTTCACGTATTTTAAAGATACATTAGTGTAAATTGCTAGCTTATAGCTTCGTTTGATTTAAAAAATAGTTTATTGCGCGGATTTAAATATTTAGCTATTTTATATTCACGATGTCAGATGAAGTCAATGAACATTACATGGTAGCACGTGTGGACTACGCCACAAAATTTACACTTTGTCTGATACCACGTGCTTTTATTTTATTTACATTAATTCTTTTAAACGTGTTTCTAAATAATTACTTATTTAAAACCAAAGGTAATGGAATAGAAAGAAATATTTCTGTATTCAAAAGCAAAAATTAACACTTTGAATGCCACGGGGGTCACCGGTGACCGGCATTAAGTTTGTTCGTAGCACAAAGGGGGTCACCGGTGAACTCAGTGAAATGTGTCACAAAAGATTACAAAAATTAACTGTTTTGTTGTAAATAATATTTCATCAAAATATGCAACGCTTACTAGAAAATCATTTTGGCCAGGCGAGCAAGCCATGTAAAATTAGCATGGCATTCCACATGTTTATGGGAAAGTGGTACTAATTCGTTTAGAAGAAACATTAAAAAATGGCATCAATGAGGCTTAATTACTCCAATTATGCATAAATAATTAAGGTAATATATGCATCTTGAAATAAAAGTAATAAGCAACATACTAGAAAACAAAAGAAATGGAGTAAATGTATTTATTTGTCTAGAACAACAGTAAGAAATAGTCATACTATCATTGACGACAATGATGCTTAATTAATGTTAGAAATATGTATTAATTGAAATAGAAAAAAGTAACTTCTGAACTCAAAAGCCAAAATAAGTAGAAAATATACTTATTCGCATTTTGGGTAGCCGTAAAAAAAACTGCATATTATTATTGACACTAAAGCTCAATTAATATCGATAATGTGTATTAATTGAAGTAAAATAAAATAAGATATGTACTCAAGAGACAAGCTCATGGAAGAAAGATTAATGCAAAATTTGTTTTAAAAAACCGTAAAAAATCCCCATCCACCGATGACGCTTAATTCATATGTATCACTGACTGTAATATGTACTACTGGTATTATGGTAATTGGCGAATTGGTTCTGATAAGAATTCTACAACGGGTTTTCCACAGTTTCAGAAAATATTTTTCCCAGTGGTAATAATATCCAGTGTATTAATATTTTAAAGAATTAGAAATAAAATAAATTTCTTCCATCACTACTTATAAATAATTAGCAGTAAATTGAAAGTTAGAAAAAGTAATGGTCAGGCTCCAAAATCCTTATGAAGTTCGAATGTATATTTTTTTTAGAAAATTCAGCTTTAGTTGACTGCCATTGACAAATATGTATGAACTCAAATGTTGAAGGGTTATATAATAAGTATCAAATATACTTTTATGGGTATAAAATATTATATTGATATATTTGGTGATTTTTAAAACTGCGCCAAGCAGTTTTAATACCTACACTTTGGAATTAAGTGATTTGGAATTAACTGTCTAATTTAAGAAGAATTTTAACTATCATTAATCGGCCGTGAGCAATAGCATCATGCCACGAGATGTTAAATACATTTTATCTTTATTTAATGGTATAAAGTACTAAAAAGGAGCTTTGTCTACTTCAATAGCATAAAGCCACCGAAGATAACATTAAATTAAAAATTTGAAACTATTTTAGCTATGTTAATTGAAAATCTTAGTGGACGAAACAGGTTAGTGACATTTTCAGAACAAGAAAAAGCTGCATCTGAACTATTTTATTACCTATTTATTAGAAAGTGGGATAAATATTTTTTTGTTTTCATCTATTTATCACAACCTAATTTGAAATAAAAATCATACAAGTACACTGAAAATTGATGTAATTAGTTATGTTAACATTTAAGTGAATGTGAAATCTGTTCTGTTACATTAAAAATACTAGTATTTATTCAGCCAATTTTTAATTAACATCATTAATTCTGATTCTTTAAATTCTCAAAAAATATGACTTATCTAGTTCATCCAAGTTCTTTAATTTTGTCCGTATATGATTTTCAGTTTGCTTTCATGATTTCGTAGTGTTTCTCTATACTGATTCATTGATTTTTTTATTTATTTTTAAATATTCCCATGCGAAGAAAGCAAATTCAGCTTGTAGTAAATAAAACATTACTATCAATTTTATTTTCAGATTGTTCAAAACTCTATCATAACAGATGCGATTAGATATCGGACTCAAATTAAAATAATAATAATAAGACATTCTATTTCCCCCAACATAACGAAAAAACATATGGACTTCAAAATCGCATTTAACTTTTCATACAATCAAAAGGAGTCAAGATTTTTTTTCAAGAAAAAAAAGTGGCAAAAAAGGGCAAAAAACTTAAAAACAAAATACTGACCAAGCAGGGGTATAGTAAACAGTTGGAATATTCTAATTCTAATGCTTGGCACATAACATTAAAAGGAATGAAATAAAGCAGATGAAGAGGTATATGAATAATTTATATTGATTTTATTTTTTTAAAATAACATCATTTGATTAATTATTAATAACCGCATTAAAAACAAGCACTTTTTCTGAAAATCTGATAATTGCGTTACCATACTTTTTTCATTATTAAGCACTTCGAAATTTTTACATATATATATATATATATATATATATATATATATATATATATATCGGTTAATTACTTTTTTTTTCATGACAGCAAATGATTGATAAAGAAAATAAAACAAAAAGTTTCAGTCAACCTTGCGTAATATATATTTCTACTCTAACCAAAGAAATAACTTGAAAGACAAAGTTCCATCCAATATTGTATCCTATATTAAATAAAACATTACTATCCATTTTATTTTCAGATTGTACAAAACTCTATCATCATAGACACGATCAAATATCGGGCTTTAAGAAAGAAAAAAAAAATATTCTATATCCCCCAACGCCAAACACATGTGGACTCTAAAATCGCATCGAGCTCTCCATACAATCGAGAGGCGTCATGATTTTTTTCAAAAAAAAATATAAAATGAAAAAAAAGGTGAAAACTGGAAAAAAAAAATATTCACCTATCTGGGCTTCAACAAACAGTTGGAATAGACTCATTCTAATGCTTGGTCCATAACTTGAAAAAGAAAGAAATAAAGCAGAGGAGGAGGTAGACGAAGAATTTATATTGATGTTATGTTTCCCTCCTAGCGAACCCCACACCACTCCACTTGTCACTGTTGCTATCCCTAGGGATGATCTTAAGTCAACATACGTGATTTTGGTTGCGCAAGGGGAAGAATGAAGACCAAAATAAGAAAGGGCACTGGACATGGATGAAGTAAAAAAATTCTGTACGCACTTGAACGCTATCTGACTTGGTTGGCTGTTGATCTGCACGACTCAAAGCTAATCAATACTAGGGTTCCAAACAATGGAAAGATTTGTCATTGTGTTTGCTTTTTCCTTTAACGCTGTAGTTAATGTATTATGAAGAGTTATGGCTTCTCTTTATCGCTCTTTTTCCATTACTACCTCTGCAATAATCTCATTTTTCTGAGTTTGATTGGCGTGTGTGTTTGCAAAAAGAATTTATAAAATGCCAATGGTCTGGTCAATATTATCACAGGAACATTCCAACTTTAATTATAACCATTTCCCATTTTTCATTTTTTTTGTTATGTTAGCTGAAGAAATATTAAAACAAATTGCATTATATGTTCATATATATATATATATATATATATATATATATATATATATATATATATATATATATATATATATATATATATATATATATATATATATATATATATATATATATATATATATATATATATATATATATATATATATATATATATATATATATATATATATATATATATATATATATATATATATATATATAATCAAGATAATCAATATAAAATAATCAAGATTAATGTTAAGAGAAGAAAGATAATTTAAATAAAATAATATTAAAATAAAGTTAAAAAAAATCTGAATTAAGGTAAAAACTATTTAAAAAATATCTATATTAAAAAGCCAGAATACAAACTAATGAAAATATATAATCTCTTCAACACCTCACACGATTATATCTGCCAAAAGAAGTGCTTTCTGAAATAGCCAAAGCAAAATATATCAATCGAATAGTGTGAGGAGCACTCGAACAAATTAAACGAAAATAGAACGAAAAATTAAACGAACACATTAATTAATAGGAAATAAAATATAGCAAGTAGAAAACAGTAAATAAAATGTAAAGAAAATACAGAACAACGAAATCTAGAAAGCGAGTAGAAAATTCAAATGAACTTATGCGTATAGATTCTTTCAAGAATGATTGAAACTATTTTCGTAATAAGATTGCCAGATTACAGAATACGAAAACAGAAGTGCAAATAAAGTAAGAGGCGTAAATAGAGAGATCTTTTATGGCGCATTCTTTCTGTAGTACGGAAGCACGTTTTATTTGTTAGTCAGCTTGGATTGGCCCGAAAATGGATGTGTGCAAGATAATAATATTTTTTCTGTATAATTTAAAGTTTTAATTATTAAGGTTGATATTTAATTACACTATTTTAATTATTTTATAAAAGTAGCATTTATTTAAGAAACGAGACATGATTTGTCCTTTTTGCACAGTTTCTTTTCCCGTATTTACCCGGATTGGATTTGCACATGGTAAAAAATAAATTAACAAAGAAGTTTTTGCAAATTTATCAATAATAACATCCAATTAAGTCACTTATTTTACATAGAACTTAATCACATTAGTTGGTTATCCATTGTTTTTATCATATTTCGAAAGAGGTTACCTACTTGTTTTTTGAATAAATAAACATTACTACATATTTTTTTAATTCTATTCATTTGAGAAAAATTTTTATTTAAATAAATGCTTTCAGAAATATTAAATTCCAAGCAATTAGTTTATTTATATTAAATTTAAAATCATCTCTCTTATGGTATAAATCAACAAAGCAGATATTTTCTTCTGTTTTAAAACCAAAATTAATTCATTAATTCCTTGGGGTAAATATTATTTAAGAAGTTTTGTTAACATATTTTGTAATAATTACTAAACTGACATATATTAAATATTAAAGAAAACATTTCAATTATAAATTTAATTCCTTTTTCTTCACGAAAGAATTTTATTATCATTTGCCTTTACTGTCCGAGAAATATAGCAAATATGAGAAAAAATTTCTATCATTTTCTTAGACTATAAAAAAATATAATATACAACTGTGATTGATTTTCAAGAAATGAAAGTTTCCCACTGGTATTTTTTTAAAAATTATAAGACAATGAAATATATGCATGTTAACGTTTCTCAAGAAGAGTTAAAGTTTTCGATTAGTTATTCTTATGCGAAACGTTTTTTTCATTCTTTTTTTACACATTTAGATAATTTACTTAAGAAAGTTTGTGCCTCTTTTTTCAATCCTTTCTACCCCTTTCCGTCCCGCAGTGGACTGATCATTAAGACACGGTTCCCAGCAGATCACCGAAGTCAAGCATCACTGGCTACGGTCAGTGTGCGGGTGGGTGACCACTTGGATCAGTCTGCGTAGGGACCGAGGGTGTGCGGTATTGGTCCTCGTTAAACTGTGCTACCGTAAAGTGCTCGACTTCGCGCACAGGTCGTCGGGCTACCGAAGCGGGGGTGCCATCCCTTCCGCAGAGGATCAAAATTGTGATGGCATGTCTTCGGATCATCTTCCGGGATGTTTCCCAGACCGTCGCCAATAGCCCATTGTGCAGCTCTAGTGCGACGTAAAGTAACAACTACAACAACAACAACAACAAAATCTACCCCTTTCCCTCTTTCGAAGACAAAACGCACATTCTGAGGACCTAATTTTACACAATTCTTTATTTTAAACTATATTCTTTACAAATTGGTTTTTGTGGATTTGTTATGTGTCTCTGATAAATGTTTATCGCAAAGATGAAATCATTAAGTTCCCAAAATAAATAAAACTCTTTTTACGTTTTTTTTTTGTGAGGTCATAATGAAAGAAAAAACAATTATAAGTATTTATTGTTAGTTTTCAGTGCTCGTACAACATCATTAAAAGATAAAACCTAAGTACTTAACAGCAATTATAAAGTCAAACGTAATTTAAAAATTTAAATTAAGTCCCCCATTATCATCTTAATACATCTAAGCATTCTAGAGCATAATTTGTATTCAAACAGAGAAATGTATGCAAATATCTTTTGTGATAAACTTTCATGGCATTTAGAGATGTTTAGTTAAGCTTAGAATCTCCATACTGTATGCTTCTAACATTTAATGTTAGTCTATTAGAAAACGCAGTGGATGTAGCATTCCCATTTAAATTGATAAATGTTTGTTTTTTTTTAAGTGGAGAAATACTAGCAATTGTATATGAAATCAAAACAAATACGTTAATTACTTATTATCAAGATTCTTTGGCATGTTCTTTTCGGGATAAAATGGGGAAAGCTATTTATTTTAACTATCATTTCCTAAGATGCTTTACATCACCCAACTCCTCACCCCTTCCTTTACTAAATTAACTCAGCAGCAAAATGGGTGTATCCCACCCCTTAAAGCGTGATGCTGTCATATAAAGAGCATCATTAATTAAAGACCATTAATAAACAACAGGCAATAAGACTTCTTCCTTAAAGACTGGAGAAATTAGTAAAGAGGGAAAAATGCTTTCGTTTTCCCTTTGAAGGGGATAAATTAAATGAAAAGAGCGGTAAGTAAGCGACTCCTTTCATGTCATAAATTAAAAATTATGGATCAGTTTTGGTTCGAGGGTCTCTAATAGTCCCACTTCTAGGTTCAAGATGATCTTCAAAATGATGAATCAAAGGATGATAAAATATTAGTACTGCATCGTTTGCTTTAAGATCAGTTAATTGCTTTAAATAGAATGTTCCAAAGTTCTGATTAAATCAGTAGGATCAGTAACCATTTGACGATTTTTCTTAACTATTCATTTGCATGGAAAATTAGTCAGGTGATTAGTTTATCTTTCAATTTAAGTATATTTTAGACATGCGATAAGAGGGACATTTTCTATTGATTTATAACTCGATATGAGTCAAGTCCTTTTTTCTGTTTCATTATTGTATTTTTCCCCCTTTGAATCAATGAACATTATATTTGATTATTATTTTTGGTAAAATTAAAGCAGAAAAATTAATTAAACTAAGTATATTTTAATGTATTATGCTTGCTTTTCTTAATTTTAAATATAAAATAGGTTCTTTATAATAAATGGACTTTTGGTCGATATTTTTTTAATAATTTGTTTTTAATAGAGATGTACAGTTTTTTAAGCAGATATTCATAATTAATTATTTTTTGCATACAAAAAGTCAAGTGATTAGTTTATCTTTAACTTTAAGAATATTTTAGACATGCGATAAGGGGCTCTTTTACCATTTATTTATGCGTTGGTAAGTCAAGTCCTTTTTTCGATTTCGGTATCATTTATTTATTATTTGTTTGTTATAATCAATAAACATTATATGTGATTATAATTTTTGGAAAAAGTTAAAAAAAATAATTAAAATAATTAAATTAATTATATTTCAATATATTGTGATTGTTATCTTGAATATAAAATATGATTTTTTTAATTATAATGACTTTCGGTCTTTATTTTTTGAATATATTGTCATCAATAGTGATGTCGATTTTTTAAGCAAAATTTATAATGAGCGTGTTTTTTGTATTTTAAACATATGTGAATAAATGCAGTTTAAAGTACTATATTACTTTAATTTTCAAAGGTTTATTTACAACGGTTAAATTTAAAAATCTCTTGAAATTAACAAATTTATTAATTATTTCAGCATCAAAAATTTGGTTTCTTGCTTACATATTCAAAAAAAAATATATCAGTAATAAACAGATTTAAAATCACTTCACGTTCATAAAAATTTAATTTCTGGAATTTATCTTTGAATTTAATTATCTTTGTAAAAGCTAAAAATAGCTAAGTAAATTTTAAGTATAATAATTCGACTGAAACACAATCTGCTTATTTGAGATATTTTTCTATCAGAAATTCATTGCCAAGCTATATTATTTGCTAAAATTTTTCAAAAGATATCTATAAACTATTTTCTTACATAAACTCCCTATATCTATCTATATCTATTTTCTTACATAGACTTTCTATTTCTATCTATATCTATGTTCTTACATAAACTCTCTATGTCTATTTTCTTACATTAATTCTCAAGTATACATAAAATTTAAAAGACATTCTGAAAACAAACTTCTTACGTAATAAAAATGAAGCAAAAATCTACGTTGTTATCGAAATTCTCTTTTTATACAGAGAAATGTGTCAAAAACACCTGATACTTTTATCCACGCAAGCTGAAATGAAAGCCATTTTTTAAATATTTTTGTTTGGAAGTAACAAAATGTACTCTAATTATTCAAAATCATTAGATAATTTATCGATTTTCATGAATTGTCTTTAAAAAAAAATTTAAAAAAAACGTAAAAATACTCATTTTACGTAATAAAGAAAATGTCCATTACTGAGTACAAACGCATATCCGTATTCGTTTTAAAATGCTTTTTTAATTATTTACATTTTTAAATTAATATTACTTTATGATTCAGGATACTAAGAACTGCAATCGCGTCTTAAAAACCAATAATATCTCAAACTTTTTCGTTGATTGCCTACCTACTTGCACTTTATTGCGCCAGCTGGCACAGAAAGCATCAAGTCTTTTTTTCCTAGTACCTCTGTCGAGAGTCAGTCCTCTTTTCTCATCTTATCCATTTATTTTTACTTTGCACAGATCTTGGTGCATGTATCTTTGACAAGTATGTCTTGGCTGCTTATCTGATTAACCGATTATCTTAATCAATTTCTAATTTTGTTTTTGAAATATTTGTTTTGCATTTAAAATATTTGTTTTGTATTTCAAATATTTGTTTTTATAACCAAATCGAAATAAACTCTACTCTGTTTGAGATTTCCCCGTAAAATATCGCCAACTATTCCTACCTTATGAAGCCATTTTGTTGCAACTGAGCTGAGTACATACTGTTGCTGAGAGGTCTATACAGTACACATGACCAATTGAATAATGGTTTAATCCCAGCTTGGATACCACTACATTTCTTACATTCATGTAATACATGAAGAGTTTCTGGTATCCTGCACTTTTCAATTGGTGACCCTAGACTATTAAAATACGATGCTATCATTCACGCATAAATGGCGCAACACCCACAGAGCTCCAATGTCCGTTAACTTCTGTTTTTTAATGTTTAGAAACTATATTAGTTGTAAATGGTAACAAAACCGTATACTTTTATATTCATGGTCTTTTTAACCATACTAGTTGCTTCAAAACCGCGAAGGTAAAGAAATTTTCCTAACTATAAACTTTATGGTTTATCTGATGGACTGACTGTTGCTAGTTATTTCACCGTGATTTCAGAATGAAAACTTTAACATTGTATTAGCTTCAAGTAGTATTTGCAACATTATTTATACATATGAATTTTATTTATTTACTAATTTAGTGTGATTGTTTTGTTCTTTCCTTTTATTATCTGCGTTTCGTGTATTTACATAAAATATCAGCCTTTTAAATATTGTTTCCATAAAAAATAAACTGCATTATTATGAAAACATATATTCATTGGGTAATATTTTCTTTATTTTTTTTTATTTTCCCTGAAGTGTTCTGATGCATATAACATGAAAACAATCTTATATCAAGTAGATAAGTTTAAAAACGCGTTTAAAAAGGAATTGAATTAAGGAGTGTCCATAAATCATTCCTCTTAAAATCCTTTTTTTTTCGAAACAGGAATAATTTTACCACCTGGCTGTGACATATTTGAAACGTACACTTAAACAACTTAAACTATTACCCAGTTACTTTGACTTCACAATTAGTCTAACTCATAGCTTCTATAAACATAAGAATTTGACATTAGTATTTCCATAACTTCTTGAATGATTAATGGAATAACAGTGATTTTAATTTTATTTTTCCTCTTTTACTTTAAAATGCAGTTGTTTATTGAAACATGATGTTTTACAAAATATAATTAAAGCCATTTATCATTTTCGATGTTACGTTTGTGACAAGAGTCAATTTATGCTTATTTGCTTTCACTTTCATATAAAATAATCATTTTGCTTGCTTATTTACTGCTATTATATTCAATCAATAGAAGAATGAATATAAGAATTTATTTCAAAAAACGATTTTTCCTAAATAGGAAAATCATAAAAAAAGGCGGAATGTGTATTTTAAATAATTTTTCGTCTACATTACAAAACATCTATGCATTATTGAGTGAATATTTTTTTTAAAAAAATTAAATATAAATAACCGAAAATATTAAACATTATTTTTATTTCCCATGCGTTAATATCATCCTTTTAGAATTCCATTTTTGAGACATATTCTGCAAAGAAAAATGTTTTCAACCGTTGCAATGAGCAATTTACAAAAATTTTAAAGTAAATTATGTTATGTTTCATTAATATTGCTAGATATCAAGCAATCAAGATATCAAGCACTTTAATGTGTAATACGCAATGTACAATCATTGCGTATATTTGTGTTTTTTTTATACCTTATTCTGTATAAATTTTTCAAACTCAGGGGATTATATTTACAAATATTTTTGTTTCTTTAATAGTGTAGTATCTTCACTGCCATTAATGTACTAGATGATGAAGTCTGCCAAAAAATAAAACTCTTTCTATGCAAAGTGGGGTTGAAAAGCAAAAGATCAGCTGTTGGAAGGTACTTTCTCTCGACTCACCTGGCAGTGCAGAGCTACCTGGACATTGTCTTTCAAATACATGAAACAAGACAATCCAAATCAGTGGATTAGCTTCTGAGCTTATTTCATGGCTACCGAAAACATTTTAAGTTTCTAGAAACATCTAAAAATGTAGAAACGGGTTGTGTGACGGATGCCATTTTGAATCACCAGCTCAATCACGTCTTACAGCTCCTCTGACTTAAAAACGGGAGAATTGGGGCATTCCAAAAGAGTGGATTGGCTTGTGATCCCATTTCTTAGCTACTTAAAACATCTTAAGTCTCTAGAAATATCTAAAAACGTAAAAATGAGTTGAGTGACTAATACCATTTTGAATCACCGGCTCTATCAATTCTTACAGCTCCTCTGAGTTTCAAACGAGAGAAATGGGACATTCCAAATCAGTAGATTGGCTTGTGATCCCATTTCTTAACTACTTGAAACATCATAAGTCTCTAGAAATATCTAAATGTGTAAAAACGGGATGATTGCCAGATGCCCTTTAAATCTTCAGCTCGGGTAATTTTCACAGCTCACCTGGCAGGGAAAAATCAAAACATTGACTTTCAAACAGTGGAAATGGGGCATTTGAAACTGGTGGATTAGTTTGTAAGCCCATTTATTGACTACAAAAAATTTAAAATTTGCTAAAATTTGTAGATTTAAGATGCCATTTGAATCATTAATTTACGTATCCTCACGACTCGCTTTTAGTATTTCGTCACAGCATACTCTGCAATCTCTGGGATAACTGTGGTGCAATCTCTGCAATAACTGTGGTGCAATATCTTTTCAAATATGTGATTGAAAAATCTAAAAAAAATGGGTTATCAAACACTATGTTTCAAGTTAAATCCAAATTAAACATCCACATACACCTTCAAGAGAGTAGTTATATAAACACCATCAATGTGGAAATTGTAAACCAAGCTGTCGTACTCTTACATTCGTGAATTATTGTCACTTCAAAAACGCTTATTTTGGATCACTTTGAATATCACCAGCAGTTTGTTTACATCAACCAATTGCGAAATGGCCGGAATGTACTGTTGTCCTCTACGTCGCTATATATGTGCAGAGATAATGGCCCCTTCAAAATATATGTATGCTTTTAGTTGTACAATAAGTATAATTATATTATAATTTTGAAATATTTGTCAATTGTATAAAATATTTTTATAATATTCAATTTCACCCGTTTCTGATCTGTTAAGCCTAGTTTAAATTCGCCTCGTTTTCTTTGTGCATATGTGCAAGTTTGTTCAAGTTTGTTTGTGTATACATGCATCTTAAGTCAATTATTTTTACTTTGTAATTTACAGTGAAAATAACTTTAAAGTTCCAGGTGTGTATTATACCTTACTGTGATTATAAATTTCAGTGTTACTGATAACAAAAAATGGTGGTAGCTACTTCACGCCATGGGGAATGGAACATTTTTGGTATTTCACTACACAGGTAACTAGCCTTGGTTCTTTGTGTTTTGAGAGAATTAGCTGTAGTGTTCCAGTGTTTCACTACCGCAATTTGATGTGAAATAGCTGTCTCTATTTTTGTGTATAGTAGTTGCCACCATTTTTGGTGTAAAGATAAACTAAACTTTTTGCAGTGTGCAATTTTGATCAGTAGTATATAGTAAATCTTCATAATAATTGCAAATTTAAATTCAGATAAATGTTTAAGTTATAAGTGCATTCTAATTTGTCATTCCATGTCACATAAGAGTTTCATTCAAAAAGGAACAAACTTCTTCTCACATTGAAAAAAAGTGCCTTTTTAAAAACACCATTGTTTAAAAATAAAATAATTTTTAAATATGCGCAAACAAATTTTCGAGATTTATTTTATTTTATTAAAAAGTTTTGCGTACAAAAAAACTTTCTTATAATACTTTATTTTTTAAAAAAAATTATTATTAATTCATTAAATTCTCTATTTACTTTAAATTAATTTCCTCTCTTAATTAATTAAAAATTAATATTGCAAACAATTAATTTAATAATTGTTGTAAAGATAAATTTTTAACAGAGATATTTTCTCTTTACATACATTTTCTCCTCCCAACCGTAATATTTTGTAAAGCAAATAAGAAATTGAATTTATATCTTATTCATAAAAATAACAATTATTTTAGCATCCCATTTACCATTTATGTAAAAAAAAACTAAAACAATGTAAAAAAAAGTAAAAATTGACATTTCCTTTCGTTAAATAAATGAAAATATCAGAGATATATTCATTTTTGACAAAAATTACAAATTAAAAACCATATATATCTATATTCAAGTTACAAATATATTCTTATTTGATATTCCATGATAAGTAAGAGATTCAGTAAACAAAAAATAAATTTCTTGTAACATAAGAAAAATAAAACATGACGTTGTATTAAATGCTTGTAACATTGCTTGAAATTAAAATAATTTCTAAATTCGTACAAACAAACTTTAGTGACTTGTTCATTTTTACTTAAATGTTATACGGCCAAAAATATTTTATTCTTATACTTATAACTTTTAAACTCAAATATTTCAAACAATTTATTTATTAACTGTTGCAAAGATGCAGAGATATTTTCTCATCTATACATAATCTCATTATAATCTTAATACTCTTTTATTCTATTAAGCAAATAAAAAATGGAATTTATATCTTATGCATAAAAATAACGATTATTTTAGTACCCATTTATCATTTTGATAAAAAAAACTTCAAACCTCTGGGAAAAAAAGTCAAGTTGGACATTTCGTTTCGTTAAATAAATAAAAATGTCAGCGATATTTTTATTCTTGAGAAATATAATAATAAAAAAAAACTCTCTAAGTAAAAACCCATTTTTTTATTAAATACTTACTTTTGAGCTGTTTTCTACTTATACGGCCAGCACTGATTTCCTGTGGTCACGCAAATAGCTCATCGACTTTTCATGTTCTTTACGAGGTTGTTCTTCTGGTATAATCTTAGTACCTAAACAGAGGGCTAAAAGCCTATATTTGACTTAGGTATAAAACAAGGTGGTTTTTAAATGTAAATTAACTACCGTTTTCCGAACTATAAAAAAGTTGTAATACCTATAAAGTTTAAAATGTTTTGCTTATTTATGAAACTTATTGATAAAGCTTTTCCTTCTAATATATCATTTTTCTCTTTTTTTATTTTCATTTACAGTATTCTTAGAGTATTTTTAGAATATGATTTCATTTTCGTACATACTCTTATTTTAATACAGGTCTGTAACTTTAATACCGAAAACTATTTCAAAAATTATGTTTTTTTAATGTATTTTTTAATTTGTATTTAAATCATTCGAAATATTATTTTAAAATGAAAACAATATCGATTTATTTGCGTTTAAGTTTTATACGCATATACTGTAAAAAAGTTTTTCTCGAAATTGCGAAAAAAAAGTATAAAAATAGCTTCGAATCAAATATAATCGAATTTGAAATTCGTTTTCTTTTTTTAAATTGCATTTACAAATTTTTGAGCAAAAGGCATGTCTCAAAAGTAATGTGGAGGGAAAATGTGAGAAAAAGACGATTGTTGGCTGCTAGTAGGATACAAACCAGACACCTCCAGATTTGTAGCAGGGTTGTCTTAAACTCCATCGATATACACCGAAGTCCAGGGAGAGTTAGGAAGCTTTATAAAGTTGCCTCCAAAATGACATATCATGACATTCATTTCATTCTCTTAAAAATTTTTAATATAAGTGAAATATAAGGAAAAAGGGAAACTAAAATTACCGATCTCCGGACTAGCTATTGCTACCATATTTTCCAAATTGCAATCTCTTGTAGCATTAAAATTGGAAATGGGGATGCCATGATCTGTATCAGTAGTGGCCACCATATACATTTTTTTTAACTTTCAATGGACTGGGTTGTGCAACAAAATGGAACATTCTTGCACGCAAAAAATAAATAAAGGAATTAGAAAATTTCTGAATTTTTATTTCTAAGACCTATCCTCATGTGATTTGAAATTGCTTAAAAATTTGCTTTTTGGATTTTATCTTTCCATTTAGAATGTCCCTTTTTTTCGATTTAGAAAATTTACAGTTTTTGCAAGATTGATAAATTTTAGACAAATATATTTTTATATGTGTTCCATTAAACAGTTTACTGTTGTGAATATAGCAAAAAAAAATACCAGTTTTAACTCGCAAAATTTAAAACGTAACATGAAACTATTAAATTCAAACCTAAATTAATATCAAACTTAAGCATCAATTTTCATGATTTTGTTTCTTGCTCAAATAAGCTTGACATTAATACCTTGACTGAACGTTCAAAGGGATGTGTGTGGGAGAATTTGACTATTGTAAAATTTAAAAATTTCATTCAGGGCATAAAGAATATAGAATTACGAAATTTATTTATATTAATAAGTTACTTTTGAAACTACGAGCACTGTTTGACCTTTAGAGTACAATACAATTCAGATAATTAAACAAGCGGTAGTTAATACTTAAAAATTATGACGTATAATTGAGTTAAATTTATTTATATCTTTTTACCGTTTTTTTATGTAAAATATTAATTACTATTATTGTACCAAATTATTGTGCCATTCTAAGTTTTTAATTAAATCTACAATTTAAAAATTTAATTAAATACTTCTATAGATTAAAATATATTTTGCTTTGTAATAAAAATATATTTTGCATCAGGTAATACGAAACATCTAATCAGTTTTTAGTGATAGAATTTGTCTGTACAAAACTTAATTTAAGTATTAGAAGAAGAAACTGCACACATGAGCGTCAGCTGATATTTTAGTTGAAATAAAATAAAATTCCTCTAATGCTTATTTATATAAAAAATTAAGACAGATAAGCTTTATGAATGCTGAATCTATGAAATAATAATTTAAATTTATACCAAATAAGAATGAAAAAAAAATAGTGCAAAAAATGGTTCAAATTAAATTTAGTTTTTCATTACTATGTCATAATAATACTAAAGTTTTTATAATTTAAATTATGATTATTAACCAGTTGGTAACCATACGTAACGAATCAAATTGAATTTAAATTATTAACACATTAGGAATAATTATACAGAAAAAATATCATAACCTCAGAACTAAATATGGATGAGAGAACGAATTACTTATTATTCATAAGCAGGGGAAGTTTTGTATAATAAACTATCCAAAATTAATTACTCGCATTTGTGAATAAATTTGTGAACTTCAAAACTATAGTTTCATTCCTAATTTACATGTTAGTTTTAAAATCACAGATTTTGGGAATATGAACTGAAATGTGAATATAATGATTAAAATTAAACCCACTCTCAAATAGATAAATAAAAAAGACTTTTTCAATAGTTTACATATAAATAGTTATCAATGTATTCATTCAACGAATAATAAATTAACTATTGACAAAACTTAATTATGCCTTCAATTCATATAGCTTTATTAAACCTAAAAGAAAATATTACCATTGAATTTTCAATGAAAGTCATAAATATTTATCTAGATATGATGAATAGGAAACAGTTAAACAAGGGAAATCTTCCGAATAAAGACCTTAGATTATTCGCACAATACACAAAGCGTTGTGTATTGTACACAGTGCAATATTTTTATATAAAACCTTTTTCTCCCAAATACTACATAGGATTGTAGAATAATTCTCATTTGCTAGTTGGCGGGGGTTGTTGCGATTTGGCGTAATTCTCTCCTTGCTTTGATAGTACTATAAATGATTTAAAAAAAGAATTAGGTAAAATCATGAATATAAATTTTTTGTCTGTAGACTAAAAATGAATTAAAAATATTTTAAGATATACTTTTTGGAGAATGGATCAATTTTTGATCGCTATTTAAAAACCATTTCTTAAAATTTAATTTTTCTCTCCACCCTAATATACAACTATTGTGGTCAGCGTATGATCAATTACGTTTCTGGAGGTCCTTGGTTCGAGTCCTGTCGGCCTCCAACGAATATCTCTCTCTCTCACATTTCTCCATTCACATCGCTTTCGAGTCTATGCATATTTCTCAAAAATAAGTGTATGATATTTAATTTTGAATAAGCAGGATTTTCAAGTTTGATGACAATTGTTTCGAAACTATTTTGATAAATTTTTGCTTAATTTTGAGAAACCCTTCCTTACAGTGTTGCAGTTGTTAGTAAAAATTTCGAAGAAATAAAATAATTCGTAACAAAGTTAGAAACAAAATTAGTAACAGAGTTCGTTAGCATTTAGAGACGTTATTTTAATCCATAAAATAATGTTTTAAGAATGACAAACACTTCGAAATAACGTAACAATGTTCAGAAAAAAACATAACAATTATCTGAGTAAATATTTTAATAGGCATTGTCTGATATACTGCAAAATCATTTTTCTATCGTTTTCTAGACATCTTGTGCACCCTGTTCAAAACTTTGTAACCAATTTTGAAATTTAGTGATTCCAAATCATATCATTTCCTGAACAGAACAGATCAAACCGTACATTAATATTACCTTCCGTTTTTTTTAAGTTGATTTTTCTATATTTTCGGTCATTTTCTAAATATTTTTATTGCTTATGCGAAATAAAGCTATGAAATTATTATTCATCGTCATGGAGGAATATTCAAATTAGCTTTAACTATTATTTTTTTACTCAAAGGTATAGTTAAATATCTCTAAATAGTTTATATAAGCGAAAACTTCCAAAAATAAAAATTCCATTTTAAAATGAATAAAGAAGGATAGAAACTGTTTTATCAGCTCACTTCTTTTTTTCGTAATTGTAATAAAGCCAAAAAATTATTATCCATAGCTAATAAGAATATTAAAATGATTTTTAACTGTTCCTTGTTTAACCAAAAGTATATTTATTTAAAGATATTTAAAAATTTTACGTAGACGAAAAATTTCAAATACACGAATTCCATTTTAAAATGGATAAAAAACTAAAGAAATTGTTTTAACAAAACACTTCTTTTTTCTGAGTTAGCATTTCTTGTGTTTTTTCTGTACTATAGATAAACAACTTCATCGAAAATGTATTTATTTAAAGATCTCAATATACACTATGTAAGCAAAATTTCAAGAACAAATATTCCATTTTAAAATGAATTAAAAGGAAAGAAATTACTTAATCAAATCACTTCTTTTTTATGTGTTTGCATTTCTTGTGTTCTTTTTATATTATAGATAAACAACTTCAGAATATTATGATAAACACTTCATCTATTGATTTAAAATTTAAAAAAAATAATAATACAGTTAGCAGGAAATAAAAATCTCACTATCATTCAGGCAAAATAAAACATCTCTTAAATACTCATCAATAAAAATAAAGATGAAAAACTATACTCATTGCCATTAAGATGCCAAACATTTCTTCAGCTGCTTTTGTAAAAAAGAGCTTTGGTCAAGAGATATATATCCAATTCTAAGAATAAACGTCAAAACAAAATCATGACACTGATGAATTCGAAAAATATTTTTATTTTATCTTCTTCGTCTTTATCCTCATTCCGAAAAAGAATGCCACATGAGGGACAACAAAACTACGCAAGAAATCTTCGAAATCTCCACCACCTGCAGCTGTAGTTTTTTAGGGTCACCCCTCTCCAGTCCTCTTGATATTTTCTCGAGCTTCGGTTGTCAATAAGAAGGTGCCAAGGGAGTATAGTGCAACTCAACTCGAGTAATCCATAAGATTTTCTGTGACAAGATGGTCCTTTACGGGAACACGAACTCTGAATAGGGAGATGTGCGTTAGACATTACTTTCGCTTTTTGCTACTCTATTTCTTGTTTTAGGAAATTGTATGGGAAGATTTATGTTTAGTTTTTTTTAGAAGTAAATCCCTCTATTTGCATGCAATGGTTGAAAGTTTTATGAAACTTGTATGTACTTATAGCAACCAAAGAGTTTAAATCTGATGTTGTTACATATGATTCTAAAACTTGAGAATTTCTAATTGTCATATAATATTAGCTTATATCAGAAGAATATTAGTTCTGCATCGTTTCGCATGATGGTCTCCTGTAATCTGAAAGTCAAAAATCCATATTTATTGCAAGACGTTTTCCATACTCATTTGAAAACTTAAAATATCGTATTTTCTAATAAAAGATGGAACCTTGCTGAATACCTTTCTGATTGTGATTTTGCAGTTGATTACATTTACTGACCAACACCATCCAATTCATTCAAACTAACATAAATATTTCAAATGTAGAGGTAAGGAAAACGGGGCTTATTATCAGAAAAGAAAGAACTAAAATTTAGAAAATTAATCGAAAACAATTAAATGACATATTCTAAGAAAATAAAAAACTAGTGTAGGCAAGCAGTTTTACACATTTTGGAATTATAATTAACACTGATGAAGATATACTATGTATAATCCTGTTTTGTAAGCACGATATTATGATTTGACGAAATGCTAAATTAACGTTGCCACAAATTTGAACAATTTATTCAACACGTTCCAAAACAAATATGAATGCTGTTACTCAGAAATCGAAACAATTATGTTTGAAATTGTAATACTTTTCTATTCATGAGTTTATCAACAAAGATAATTTTATGCTTTTACAGCTATCAGTGGTAAAAAAAATATAAAATAAAAAAATGCGATTTTTTTATTGTTTTACGTACGTAAAATATTCAAGAACTTGTCCAATTTAATGTAGCAAAGTTCCATCTTGTTTGTGTGTATACTTACAGGCACACCATGGTTTTTTGTCCTCACAGTAGTGTAACCTAAAAAAACTATAAATTCCATGCTCCAAATTTAATTACAAAAATTTCAAAAATGAAAACCTGATAATATGCCTGATTATAGCTGCTGAGACATGGACAAATAACACTACTTATTTTTGACATTAACAGTACGTATCATTGTAAGCTTAGCATATAATTTTCTTTATTCTGTATTACTTGTACTTCTGTGTTACTTGTACCAGGAAAAAATTCCGGAACAAATCACAGTATAAAGTACATCGTAATAAGGTACTTTGTATCAGGTACTTTGGTGCATCATCCATAAAATCCATTTTGCCGCAAATTACAATTTTACCTTAAATATTACTCAGTAATTTTTACTGTGATAATTTTTATTAAAGTAATTCAGTGATTTTACGGCATTTATTACTGCAGAAATTACAATTTGTTAGAATTTTTATTCGGTGTCATGCTCCATGAAAGTGGATTTTACAGTAAAAATTACCTCCTACTTTTTACCGTTATTTGATCCGCAGCTTTCTACAGCGCAGAGAACTATCCTTTTTATAGCCATTGTACTTACTTCATTTTTTTGGATTACTATTACACTAACTAACAAAGAACAAAAAAAATTAATAACTAAAAATTTTTTCTTTTCTTCAAATTATCTTAAGTTAAAAAGTTTCGTGTACGCGTACAAAAATGTTTTGATACATGAAGCAGTTCCAGTAATATGGATAAAATCAATAAATATTTTCTCCTTCACGTTTTCATTTTTAATGAAATGGAAACTTGATAATGAAAAAAAAAAAGGATGTCCATTAAAAGATTTAGTCCAACTTTACTTTAACAGCATTATTTAAGCTTAAAACTGTAAACTTAGAAAATACTTTTTAAACTAACACCAACAAATAAAATACTACAAATTACGTACATAAAAAAATAGATAATGCATGAACTAACATCAATTTCAAGTTAATATAATTTCTAAAAAATACAGCCCATATGTTCACATATAAGAAACAATTCTAAATGCATGAATGACTTTTCGAACGGCAAAATGCAACGCTTAAAGAGGTGCTCCTATCTTACTATTTCTCTTAGTTGAAACCCGAAGAATTCGCGCCTCACTTATAAAACATTCAAATTTCATTCAACCAAAGATAATGAAAGGAGTCACGAAAGTAAAAAAAATCTTTTAGATTTTCTGAGTTTTTTTTGTTTCTTTGGCTAGAAGCTCATACATAACCAAGAAACTGGGTGTGGTAATCAGACTTTTTAAATTTGCCTTATAGTAAAAAATAAATAAATCACGCTTCATATACGAGTTGAAATGTGTAATTCGCAAATGATTAAGCACTTAGATGTGAAAAGCTCTTGTGTTTTTTTAAGCTTGGAAGAAAAGTTTAGTGAAAAAAATACCTAGTAAATGTCTTTTAAAATTTGATAATAGAAAATTAAGAATGGTTTAATCTAGTTTTAATTATAAAACATTTATTTGAGAATAATGTGAATTGAGTGCTTAATTCCCTAATCTGTATTAAATGCATATATATATTGAATTTATAGTTTCATAGTAAGGTTTCATTTTCAATTGGGTAAAAGGGAGGTAAAAGGACGATATTTAGAAATTTAAAAATAAATAAATAAAATAAAATAAATATTTCACTAAAATTATTTTTGACCCTATCTATTTAATTTTTTTTATCGTTTTTTTACTGGTTTTTGAGCTAATTTAAGCGTATATTATTTTAACAACCTCTTTTTATTATTTTTGTTCTCTTTATGTAAATTATGTAAACATTTTGGAAGAACATATCATTGAATAATTCGGAAAGACACATTTAAAATTTTCTTTTCAAAATGGTGGAACTCTATAATATTAAGCTTACGTATTAATAAAAATATAATATCTGTATTTCGGAGGTGGACACCATGTTTATTTTTTTCTAAAATTGAATCGATAAGTAGATACTCTATCCATATTGTAGATTTTCCACTTCATCTTCTGGTATAGAATAATATACCCTATCATAATGGAGAAAGTAGGCAGTCTAAAAATCACCATACCCCACTCTTTATAGAGGTAAAAGATAACTAATGGACAGAAATTTGAACACTTCTAAGGCTTTCAGAGGCAACGTTCACCCCGTGTGGAGAGAGAGTTGTCTATCTCTTCATTATCTCGTTAAGGATTGCACACCATCTAACCATAGCCCAGCACCTAGCCCCGATTTTTGAGTTCTATTTTCTAATGGCGTGATATATATGTGCCACATAATTTTGAACCAGGTCATATGACGTGGGCAACATCTGAGCTGGTACCGCTCTTTCCAAATTGTTTTCTTCGCTGCCAGGATCAAACTCACTATCCCCATCTCTCCAACCAGCTGTGTGGTAGACGCCTTAACCACCGGCACCACTAGAGCGTTGGTGGAAGATTCATGAACTGCGCTGCCTTATCTGCTAGTTTGTTTTTATAGTCTGTAGAGTTCCACTTATGTTCTTATAGTTCCATATTTATTTTATAATCATTTCTGATTAGTTTTTAAGGTATGAATGTTAAATATGCATCTCTTGAATGAAAAATGCTGAATTGGTTACAACAAAGGTAAACGAAGTTAACAAATCTTTTTTACCAGTGCTAAACAATATAAACTATAAAGAGTGCAAACTACACACCATATTTAGTTGTTTTTACCATGTAATTATATAATAGAATCACTGTTTACATTCAATCGATAAAATAAATACACTTAATCTAATAACTGCATAGAAAAATAAGGACAATTTCCATTTAGTTTGGTATCTCACCTATTTAACACAGAACTTCTAAGATTGTCTTATATGCTTGGTAAATGAGACTAAAGATTTACCATGCAAAGCATGCAGTTATGAATTTAGTAAATTAGTTCTAATTCTTCTTTCTAGACCTGTGACCGCACACAAGCTGTGGAATCATGGAGGAAATCACGCCAACTCAAGAGGCTACTGAAGACAACTTGCTAAATGATATTGAAGTTGAATTCTCAGATGTGAACAAAGATTATGTGTAACAAATTGATGCAAGTTTTTCAAATTGCGATTACAGTAAGCCATCTACAGGCATGGTAAGCGATAGTTTGATAACTGGGATGCAGAAAAAAATGAGAACACAGGGTAGATCCAAAAAAGCAAAAATAAGTTGGTCTAAATAGTGTATTGCAGAATGATTTAACCTTACTAGTGATAAAGAGATCAATGGCCCCACCATGTTTAGATAATGTCACAGGAAAAATTGTGAAAAGAAAGACAACAATTTTATAAAAAAGGAAGAAAACGAATGCAAAGCGCAAGTGCTTGTCTTTGCAATGTCCGGAAACAATGTTTGGGGTTGAACACAAAAGTGGAACACGGCGACTGTTCTTCGACTAATATATGACAAGTTTGAAAGTAATATTTATAACACAATTGAAACAAATCTGCATCATTGCTGGTTGTATATTCCACAAATCGAAAGAGACATATGAAAGTATGTCACCACTTCTTGAAAAAATATCTTGCCGCAAATATAAATGGTGTATTATTGGGTATTCAAAAATTGTCCTTATTCTCATGGGAATGAAGATGTGGTTAAACCAAGTACTATTTTTTTGTGAGTGGGATAGCAGAGATACAGAGCATAGCAACCCAAAAAGGAAATCAAGAAAAAATACAAGAGCACAATGCAGCCAGAAAAAAAATTCCCCCTATGCATCATAGATAGACGATAACAAAGTTACCAAGGTAGCGCTTCACATCAAGCTAATTTACTCAGATTCTTTTAGATTCAAGAAGGTTTCCGGAACTGAGTAATGCGAAAGTGTGTTTATAGGACCACAAATACAGAAAGTAATTGAAGAAACTCAAATCCTGGACTAACTAAATAGTACTGAAAGAAATGCGTGAGGGATATTAAAATCAGACATTGTCAATTTCTTTTTAAATTACAAATCTGGGTACTATGTAAATGATTTGAAGGAAGACATAAATGAGTGTAAACAGCTGGGTGTCAACATATCCCTCAAAATTCCTCTTTCAGATTTGCATCTTGTCTTCTTCCTACAAAACCTAGATTCAGTCAGAGGCGCATATGGTCAGCTTTTTCACCAGAACTACAAGGTGATATCTGGTGAGTATCATGATTTTAGAGTTGAAGGCGTGTGTCAGTGTTGACTGATTACTGCTGTATGTTTCTGAGGTACAAGCCAAATACTCATCAAAAAAGTCTAGAGTCAAAGAATTTAAATTAAATACATGTTATATAGAGGAGGTAGTGTCTGTGTACCTGGATTTTATAAGTGCACTATTGCCCTAGATAGTGTATATGTCATGTGACTTAATATCACTTTTTTCTTTGGGATAAAACCATGCTCACGAATACTAAATGTTAGAGTATGGAAGTACAAGTGAAATATAAATGTTTGAAGGAGTATATCGAAGAAGCAGTGGGCGATAGAGAGAAATGGCTAGCATAAATTTAATCATTTGGCCTAGAAAATGCACTGGACACCAAGATATCCAGCAAAATTTGTTTATTAGTGTAATTGTTACGTTCTTTTTTCATTTGTTTCTCTTATTTCCTTGAAATACACGTAACATACGTCCAAAAATGATATTCTACATCTAAAGGAATTCAACCATATGTCCTATCAAAAGTTTTTAAGGGGTCACAGTACCCTTGCAACAATTTTTTTTAAAATAAAGGTATAATCATTCATTTTGATGATGCTTTACATGCTCATTTAAATTATGATCAATAATTTATCTTCAAAGAATAATTAAACTGTATAAATTCTTTAAAATTTTTAAATCTTTAAAGCTTTTTTTATTTTAACATATTTTAAATTTTTTTTCTAAGTGCTTATAATATTCACCTTAACAATTTTGTGCATTCATTTGTTGATACATCAATTAGAATATTTTTTATAGATTATTTTGTAAAAAAGTAGAAAAAAAGGGAAAAAACTCCCGTTTGGTATATATAACATGCTGCAAAAATTATAATGCCTCATAAAATGCTTATTCCATGCACAGTTTAAATAAGTGTATTATACTTAAGATAAAAAAGTTTGCTTCAAAGTTTTAATTGAGATTAAAACACAAAATTATTATCTATGAGAAAAAGCACTTTAAAGTCTGACTGCTGAGCAAGTTTCTGTATTAGGACAATCTAAAATCGTTCATTACTTTTTTAAAAAAGTAGATGGACAGATTATTTTTCCTAAGTGCGCTTGAGACAGTTTGAAGTTTTATTATAAGCAATAAAAAAATTGGTATCTTTGTCGTTTTTTGGGTACTGTGAAAAAATAAAAAATCTAAAAGGAAGTTATAAAATAATATTTATGTCAAATTAAAAATAAAAAAAATATATTATACTAAAATTTGAAACAACATCTTCCATGATTAGAGTCTCATTATCATCTATGAGAAAAAGTACTTTAAAGTCTATCTGCGGAGCAAGTTTCTGTATTAGGACAATCTAAAATCATTCATACTTTTTTTAAAAAAGTAGATAGAGAGATGATTTTTTTTCAGTGCATTTGAAATAGTTTGAAGTTTTATCAAGCAATAAAAAAAAATTGTTTTTTTTGTCGTTTTTTGGATATTGTGATCCCTTAAAAAATAAAAAATCCAAAAGGAAGTTATAAAATAATAAAATATATATTATACTAAAATTTGAAGCAACATCTTCCATGATTAGAGTAAAAAATTTTTACCATTAGATCACATCAAACATTTCAGTAATCGTTCATATGTAAAAATCAAATGTACTTTTTTTACATTACACTTAGAAAGCTTCAAATGTTGGATAATAATCAAAATAAAATACAATGCCAGAAAAAAGTACTGGTTTTATTTATGCAATTATTTCCGCAACATTCAACAACAAAATCGATAAAACTTCATAGATTTACATTCTGCTTAAACTATACCACACCCTGCCACTTGGGGTCTCTACATAAAAAAGAACTTTATTAATAAGGAAAGAATTAATGTATTTTCTACCTCTAATAAGGATACTTACTTTTTCACGAAGACAAGGAAAGAGACGTGGTTAAAACTGGTGGAAAGGTGGGGTGAATTTTTTCCCGTCATCCCCTTCGCTGACTGTCTTAGCTAAATTTAGCCAATATACTAAATTGACTTTTGCCATTTATTTATTTTCGAGCAAAAACAACCACGCTGGGTAGTAATTCAAGGCGTTAATTTTGTTTATAGAAAATCGCACATCCATAGGATGAAGTTAATTATCTAAAATACCAGAGCTGGAGAAAAACTTGCATTTAATTAATGACTTTATTTCGCTCGTATTAAAATACTGGAGACCGTCTTCAAGTGCGAACAAATTATTTAGATAATTTTCTTCTTCATAAACATCCAATTACGTTTGGGTTCTTCGTAATATCCTACTATTAAAAATAAGATACAAATACATAACTCAAAGGATAAATTAACTTTTCTTTTGATTAGAACAGAAAACTGTAAAATTTTCTTGTTCTAGAGTAATAATTTGAAGTTCAGTCAGCGAGTGAAATATTATTTCGTGAATTGTTTGTGAGGAGTGAATAAATATTAAAGTACTTTTGAAAAATAAAGTTTGAAAAAAATCATGTAATGCATTTTTTTTTATTAAAAATGTTAGTTTTGTTTATTTCCTTGAAATGAACTTGCAGAAGAAAATAAATTGCTTTCAATTTTGTTTTAATTTTTTTAAGATTTTTTTTTATTTATATTTTATGTAATTTTTTAGTTATTAGAAAAAAGATGTTCTCTTAATTCTGTTATTAATTGTTTAAGACCTCGTATTACACTATATTACACTTTTTATACTGAATTGTTTTTTCCTTTTTTTTAAGTTTTATGCCACATATTCATTTTTTTTCCTCTTATTTGAAATATAAAATTTTGCAGTTACTTCAAGTGATCAAAATGTCAAAACTTTTATATTTATTTTACGACCATTTTATAGCAAAACAAAAGTTAAATCATTTTCTTTGTTCTACTTACAATGGATAACCTACTAAAATTGACGAGTTTATATATACTTCTTATAACCGTAGTTGAACAGCCAACCCAATTTTGGGTTCATGTCTACTGATGTTCAACTCTTTACTCTTGCAAATTTGAACCCAATCCGGAAGACAAAAGAAGTCCCGGATCAAGTATTAAGAGGCATTTGCTTTCTTGGAGGACTTTTCGCTGGAACTGAACCGCATTTGCATTACATGGAGAGAGAAACCACAAAATTCTCCCACGGTTAGCCTGACTGCAAGGGGACTCCGGCTTACATGTATTACACTGAAAAAAAATTTTTTTACTGCTTCATGATTTTTTTACATACACACTTTCGTGTCACTGATATTAAATCTGCAATCGGTTTCTTTCAAAGTTGTTTTTTTTAAATGACAATTTTAGTCTATTTTTTTTTTCAAAAATTACAAGTTTAAAAATGTTTATTCGCAACAAAGTTTCACAAGAATGTTACAAAAATCTTCTGAGGGAGTTAGGGCTCATCATAAAGATTAAAATTGCATAAAAACCCATGCCCGGAAGAGTCGTCTTACGCAACTAGGGGCACTTCCCTATTATGATCTGCTTAGACGAAGCAGTTAGTAATAGGGAAATGCCCTTAGTGGCGTATGACAACATTTCTGGTCATGAGTCCTTTTGCAATTTTAATCCTGATGATGTGCCCAAGATCCCTTAGTTTGTCTCAACATTCACGCGACTTTCTGCCGCATATAATCCTTTTAAACTTGTACATTTAGGCATAAAATAGATTTAAAATGTAAATTTAAAAAACATTCGAACAATCAAAATGAAAAGTAAGTTTAAATTTGAAATCCCCACTTCCGAATTATACGAGACAAAATGTTTGTATAAATGTGACAAGACAAAATTTGCTCCCTAGTTTTATTCATTTTACCAACATTCATTTTATATAATTCATTCAACATTCATTTATATTCTTCGTTTGCTATTGTAAATTATCTTTCCTTTTAAAATTTTTTATGTATTTCGAATGATCCAGATCACAGCCTTTAGGAAAAGTGTTATTTTTATTTAAAGAAAAGTTGTATCAATAACAATAAACAAAAGCCAGTTGAAAGCTTGGTTCTTGTCGGAAAATCAATATTAAATGTATTTTAGCATTGTCAAAAATTAACATTTTTTCGTCAATCATTACTCACATTTTTTAACATTGCTCAAACAATAATCAGATACTCATTCAAAAATTATATAATTAACCCCTTCAGGAGCAACGGAAAAAGAAAGAAGCACTTCCCCAGGTCTGCACGCTAGAGCTCTATTATATTTTGTGAAACTAAAGCTTATTTTTTCTCATTTTATTATATGAATAATAAGAGATAAAAAGAGGAAATAATAATAAGAGAATAATATTTCACCAAATTGTTATTTCAATATTTATTTACTGATTTCAAATAACTATAGGATTTAAAATGATGCTGACATTTTTCATTAAAGAGTTTTTGAAAATCGAGTTATAAGCTAAAGTTTAACCAAAAATGATATTCCACATCAAATTAATTATTTGTTTTGATTGAATTTATGCAAATACAGGTGTCTCGAATTTCTACTAAGACGGTAAAAATTAGAAGGTAATGAATTACAGCTCTTAATTAATTTGTTTAAATTAATTGCTTTTTGAAATATTTATATAATTAGTAAATTAAATAAATAATAATAAATTATTCAAATTTAATTTAAATTTTTTTAATTGTTATTTAAATTAAATTCTTTAAATTTAATTATTTAAGATGTTCCAGAAAAAAACATTTGTTTATTATAAATTTAAAAATGAAATGTATTTATTAATTTTATTCCCATTTGCCGATTCCTTAATAGTTATTTATACACAAATAAAAAATCTGCACCGCTGTTTTAAACGAAAACTAAAACCTCTTAAATTTAAATGGATCTTCGAAAAGTTTCTAAAGAATATAGCAAATGAGTCAGACTTTTTATCCAAACTTTTGACTTCAAGTCACTCATTTACCAAACTTAGATATAATATTTTTATTATATTGAGACCACGAAACGATAGCTGCATATTTCCTTAATTTTGCGCGAAAAGTGCATTTGGCTCAAAAAATAAACATCAACTTACTCCTTATCTCAACCACTACAGCTAATTAAGGGGGATGCCTCACCTAAGCAATTTTTTCCAGCATTGCTAATGAATGCGAGAAGTAATGAATATGGGCCGCCTAAATGAGCAAAGGAAAACATGTATGCAAAACTGAACAGGAAAAAAGTTTTCATTGCCATGTAGTTGCCATACAAGAAAGCTTTTAGTGTGAAAAATAAGCAAAAAAACTCAGATTGGCGAAACTTTAAGGTTTTAATGCCATTAATACCGCATCAAAGGTATATAGAGAGGTGTAATGATTTTTCCTGTTTTCTAAGCCTTCCTCAACTGAAAGTTTAAAACAAAGTTTCCCAAATTATAATACTTTCTTCGTAAGTCTGCATATCCCCGTCACTTTTGGATCAATGTATGCTTTTGAAGGGGTAGGGGAAGTAACAATGGGTTAAACTAATGACGGTAGTGACAGCTGGGCGCCATATATTTTATCCTTATTACCAAAGCAATGAAGTTTCAATTACGGTTTTATTGTGGGGAGAAATGTCTCCTTGTATCTGCTTCAGGGAAAAGTCTCAAGAGAGGGTAGTTTACATTTGCCTACGCATCTTCCTAACAAAAGCAACAGGAATATATTGAGTTGTTAACATTGTTCTGCCTCCAAGGGTTTTCCTGCATCGAGGGGTTGAGAAAAAAAAATGTGATGGGTTCAGTTTCAAGTGATTGTATTAGATCAGAAATCATTTAGGAGGGGGAGGGTTTTGCTTAACGGTAAGTTGCAAGGAGTAAAATTAAAAATCAAAATACACATGTATGACTACTTATTAAAATTCATTGCACATACTTTATCTTGTGAACTAATGGCGAGTTGCAGGGGGAAAATATTGTATAGAAAAGTAGATAGATAGATAGCCTGGTTGGTAAATAGGTAGGCAGGCAGACAGATAGAAGACAGAAAGATAGGCAGCCTGATAGATAGATAAAATTGTTCGTACAGTTAGAAAACGTATAACCTGATGATTTTGATTTCCTCTGCTAGTCTAAAGAAAATACATAAAAATCATTGGAAAATTTACAATTTTATAGGACTAACTAGTATGCCAACGCCCTATGGCTACAAAAGTTCAAATTAAACTATGAACATTTGAACATAACAGGAAAATGTTATTCAAAAGTAACAGGAAAATGTTATTCAAAGCTTATTATGACTGATAAACAAAAAGAAAATATATGCGTATCTTACCTTGATATATTAGAGGAAACTGATTTTTTAAATATTTGCAATTTAAATGTGATATTGAAATTAATTATACTTTAGCATCATATGTACTTGCTAAAAGCATATGAATTTTTTTTTTATAATTTTCATAAGCCATACTGACACAATTTTAGGAAATACAACATGCATACTGAGGTGAAAGTTTAATAATTATTTTTTGTTGCTTGTTTTATGCTTCGTGAATTCAGCCATTATAATTTTTTTTATCTTAAAATCAAGATTTAGACAAAATGGTTGAACTTTTCCAACACACTTCAGAACATAACGCTTTATTTTGGCATATTTTTATGTTACGTCCTGAATGATTTGCGTTAGTAAAGCATTTTATTAATTGTCAATATGTGTTTCGTTGCAAGATAGTAAGATAAATTATTATGCATTTTACAATTCTGATTTTAAAATCTATAATATATATATATTTTTTTTTAAATTAGATAAAAAGTATCTGAGGAACGTAAAATTAGAACTAAAAATGTTGTGATGACCAAAATATTGAAACACAAATTATCCCTTCGATTAGATTTTTTTCTCTGTGTTTGCTTCTTTTTTAAATAATTGCTTAAAATATTTATATTTATTGTTATTCTACCCCAATCAAGAAATATATAAGCCATCAATATGGATGTGGATATTTTTAATGCGTGTTTTTTTCCAGAAAGTGCGTTTGTCGTTTTTAACTAAATTGAACACAAACGTAATGATAAACTTAAACTATATTTCCTAAAATAATATTAATTTCCTACTTAATTTCAGCACATATTCAAATAAAACAACAGTGACCATTCTTTAAAAGGAAAATATAAACAAACCCGATTTTAGATTATATCATTTTTTTAATCTTAATTTAAAATCACAATATATATTTAATCACATATTTAAAAGCATCTAAATTGAACACAAACGTAATAACAAACTTAAGCAATATTTCCTAAAATAATATTCATTTCCCTCTTAATTTCGACACAGATTCAAATAAAACAACAGTGACCATTGTTTAAAAGGAAAATATAAACAAACCCGATTTTAGAATATAGCATTTTTTCTAATCTTAATTTAAAATCATAATAAATATTTAATCACGCATTTAAAAGCCTCTAAATTGATTTACTTAAATTTTTAATGCAAATTTATTCCATAGACATTTTCTCTGGACTTATTTCTTCCCCCACACAAACTTAAATGGACTTTTGCAACATTAAAGAAAGTCAAGACCTGATTCGAAGAATCCAAACATCGAAATTTCGTGCCTCTTTCCATTAAGCTCCCAAGAGAGTTCCAGACCATTTCATTCTCCTTATTTATTATCTACCAGAAACTGAAAAAAACCGAAAAATCTCTCCAAACAATGAACTCAAAGCTTAAAACTCGGAAATAGAGATTGGATAATAAACCACGTGCTTGTCTTTAACCTAAAGAACTTGTCAATGAGAAATATGCCACTAAGTCCCTTTATCGCAGCGTTTACGTACCATATCTGAATTTGGCAGTCAGAGCCCGATGCATACAAATAGATAAATCTACATAAATTTCCCCTCACCCCAACCACATTTCTCTGTTTACAAGCAATGAGTGCTTCAGGCAGAGAAATAGGAGATGTGTGAATGTACTATAATCTGCCAGTAACATATGTGCTGGAGCAGGCATATACTAGGGAGTGGGCGACATATTAAAGGCGGTACTAGGGTGATTAATTAAAATTGGATCACATACTAGTACTTGCTGCTTACAGCTTGACAGCAGAAATTGAACGTTTCCCTTGATATCAAGCAGCTATTCAGAGATTCCTAATAAACATCGAAGGAGTCGTCTAAAGAAACGCTGAATGCGCGATTTATTCCTGGTTTTGGTTTTCGACATCAATGAGTAATTAATTAAGAAGTGATTGCGGTGTTAATATTGGGGAATTGAGAATTTAATAGCTCTTTTTTAAAATGTTTAGCGTAATTGATATAATTATTAAAGTAAATAAGACAATTGGGATAAATTAATTATGATAAATGCGAGGGAAGTGTTTTTGGATTTTGTGAGTTTCGAGTTTGGATTATATGCGGGATAATAATTATAAACAATAATTATATTTTACTTCTAGGGAAGTTTTTGAAGTTAAAAAAAATGAAACTAAATCAAATAGAATTTTTTCAAAACTTTTTTATTTTATATGTGAAATCCAATATTTTCTGACAATGCGTACGTTGTTGAAAACGGACATTCAACCCTTTGACACAATTTTTTTAAACATATTTTTCTTACTTTCTTTCATTATTTTGTTTAAAATTAGGGCTAAATAAGAGAAAAAATGATATATTTGGCATTTTAATAATTTATGGATATGAAATAAAGCATGGAACACCGGTATCTTTTTCAGTGTTTAAGGTGAAATCTACCAAACTTTTTTTTTTCAAATGTACACTTCTTTGAAGCTCAGAGAAACAGTAAACCGCTCATCATTCAAATTTCCCTAATTTTTAAAAGTAATTATTAATAAATTTTTTGTTACGATTTAAAAGAAAAAAAATAAACTACTTTCTTTGGACTTTATATTTTAGTACATATGTAATTAGAATATTCTAACAAATTTTTTTAGTAACTATTAGTCTTATTTTTATAATTAAAAAATACAAAAAATTGTTTCTGCTTGTAATTAAAGCGTCAGAAAAAACATATATAAAAGAGGCACCTGTGTCCCATCTGCATCAAAGGGATAAACATGATTCAGTTTGACAAACCTTAAACAGTATAAACTTCTCAAAATAATATTTTTTTATTTAGTACTCCTATGTTATTGCGATAGTTTCAAAGCTCCCATCAACGGTACATGTGCTGTTAAATATGCAAATTTTGCATGCAATAAGCAAAAACAATTTCACGGAAAAAATTAAAGTCTTCCTATGACGTAAGGCTAAGATCTAGATATACCTATAAGAAATGCTAAATTAAATAAAAATTAAAAATAAATAAATGGAAAATGGAAAAAAATCCTTATATCTCACTGAAATTCTGCCAAAATTGCTCTTACCTATCTGGGCATATTATAATTTTGAGCAACATTGTAATAAATAGAAATTTATTGCATTTTTTTTTATTTTTTACAAATACTTTTAAAGATGAATTTGCTTTTTCGGCGTTAAAAGTTTGCTAATTTCCTCAATAGATGGCTGCACTGGTTAGCTCTGCTTATTAGCGAATTCTTTTTAAGTTTTGATGGTGTAAAACGTGATTTGCCATAAGGTGGCACCACTATTACAAGTTTTAAATTGATTCACAATAGTAATATTTTTTCTTAAATTTTAATTATCTTTTTAAAATGAAATTATTTTTGGTTGAATTCTGTGTATTTGAGTTTATTTATATTTAATTAATATTGTTTTATCTCTTTTATAATGTATTATTTAATTCGTGACTGTTTTTATTGTTGGGTTATTTTTCTTGTGACGTTTACTGGTGTTGCGCTACTGCTCGTGGGAGGAAAAAAGGTTGGTTTAGGATTCATTAGCATTGCTGACACGAGGATAAGAGGTGGTAGGCCAGAGCCGTTGGGGTATAAATTAGGCTAGAGTCACTGAATGTTGAACTAGGCCAGAGCTACTGGATGATAAACTAGCCCAGAGCCACTGCATGATGAAATAGCCCAGAGTCGCCAGATGATGTACTAGACTAGAGCTGCAGTTGGATGAACCGAGACCGGAGCAGCAAGGAGAATGAACTGAGGCAGGAGACGATAAGTGGCAGAACGGAGGCAAACTGACTTACAAGAAGGAAGCCTGCAAGGAGGGTAAAAGTGCGGTCGGACCGAAATTGGATTATTGTCTTGCTCCACGAGATTTGGCTGAAGCACCGGTGGGAGTTCAAAGAAGTTAGTCCGTGATTAACTTTGATTTTAGAAACTTTAAGGTTAATTTTAGAATGGTTTTAAACGGATAATTTACTTCTCTTTCGAATTTTTAGGATAAATGTGCTCTTGACTTTTAATAGTTTTTACTGGAATTTAGAAAATGTTGTGTCTTTATTCTTTATTGCTTTTAGCAAATTTTAAGATAAGTGTTCATTTTACTTTTAATAGTTTTTACTGGTTCTGCTGAATAATGAGTCTTGTATTTTTAATTGCTTTTTATTAAGAGTATAATTTCGTAGTTTTAAATGTTGCACCTGAAGTAACAATTCCTACATGAGTGAAGCATGCGTTTAGCATTTGGAAATGATTTGAGTTTGTTTTTGTTTGAAAAATTTTAATTTTAATAAAATTGATTGTAAATGTTGAATGCTTCAAGTACTTACTCTGGTGATTTTTTTTGTTTTTGAACCTGGGTAACACTGTTCCCAAAGTTAATATATTGATCACTGGATAGCGTAAAGCCAAAATTTTAGAGGTAATAATACAACATATTTTAATTGAACTGGTCAGTTAAAAAAAGAGAAAAATATACATCTACAGTGAGATACAGTGAGCGGCATCTACAAAATGTTTACATAACAGTTTTATTTAAATGAGTTATCAAACCAAGACATTGCAGTAGGTGGAATAGTGCAAGGACCTTTGATTCGTATGCATGATCATCTGAAAAGACATTTTACATAGGCATCATTGTTGACTTACTAAATCTAATAATTTGTAACTATAATGGGGACTTTCAACAGGATAATGCAACCGATCACACTGCGGTATTGTAATGGCTTTGTTTGAGGAATATAGCGGGAACTTTTCTTTTCTACATTAGCCCTCTGAATACCCAACTGAGAGTTTGTGGGATAGATTTTAAAAGACCATCCGTTGTCTTGATCCACAATCAACCCGTCTTTAAACATTGGAAAATGCAATTATGTTAATTGTTCATAAGAATGTTCTATTAACTATGAGCTTTTTTCAAACAACCTATGAACATTTCGCTGAGTCCATGCCAAGGAGAGCAAATGCAGTATTAAGAAATATAAGTACTAAACGAGAAAACGAAAAAAGAAAGCTAATAATATATTAACCTCGTAGTCTAATGAATAAATAAGTATTAAAATATCATATGCTATATAGGGATCTAAACAAAGTATTTTTTAAAGTGCTTTGTTTTTTAGTTTTAGTTATAGAAAAAAAAAGTCAGTGAAATTTAATAAAACTAAAACATACACAGGTTCTTTTCACTGTTTCATTCCAAAGAAACTTTTTTTTTCTTCGCTGCCGCATTAGTCATCTCACGCCACCTTAATTCATGAAATATATGGACATATTAACACGTTGAATGCAATGGGGGTCACCGGTGACTGGCGTAGCCAGGATTATTAGAAACGCATAATTCGAGTAAATTTTTATTATTTTTAAATTATTATCGTTACTAAAATGTTTTAAAGATATTAATGCAATATAGAACACACAAAAATAGTTTTATTTATATACTCAGAGATGCCAACTTGCTCCGGACAGCGAATAAATATTTTCAAGTGGTAATTTATTAAATGTGAATCTAGGCTTAATAAATTCAATTTAAACTAAATGCTTAACTGGTGAATTTAAAGCTATAATATTTAAAGATAAATGTAAAATTTCTCTTATTTAATATATTATCCAAGGCACAAAGATATAAAGACTGAAGAAATGCTGTAGGAATTTCAATCATAAAATTATTGTCCGTTCAAAAGAAAAAATTAATTGTATTTTTTTCCCGCCAAATAACGCTTTGTCTCATTGAATGCCTGCAAGTAAAAGTGTAAACTTTAAAAATTTTCTTAACACTCGATATTTATCAAGATATATGCGGTTTCTTTTACGTACTAATATTATGCTAATTTTTTTCTTTTATTTTCTTAATTGCTGAAATTTTTCCTTTTGCTTCATATGTTCTAAAGTAAAAATTCATTAATAAGCGTTATATTAGCGTGATTAATAATATTACTAATTATTATCAATTTAATTAGATATAGCTTATACCAAAGAGAAAAAAGGAACATTAAATCAAGACATCAATATAAATTTTAGACAGTAAATTTAAAAGTTGCTTTGAGACATCAAAAAATCCTTAGCTTAAATTCCTTTGAGATCTGAAATAAAGGAAAAAATCCTTTAAAAGCATTGTTTATAAATTCCAACGTATTTAATTCAAGCACATATCCCATGATACACACTTAAAGTTAGACCAAGGGAGATAAATAAAAAAAATCGCTTTATTCTGGTCCTTGAAAAGCAATTGCATGCAAACACTGATGTGTCGCGAGCCTTTATTCCTTCAAAAAGAAGATCCGGCTTTTACTTTCTATCGACAAGGTTTGGAAGATCTGGCCTGGATGTTGAGGTACTTGACGTTGATCGATGACTTACAGTGTGGAGTAATTACCTAAACTTGGCCATTCGTAGTACTTGCCATTCGTTAAGCGAGGAAAAGGAACGTTGTTGCGGAGCTTTGATAAAACGAAATTCTCTTTTTCTTAAATCCTTTGTCAGCGGTTAAAATAAATTTTACATCTTTATCTTTTGCTCTTATTTTAAGTTGCTGTCATTATTCTGATTGCTAGAATAATTTGTTGACGGTTTATATTGCGTTTTTTTTCAAGGGAATTTCAATATTTATGATATCTTAGTTTTATTAAATTGAAGATTATTTTTTTTGGCTAAAAGCTAACGTTGAAAAAAAAATTGAATAAATGGGAAAAGTAATATCTAGAAGTTCTTTTTTATTATTTTTTAAATTTTTTTGTAGTATTTTTTAATAAATTTTTATAAAATTTTGAGTAGTATTGCATGCTGAAAATATTTGCATGATATTACATTTTACTTTGAAACCAATGAAAAGCAATGAAGTGAGACACTAATTTTGAAAAATAACCCAGAAATAACATAGTTCTGTAACATTTTGTTTTATACTCTATTGCAAGTAAAGAGAAGACCACTATAATTATGAACAGAGCCTGTTTGGATCTAATTGCATGCCAAGCTCACAGCGCGAGTTTATATCAGATAGTAACACTACAAACATCGTACGAAATGGGGAAAATAAAACTTATTGAACAATATATTAACAAGTAATAATAGTTAATAAAAATGACATCTAAAAATCGTAACTAAATACGCTTTTCTGCTTGCATTTAAGGAAACTCATGAAGGAATAATAAATATTGTTTCTTGCAGACGATTTTCTTTTACAGCGAAACAAAATTAAAAATTCTTTATCTCGCATTTGATTTGCTTAGGGCATGTCAGCATTAAACGCGCCATTTTTAGTGGTCCAGTCAAATCCAATGTTCTCGCAATGCCATACAGTTGCTTCTTTTTCAAGACGAATCTTTCCTTTATTTATCGAAATATATTGCGAAATCCAGGATTTCAGTAGGACTATGAAACTTTAACCATTTTTGGAAAAAATTCTAAGACATATATCGTGAAAGATAGCACAAATTAAATTTTTAATTGATGAATTAACTTTGAAGAGTTTTTATATTGTTTCAAAAGCATGTTTGTATAATTTCATAACAAAATAAAACGGAAATATATGCAGTCGTGGATGATTACATAAATCCTATACCGTATTGGTCTCGTCTAATTACTTACTTTCACCTAATTAAGACTTGCAGATGAATGAAGAAGAAGACTTAAAAAAAAGAACATTACAAGGATACTACGCTTAATTTAAAGAAAATCTCGTAATTTCTATGTCAATTCCTCGTCATGACATTTATCTTTCACACTGCAAAATGAAATCTAAATATTTATTGCTTAGGTGTAGAAGAAAATTAATACCATGATTCTGAATAGTATTCATGGGAACGTGTTTGCAAAAGACAACACAGAGTTGAAACCAAGAACTGTCACTTACTACAATAGTTCGAAATAAGACGTTGGCTCAGCAGATTGGATGCTGAGGAGTTATAAAATGCAGTCCCTAAAATATAAGAAACGAGTCTTTTAGCATCGCAAGACATTAAATAAAACGAACACTAGTATGAGAAATTCTGGAAAATTATTTATCGATGTTTTGTTGTCACTTTTTCGACACGCGGATATACTGTATACTTCTACGCTAAAACCTATCTAGTGATGGAACTTAAAATTTTAAAACATGTTGCTAATTTATATTATTTATATTCATGTCAATTGTTTATTTTCGTATTACCAGCGCTCCTGCGGAAAAATAATATGTAGTGCAATATTACATTATAATGTAATATTGTCATTGTTTTTTATTTTTGTTTTCTTTTTATTAATGCAATCTCTCTCTCTCTCTCTCTCTATATATATATATATATATATATATATATATATATATATATATATATATATATATATATATATATATATATATATATATATATATATATATATATATATATATATAAATAAATAAATCTTTAAAAACTCTTGTATTATTCTTCTTCGTCAGCACTGTTCTTATAATAGCCTAGTGCGGGCCAAGGCTTTCTCAATTAGCTGCCTCCAGGCAGGGCGACTTTGAGTTAGATTTTTCCACCTGCTTATTCTCAACACTGTTCAACAATCTTGTAGCTGGTCTCCCTCTTCTTCTAGTTCCTTCAATTTTCGAAAAAGTAAGTTTTTTTACCAGATCCAAATCTTCACACCGAAATAGTATTTCAAACAATATTCTCTTACATATTGTATTTCAAACGATATTCGTTTCCTAAAAAATCATTTTCTTCGAAATAACATCAATTCCTTTTGAGGGTCCCCATATCCCCTAACCCCAAATGGGTGATTTAGGTTAAGTCCAAAATCCAGCTGTTCTTGTGTTAAATTGTGCTTTACCACAGCAGTCGAAAGTAGCTTAGAGCTATTTCTCAACTATTTTTTACGGATTACCAAATTTTACATCTCGCGAGGCTTAAAAAATTGCAACAATTGTGAACTAGTTTAAAAGGACTTATTTTTATATTTCGTTAATCTTTACTAAATTGAACATTTGACAGAAAAAAACTTCCATATATATGTACTTGAATCAATCAGAAAGAAACGAAAATATTTCAGGAAATTGCATAAGATTGAATATCTTTATGATGAAATCCAAGAAAGTAAAAAGTGAAAGTAATCCATTATTCCAAAAAAGTAAAAAGAGATGAAAACATCTAAGTGATAACATTCAGTTATGATCTAGTAATTATTGATTAGTAATGTGCCTTGATAGACCAATCTGATCCAATACTGTCTATGTTAAATGCTTAAAAAAAAACAATTTCCCCAGTTCTAAATGAAATTTTAAAAAAAAGTTGGATATAGATCCCATCTAGATGCAATTTTAAAAAGCAGAACATGTAATAGCAAGTTTGTAACAAGTTATATCACATTTCCCTTAACATTTCATTTGAATATAATACTGTTACTGTTCTTATAATAACTCAAAAATTTAATATCACATTTCAAATGTTATTAAACAATTATCATAATCACATGCTAATAAACATTTAAAACCACATGCTATTCTATTATTTGGGGTAATACATGGTTAATTTATTTAGTTTATCTAAATACTATTTTATATATATATATATAGAGTAGTACGAGTTAGGGCGCAGGTGGTACGAATTAGGTACCCGATTTCCAAAATCGGATCACTTGCAAGTCTTGCGATTGAAACCAATTTTAGGTTCTAACTTAAATATTATTACTAAAAAAGATAATAAAAGTAGATAAATCGCTTTTTTATTATTAAATATATAAGTATTAAATATTTAATAATGAAAAAGTTCAAATAAGTGATATAAGATAATTAATAATGATTAAGTGATAAAGATAATTGATAGATAAGTTCAAATAAGTGATATAAGTTCTAATAAGTGATATAATATATAAGTTCAAATATAAATATTAGTGATTTATGACTGTTAAAAATTTTAATGTCAAAAGTGTTACGATGTAGGCAACTTTCCTATACATGCATTATAATTTTCACTTTTTTTCATTTATGCATATTAATTTTTGTTCTACATACCTTGCCTTCAGGAAGTGACATCTTGGCCTAAAGTATCGCTGAAAAAGGACGGAAATTGAATATTTTTACCACTTTCTTGACAGGAAATGAAACCCCAGTGTGTTTCATTCTGTCTTGTGTTCCTTGTTCGGCATTTTTAAAGTGGAAATCGGTTGATATGTGCCTCGATATATAAATGATGTCAAGGAAAAGTATACAAAGGAAATTTTGAGAAAAAGAACAAGAAATTCTAGTAATCTTCATAGATTTTCCTTTCTTACTACGTCCATCCCACTTCAAATTCCCTTTGAAATTTCCACATCTGTTATTGACATCAAGGAATTCTATTTACCCTTTCTGTGAAGTGTATCGTTTTAGGTATTTCGACGTAAATTTTGGGATACTTCTGTCTCTTTCAAATCAGTGTGTTGTTTGCTTTCATTCGACATACATTTTCAAGATCGAAGTGAAAGATTGCATTTTCTTCCGTAAAATATCTTATAAAGCTAATCTTTTTCGCATTTTTAAATTCTCTTAAGGAAATTGCTTTATGCAATTGTCACTTTGTTTGTTTACTTTTTGCACCTTACAATCACTCCCAGTAAAATTGAACACTGTGTGTTTTAATATGTATTTTACTTTAAAATTATTTGAAGAGTTTGGAATAAATAATCATTGTATTGAATATTAACTCACTTAAAGTGCAGATAAGAAATTTCCAATTGTATTTCTAGTAAAATAAAAAAGTTATTTAACATTGGAATTGCATATTAAAGACAATTATATGTAATAATGTGTAACATATTATAGACAAATATATGTAATTATATGTAATTTATGTATTATAATCAATATTGTATATGCACATAAATAATAAAAGATTATTTATGAACACATACAAAGATTTTGATGGAAAAAATAAAATAAAAAGGTTAACCAAAATTAACTACTTAATTAAGAAAACCAAAAAAAATTCTACCTTAAAAATTTATTTTTTCCTTGAATTTGTATAAATAATCTTTCGTGTACTTATTAGTTCAAGCTCATAGAGTGCCATCAGCTCAATCAGACAAACCATCGGATCAAGAATATCTGTTCGAGACTATCTGTCCGGCATGTATTTCTAGTAAAATTAAAAAGTTATTTAACATTGGAATTACATATTATAGACAATTATATGTAATTATATGTAATTTACGTATTATAATCAATATTGTGTAATGTACATATGCAAAGATTTAGAAGAAAAAAAAAATTATTAAAAAGGTTAACCAAATTTAACTACTTAAATAAAAAAACAAAATAAAAATTCTATCTTAAAATTTTATTCTTTCCTTGAGTTAGTATAAATAATATTTCGAGTACTTATAAGTTCAAGCTCATCGAGTGTCATCAGCTCGATCACTCAAACCATCGGATCAAGCCAATCAGTTCCAGACCATCAGTCCGGCATGTATTTCTAGCAAAATTAAAAAGTTACTTAACATTGGAATTACATATTATAGACAATTATATGCAATTATATGTAATTTACGTATTATAATCAATATTTTGTATGCACATAAATAATAAAAGATTATTTACGTACATATACAAAGATTTAGAGAAAAAGATAATTAAAAAGGTTAACCAAATTTAACTACTTAATTAAAAAAAAACAAAAAAATTGTACCTTAAAAATTTATTCTTTCCTTGAGTTTGTATAAATAATCCTTCGTGTACTTATCAGTTTAAGCTGATCGAGTGCCATCAGCTCGATCACTCAAATCATCGGATCAAGCCGATTAGTTCGAGACCATCAGTCCGACAAACTCGAGCTCATCATGTTTCCATCCGACCGAATCGAAGTACATCTGAAACAAAAGTATCCAAGAAATATTATTCCAAGGTATTTAAATAAATTTACAATTTTAAAGGAAGGAAAAAAGACATGAATGATCATGTTATCCACAAATTTTGCGAAAAAATATCTAGTTATTTTTAGAGTAAAAAAATATTTCTTTTTTTAATTAATGCATGCATTTTTCATTATAAATGACGAATGAAAACATTTAATCAGGAACTTCAAGCAAATTATGGTGAAACATATGTGTTCGCGCATTTTTCTTTTTTATGTATAGTTGAAATAGAAAATAACGTAGTATACAGTTGAAATAGAAAGTAACGTAGTATTCATTATAACCATGCAAGTACAGTGCGCAGAAATGAAGTAACGATTGAAAATTTTCTGAATTGTAAGTTATGCAGTTTTTTGCACCATTTTAAGGAATATAACTTTATATGGCAGAATACAAAGTTTGAGCGAAATTGGTCAAATAGCTCCTGAGAAATCGAATATATTTTTAAAATCTAATTTTTTGAGGAAAAATAAAATTTCAGCCAAAGAACGGTATGTTTATTTGGAAAAAAGTGTGTGTTTATTTAGTTAATTTATGCTTTTGTGTATGATTTCGCAACTTAAAATATAGTCTGCGCTTATTAATTAGCATATTTGAAGTCATACCCTCGAGCCATTAAGATTGAGTCTTGGAACATGAAGATGTCCATTGGAACATGTCCATTTTTTTCCTCTTTTGATGCACTGTATATCATTTATTTCAGTGTCAGCCCAAAATGAACAAGGTACTGCAACAACTAAATAATACTTTTTCATTTGAAAATTCGAACACATAGCATAAACCGTTATATTAGTGCAAGGCTCTATTCATAATTTAGTACTCCATTCATAAAACTATATTCTTTAAACTCGATTCATGACAGAAACTATGGGTAATAATAACGTTATCTTCGATTTTATGGGGAAAAAAACAAAATCTACAAGTAGGAATAGTTCCAAATAACCATATTTTCGTGTATTTTTCTTTCTTTTTACATACGAATAGTGCAAGGCTCTATTCATAATTTAGGACTCCATTCATAAAACTATATTCTTTAAACTCGATTCATAACAGAAATTATGGGTGATTTTTTAGGTTATCTTCGATTTTATGTGAAACGAAACAAAATCTAGAAGTAGGAATAGTTCCAAATAACCATATTTTCGTGTATTTTTCCTTCTTTTTACATACGAAAGAAAAGTAATTTCTACATGTGCAATGCTGTCTTTAGAAGCGTTTACTTAAAATAGATGAATTTCTTTCAGAAAAGGGAATCTTTTCAATAATATTTTAATCAATCATTAAAATAGATTTATACTACAATCAATAAAATAAATTTATATCCTTAGACTTTTCTTTACTAAAACACTTATAACGTTGTTTTAAACATTTCCATAAGTTTATTATTCATTATCCAGTAATTGTTCTTTTAGTTGGATTATCATGCTAAACGAAAAAGGCGTAATACAATTCATAAGGCATATATTCAACATTTCCATTGTAAGTAGGGCAATTTTCGATTAAACAAGCGTATTTAATCTTTCCAAAGCCTCATTCGCAGAGGGAGATAAACTAACGATGAAGTTTTACTAAATCTGGTTCGTTTTCTTACAGAACTGTCTTGAAAAATATGCAAATATAATTCAAGAATAAGTAAATTGCCAGAAGGCTGAAATACGACTATCTAATTGAGTTTTTCATGTCTTTATTTGTGTCAACTCTTCGATTTGAATTACAAGCAGTTTGAAAGTATAATATACGGGAAGACTAAACTCCATTACAAGGAGGATTTTGATCTCCTGTGCAGATATGCGTGCTAAAGGGCTGGAGGGAACATGAAAGATTCTGCAAATACTCGTAGGGCAGGATTCTAATTATGGCGTGCAAATACGCGTTTGCAAACATTTGAATTCACCAATGTATTCCCACATTAATGATCTAAGTGTAGTTTCAAAAGTTTTAACTGAATATTATGGTCAAAAATCGCCGGAATAGAACGAATAATTAACGCCAATTCTTGAAGAGCTTTCCAAAACTTACGTGCTGTTCTCGTTTTCAGAAATTTTAGAACTGGGATATCTAGTTTCCTTTAACCAATATTTATAAATGATAATATCGGGATTGTTGTAGAAATAATTATCACTTGCTGAAAATCTTAAGATTCTCTGAAAATTTGTCTAAAGATTTAATTATTTTGGGAAAGATAAGGACAATTCAGATTTAGATTCTTGGCTCATTTATTGATATTCGCATAAAATATGGTTGAATGCATTAGATAGAACAGTTTTAATTTTTTCAGGAATTGGAACAGTGGAAAGAAATTAGTGTAATATTTCTAAATTCATTCACTTATTTTTATTTTTAGATAGTGAATATCATGTTGCATAATGTTTTGATGATACTACACTTTAATTATACCTCCATAAGTTTTTAATATTTTTCTCAGGAAACTTAGTATTTAAGACAATTTGTATACATTTGGATGGACACAACAATTAAGTTTCTATCATCGAATTCAAAAAAGAACGTTATTAGAACGGTTTTTATAATTTTTGGCGAAATTATTGTTATCTTTTTTGAACTGAAATATGCTAAATTTTTGACTCATGAGAAAATTATCTGCTCTAAAAGATAACTCGTGCTAAAGGGTCAAAGAAAAACATTCCTTGTTGTATTGATCATTTCAAAATTTTTTTCCTTATAAATTAAAATATATTCTAAATGAAATATATATTTAAGAAAATAAATATGAAGACTAAGAGTGAAAATAAAGCACTGTTTCTCATTGTTTTACAAACTGTACTTTAAAATTACACACAGTAATGAGATGTAAACCCAAAAACTGACATAATTTCTATTCTACTGCATAAATATTTAAATCGGAATTAAACAAAAGGGCGAAATAGTATACTGTGCATTAGCCAACTGAAACTTATTATTGAAGCTCGTTTCTGTACGCATACCGCCCAACCAAGGCGATGCACCTAACCACATATTTAGGGGTCTATCTTTACGGTCATGGAAGGAATGCCACGCAATTTTAAACCAGGTCAGTCGACGTGGTCAGAGGCTGAGAAGGCTGTGATCTCAAATATGCTAAATAATAAGTGCAGACGATATTTTAAGTTACAGAACCATACATAAAAACGTTCTTTCTCTGAATAAACATAAAATTTTTGTAGACGGATTTAGATTTCTGTCTCAAAATATATAGGAGGCTACAGCAATCGCAATCTGGAAAATATGCTCACAATAGTTTGGTCAGGAGAACACTCCAAAGTTTTTAAATTTTGCGTATTTGGAAACATCTCGATAAATTTCGAAGCGAACTGAAAAATGTTTGCATATAATTATAAAATTATTAGATAATTTCATGCAAAAAACAAATTTTAGTAAATATTTATTACTTTTATATTCCTGTATAACATAATAGTCGAAAAAAATTTTAATTGCAAGGTATTGAATCATTTCGAAGAATGCAATTTTATAAAGCAAAATATAAAATTTGAGCGAAATTGGTCGAATAGTTCTTGAGAATTGGAATTTCACAAAAGTCAGAAACTTAAAATTCGATTTCACAGGAACTTTTCAACTGAATTTGCTGTTTGTATTTTGCTATATAAAATTTCATTCTTTAAAATAAAGCGACAAACAACACCTTAGAATTCAAAGATTTTTCGACCACTCTTAAATAAATAATTAAATAAATAAATAAATAAATGTTTATTAAATTTATTTTTTACAGGGTATTATTGTTATATAAATGAATTTTACAATCGCGAGTAAAAATGTTCATTTTGCGCAAAAGTTATATAGTGACATACATGGAACGAAATGCGCATAAAGTAAAATTTACATTAAGGTATCCAAATTTTGGAGCGCTATACTGAAAAAACTATTGGGACCATATTACCCGGATTGAATCCTAATCTATCCAAAAAGGGGTAGCTTTATTCAGGGAAAGTACCCTTTTATGTTTGATTTCGTAACTTAAAATCTCGTCTGCAGTGATTAATTACCATATTTCAGGTCTCCCCCTCAAACCATTAAAATTGAATAATTGAACAGGACGATTCGATCATTAGATCAAAAGTTAATTAGGGTGGTCCGTATTTTTATTTCTTTATTTTTTGCGTATTGTACATGTAATATCAAAAAATATTATTTTATCCTAATGTTCTAGTTTGATTGAAAGCCCTTTAAATAAGCTTTAAAACCTAAAAAGAAAACAATTGCCCATCCTTTACATACCATATTTTAAACAATTCGCTTTAATCTTTTGATCACATCTCTAGAACTGTATTCCTTAAAAAGTAATATTTATACTACACAATATGAGTTATATTACCAAAAAAGGAAATAAATATTAATAAAACAAATAATTTTAGTGAAAGAAAATTCCTTTTTTTTTTAGTTTGAAAAGAAAATCTTTTATCTTAAAATAGATTTCACAGAGGTTTCCGTATAGATCTAGGAAAATAGAAGAAACAGCATCAAAACAACAAAACAAAATTTTACAAATGTTACCCGCGTTATTTTTTTCTTATAAGGTTCTGATTTAAAAAGCATGTGATGTTAGAGCAAAACAAGTTAGGCGGATGTAAGGGCTCCAGTAAAATCAGAAAGCATCCTTGTATATGGCAGATAAGGTTAGCAAATATATACCAACTTAAGAAAAAAAAGAAAGTTTTGAGAAAAATAACTTACGGAGTTCTTGTTTGTTTTTAAGATGACAAATCTGAGGAAATATTATTCTGAAGTTTTTCCTTTGAGAGCCTCGTATTTTCAAAACATTTGTTCCCGTCTTATCTTCACTGTGCATTTAAATAAGAGATTGCAAAGAAGAGCTACAACACAACAAAGCTATTTCGTTCATGTTTCTGAATATTTCAAACAATCTAAGATGCAATCCCGTCAAATAGGCTACATTCTTTTACCTTGATGTTTTTTTCTGTCGAATCCCTTTTTTTTGTATCCTTCTGTGCATAAGAAATGAAGGGAAGAAAAGAATGCAATCTATTTTCTTCTACAGAAAAGTAATTGCAGCTCGACCATTTACTAGCTATGACGTCATGAGTAACTTTTTATTACAAAAATGTGATCCCTCCTACTAGTTAATGATGCAAAGGATTTCAGTAACTAGAAATCTTTTAGTAATAATAAATTGTTTCACTTCTTAACGTATATTTTCGATTTAAAAGTTGGATTACGTCTTTGTAGAGTTAAATATATATCCAATTTTTTTTTGGTTAATGGCCAGCATTTGGGTTTATTTCTCATTGGCCACAGAAATGCCGGAATTGCTTCTCTCTTATGGTTACCCAGTGAGCACCTATGGCTGAGCCACGTCATTGGAGTAGCGTCTCCCACGTCATACTACCACAAACCCGTTTATAGGGCGGGTTAAATTCGCAAATCGCACAGAAGAGAGGGCATAAGACACAGAGAGAGAAAGAAACATCCATGCCCTGAACGGGATTCGAACCCAGACAAACCAATAAACTGCGATTTATAGCGCAGCTACCACTACAATTATTTAATTCCAATTCACTAGTATGTAAGACATGATAACTCGACACAAGGCGGAGGTATCTCTACATTGATGAAGATTGACATTGTCGGGATCCTGGTTCCGCATTGGTGCTCTAGACGAGATCTGACGTGCCTACACAACAGAAAAGTCCACTTGGATATGAATACGCCCACATTGATAGACGGGACACTGTGACCAGTTAGATAGCTATTTGCGATTGCGACATTGTCCTCCTCTCACTGTTGCTACTTATTCTCGATCATACTCAACGTGGGCTTGTATACATTCGACTGCCAATAGCAACATAGGCGAGACCACGCACACTCCCGTGAACTTAATACATCTCTCCCGGCATCTCTCAAAAAAGCAATGAATCTACTAGTGATCAGGGCTAAAAGTCCATATATACCAAGACGGAGAAGAGTTAAAAACTGGTAACAAATAAATTTCATTTTTAGCTTTTTTTCGGCAATAATAAAATATCAACAACAACCAATTTTTTTAATGGTCACAATTCATTTATTGAACTTCTTCTTAACCGAGAAAAAATTAATAGCAATGAATTGTTTATTGTTAATAATAGGTTTACTCCACCCGAAAATTATCTATTATTGAAATAGATCTACTATCAGTTTTTTCCCTTCTCCGTCTCGCTTTCAGGTCTACTAGTGATATCCATTCATCGAATTCTATCCTAGATAAAATTCTGGTGGGGGAGTATTGTATTGCAGCTACCACTACAATTATTCGATTCCAATTCACAAACACACGTAAACTTGATTCTATCAAGTGACTTTTGAGTGTTAGTAACCATATTATTTTTTATTCAGAGAAACATTATTACATCCCAAATATTTCAATACTTTTAGCTTTTTCTTACTTTGGGTCCGTAATTGACCCCACTTCGCAATATGTGTGACAAAAAATACTTTTATTTTGATATTTATTGCTTCTACTTAGCTATTTTCTTTTCAATGCTAAACAGGTATATCTCTCCTTATCATATAAATAAGGTTACAAATATATAATTTACGCCAGCTTTTGATTTTTGGGGAAACAAGAAAGGAAAGTTACAAATAGAACAATAATAGACAAAATTTAGCTTTGCGAAGTTAAATTTAGTCTAAGTTTACAAAGTATCAATAAAGTGAATGTTAACTCATAATCACTTTAAGCTAGAAAGTAAGCCTTACTTGAATTATTTTAGAATAATAAAGCATTTTAAGGTAATATTTATTCATATTACCTGAAAATGTGTCTTTTTATAACTCTGACTTATTAATCAGTACTAATAACCATATCTCATTTTTGAATAAAAAAGAGATATGGTTATTGGTGAAACTGAATTAGATCCCAAATATTTCAATACTTAATGGTATAAAAATATCAGTTTCTGTAATATTAAAGAAATAACAACAAAAAAAAAGAAAACAATTAATGCTGTTTATTATTGGACATACCTCGCAATTAATTTAGTGGAAGCCTTTATTCTTATTAATTTTACATGTTATCCATTAATTCTTTAAATTCTGCGAATGACTGCTATTGAGTATTAAGTGGAAGTGAACAAAGGCTAAACTATCAACTAAGCAATTGATATATGCACCTTGAAAAATTTGGATCAAATTACACTGAACAATACAGGCAATTTATTTGCATCATCCGTAATGTCCATTTCGCCACAAAATCCATAAAATATTGAACCGAAATTTTTACAGTAATATTTATTTAATTTGAGTGATTCAGTGATTTCATGGTAGTTATTACTGTAAAAATTACGGTACGATAGATTTTTTGTTCCGTGACTGGTTCCTGTAAAAATGGGTTTCACGGCATAAAGCTCCGGTACTTTTTACCATAATTTTTTCACGTGCTATTTCTTTCTCAAAATTTCAAGAAAATTTATTTTTACAAATTTTTTCAGTAAATATTCGAAAACTTACCCGAAAAATAGAATAAAATTCAAAATTTAGAATAAATTCAAAATTTAGAATAAATTCAAAATTTAGAATAAATTCAAAATTTAGAATAAATTCAAAATTTAGAATAAATTCAAAATTTAGAATAAATTCAAAATTTAGAATAAAATTCATTTCTTAACCGCCCAAAATGTATGACATTAAGCAATAATTTATCCAATTATTGAATTATTGAACACGAAATTTTTAACGGCAATATACCTTTGGAAAAACGAAAATATGTTCATAAAAATCCTTTTTTAGATTATTGTGACTTCGATTCTTTTTAGTATCCCCTTCATTATTGTTTTAGCAAATTTTTATCACTCTTTTTAGAGAATCTTGATCCTTTAATTTATATTACGCTTTCTCTATTTTATCATAAAACTTTCAAATAATGCAAAGTAACAGTGTAATAATGTCACTAATATTCTAGTAAAAAGCATATTTTGATTTCTTAAAAAAATTCTAGGAAATCGAAATTTTATAGAAAATTACATAAAAACAGAATTAATTAATTATTAACTTAACCTCTTTCATGCAACTCAAACTACATATTTCTTAGAGATTTCATTACGACTATAAAAAGGAAGCCTACATTTTTAATGCCACTAAAAAATTCAAAATTATAAATTTTTCAGTTTCTAACACGAAAATTCCTTCTCTTATGTATTATTTAAATTTACGCTTGCGAACAATTCCCTCATAAAGTTCTTTCGAGCCTAACACCCCAAGAGACATTTTAATGAGTTACTCAGGAAACATGTTTTCTAAAAAGCCGCACCCTACCACTATATAAGCACTAATAATAAAACTAATACGCAGTAGATGCTAAGCATGAGAAATCCATGTTCTCAAAGGTTTATCGAGGTAGAGTAAATTCTACTTTGCAAGAAGTACTGGACTGCATTTTCTTCTCAGAAAAGGGAATTGATACGTCGAAGTAAGAGTAGAATGCTGCGTTCTAAGTGGAATTTATGACCTCGTCAAGTCGAAGTGTATCGCTTGTATCCTTCTTATTCGCGTAGTAGTTTTGTGATGTGTGTTTTGTTGACGCCCTTGTTGGGATTTTGTTGCTACTTTTTCCCTACATCCTATTCATGTAAGCCTCTGAAACCTTTATTACTCGTGAAGAGGCGGTTGGAGGTTCCAATTCCCGGAGCCATTTACAAAGCATTCCAATGAGTTGTAAAGTCTTTTAAAAAAGGTTGAAAACTCGTTATGGTAGTTTTTTTCTCCTCTTTTCTAGTGGCTCTTTTTAAAGTTTAAAAGACCGTTTTTGGCAGTGGGATTTTGAATAGCTTGAATTGAGTAGTTGTTGCTGAAATTATTTTTCATTTAGTAATTCTATTTGGGACTTAGTCTCTTTATTTCCTTACATTTTTTCAGAGCTTTTCCTTGATCTTTAAGCATTAAGGAAGTCTAAAAGTTTTATAAGGGGTGATGAAAGTTTAATTTGGTAAAAATAACATATTAAATAAATACAGAATTCAATTTGACTTAGGCGTCACTTAACTAATTTCTAGAAACATTTTAAGCTAATGCAAAGAAGAGCTTGGCACAGTATAATTGTAAGTCATGATTTTTTGAGGAGGACATTAAGTTACGATCCCGCCATATTTAAAAGGTTGAACAGTTGCCAACAGAGAATCTTACATTTATTTCCCTTACATGCCGACCCTATCGGGAAAACTAACCGTCGGAAAAATATGCTCACAATAATTTTCTCAGGAGAACACTCAAAAGTTTGACCCCCTTAATGTTAATTTTACTTTTCGCTTATTTCACTATATCTCGAAAACTTTTAAAGCGAATTCAAAAAAAGCGAATGCAAGTATCTCCGAATTGCCTTAACTTATCAAATCAATCCAATAATGTAAACTGAATTATATTATAATTATGGTAGAACATAATTGAGAGGAAAATCTTCATTTGATTTTTTTAAAAATTTACAGACCTTAAGAACTTAGCTAATCTTGCTTTAAATAAGTACCTTTCGTTTTGAATCAAGAGCTTAAGAATTATTTCAAGCAAAAGTACCTCCAAATTTATCAAGTCAATCGAATTATGTAAATTGAATTATATTATAATTATGTTAGACTTTAATTAAAAAAATATGGTAATTTGATTTTGAAGAAGTTTAAAGATTTTACGAACTTAACTAAACTTGCTTTTAATAACTACCATTCATTCTGAATCAAAAGCTCTAGAGCTCTTTTGAATCCAAGTGTTTTGCAATTGTCTTAATTTATCAAATAAATCCAATTATTTTGGTTAAATTATATTTTAAATATGTAAAGACGCAATTTAAAAAAATCAGAATCTCTTTTTGAGAAAAGTTAAAGATTTTAAGAACTTAACTTCCTTTTAATAAGTACCCATCGTTTCAAACCAAGAGCTTTAGAGTTCTTTTGAAACCAAGTGCTTCCCAATTGCCTTAATTTATCAAATCACTCCAATTATGTTAACTAAATTATATTATAATTATGTTAGATTTTAATTTAAAAAATATCGTAATTTGATTTGGAGAAAATTTAAAGATTTTACGAACTTAACTAAACTTGCTCTTAATAAGTACCTTTCGTTTTAAATCAAGAGCTTTAAAGTTCTTTTGAATGCAAGTACCTCCCAAACATCCTGTCTTTTATTTCATTTAAATTTCTCAATACTCTTGAGAGGAATCTTCTCAACTGGATACCTTCCATTTCCTTACTTTGTGCAAAATGACTTTAATTTCCGGTTTTGGGCCATGCGTACCCTTTTCTCTCATTGAGATTTAGAACTGTCTTTTAACTTACCAGCGAAGTATTTTAACGTTTCAATTTCCCTTTTGCAAGTTCTTTTCTTTATTCACTATTTAAGCCATGCCATGCTTTTTACTTAATGATATCATGTAAATATTGGCCATAGAGCTTTGTTATGCACTTGTATATTTTGATTTTGTAGTTGTTAAAGCTAATAGTGCTTTTGCAGCTTTCATAAATCAAATTGTTTTCTCTTCTTTTTCTCTCGAATCTCTGTTGAAAGTTTAAACTGTCGAAAATAGATCAGAGAACCAACAACATCATTACCAGCAATTCAATAGAGGTAAAATATTATCAAATTAAAATCTAAAAATAAATATGTAAGTCAACTCTCACAGCGATCAGCAAAAAATTTCTTTGACGGATATAATGAAAAGATTTTTAATAGGTATATCAGGTGAATGAGTCAAGAAAAATAGTTTTTCAATTGCGGAATGCTTTAGTACTAGTAGTTAGTACTAGTAGTTAAGTACTAGAAGTTACGTAGTAGTTAGTTGCCTGCCATAATAATAAAAATAAAAGCAGCACAAAAGTTTTAATATCAGTTAATATTTTGAGTTCGCACATTGTTCTTAAAATTAATAAATACTAGAACAAATCACACATTTCTTAATTTGTTTTTTTATTTTTATTTTTATTTTTTTACAGATTAAAATTTTTGAAATATGCAATCCTTATTTTTTTCTCCTTCTTCTTTCATGGTTTAAAAAACTTAAATAAATTAAATTTTGATCAATTATTCATTTTTTTTTACCTTTACGTAAAGTTTTAGTTAACAAATGTTTTAGTTTTTTTTCACTACACATCGCTTTGCTCATTGTGCTACATCTAGAATAAACTGGAACCAACCACGAACAAATAATTGCACACCGAGTTCCATTCCTACCTATTCAACTAATTACTTGGTGTGGCATTAACAAAGATTTTCAACATAGTATGCTTCATTAATTTACTGTTACTTTAATTTTTCTTGTTTATGTCTGCTACACATTTAAGGTCTATGGTTTATGGATAAAATTAGGCATATCTGATCTATCAGCAAACTATTGCTCGGGTGTATTCTTTTAGTTTTTTATTCCTTTCTTTAATGCTTCTGTAACAAGTTTGGCACACTTTTATGCATATTGGGAGCTCCAGAGAAACTTAAGTGTCTGAACAGATGAGTGATTTAACGTCATATTCAACTTTGCAACATAGATGGAGGATATAGGATATCATGGTAGGATTCCAATTAATGTGTTTATAGTAATCCAAAAATTGAAAGTTCATCATGGATCATTTGAAATTTCTAAAAAGGGGTTTTTTACAACGGTTTTTCTTGCTTTTAAGATAGTTCGTATACCTTAAATAATCCGTACTGAAATTCCAGCTGGGATCCGTACTAAAAATTCCAGCTAGAATCCGTACTGAAATTCCAGCTGGGATCCGTACTGATATTCCAGCATCAGATTGCAGTTAAATGCCGCTGGCAACGTTATTCGTATATACAATCTGAGGACTCGGATGATAACAGTTAGCCATCTGGAATAATGGAACAAAACATGATCCCGATTAGCCAAGTTTTCTGGACAATTTCCCAAGATGAATGTCCACATTAAATGTCCAATAGAAATTTTTTGTTAACCGAAATTAGTCGAACAAAAACCTAATTTCAAATTACCGAATATAGACTTTCAAGCTTGGGAGAGTGGTGAAACTATTATTTAAAATTTTCGTGTGGTATATCCTCCACAGGATTTAAGTGGATGTGATATTAAATCAGTCATCAATGTTAACACTACGCGTATTAAAGAAACATCAAATTTCCCCTCTCACTCCCTCGGTGTGGAAAAATATGACTGATTAGTGACGGAGGTTTCGAATAAAATGCATCTATACAAAAAAAAAGTTTGCTCCACTGTGAGTCTATTAAACTTACTCTAAAGAAAAACTTTGAAAGTAATTGTTAATATAATGTAAATACCACGTGGAAAAAATTTTTGGTTGGTTATTTTGTAGGTGGAGCTCAACATTCAGCTATCAAACTATCATGAGGTTGCTCTGGTTTAACAAATGAAGAAGGGAAGGGATAAAATAAGAAAATTACGAGAATTTGTAAACGACTAAATTTTTTTGTTTTTTTTAAAACATTGAGTGAACATAAGCAAACAAGTTATGGATCAAAATTTAATTTATTTATTTTGACCAAAATATTAAATAAACTTAAAGAACTAACTTGTTTCTATTTCAAAATTTTTATTTAACGTAAAAAATTATTAAAGAAAACCTTTGGAGTTTTCATTAAATTTAAGTATGATGCTCGAACGGAAGATATCAGCCGATATTAAAAATTTTATCCATTTTTATTCTTGTTTCACTTATTTCAAACTTTTCCACACTGAAGCGCAACGCAATAAATTTTTTTTCCGACTGCTCTAATATGCAGGTTGCTTACAAATCCTTTTTTTTTTTAAATTGTGTTGGCCCTTCTGAAGATTGATTTTAAGACACTGTTCTCACTAGATGAAGGAAATGAAATATCACAGTCTGTAGTCAGTGATCAGGTTGTTGACCACTTTGTATAGCCTGAGAAAGGACCAAGGATGAGTGGTATTATATTAATGTAATATTATGTTATATAATGCAATATGTAATATTATCAATGATAAAAAGGCAATGCGTTGACAAAAGAAAAACTTTCCGTGTAACGAAATGGAAATCAGTCTTGAAAGGCTGGGACAGTAAAATTAGGTTGTGGTTGAATGTTTTGAGAAGTGAATTATCGAACCTGTTTAATTAGTTCATTAAATGGTCTTATATATTGTGAGAGATGGGAAATACTAGACAGCACTATGGCGCTTTCATCTATGTGTTAATGAAAGTTTCGTATTCTTATAGTCCAGGGTCACCAACTGAGGAGTGCAGTAAACTGAAAACTGTTTTTGTGCTGATGGAATGGAGGAAATATTTTTTTGGATACGCTTTGATTTGAACTCTTATTAAGGAGGACATGCTATCGACAGATTACAGCCTCTCGGCTAAAGTATATTCCTAGTTGCAAGGAATAAATGGCTTCATAGTGTGCTCACCACAGATTCATTACTATAAGTCTATTAGGCATCTGATGATAGAAAACAAATTTATGAATTCATTATCCCGATCACATGACTTAGCTAAAAGCTTTCGAATCACGTGCGCCCGATTCTCATGTCTGTGGACACAGTAAACACGGTTAAAATTCCGATTTTGTGAAAATAATCAATAAACGAATTTTCTAACAGTTTACAGTGATATTTTTACGGTAAGTTAACTGCTTTGGTTAAATAGGGTAAAATGACAATTATATAAATTATTATAGAACCATTTTATTGGGGGGGGGGAGAACATCTATCAGTGTAGTTGCAGATAAAATTGAATCGTTTTAAATAAATAAAAAAGTTCGAACGCGTGTAAACTGCATAAAATAGAATTTCGTTGAGCTTCTAAGTAATTTAAATATTGCAATAATGTCTCAATAGGTCACATAAAACCAAATGGTGTTCATTATAGAACCTAAATTTTAGAAATTTTAAAATGTATGCTGCGAAAGCAATTAAATTATATGTTTGATAAATATCAGCCATATAATTCCTTATAAATATGATAATAAATTTGAGATTCAATTCTAATTTACACATATTAAAACCTTGCATTGGGTGAGTGGTCATAGCTCTTATTAAAATTAGTACTTAGCCGAAATCAAAGCGAATTTCAATAGACTTTCATGTTACAAATGAGACGAGCATTTAATCAAGTGTATGTGGACATTTAAAGCATACTAAATGATAGGTCATTTAAGAACATCGATTTCTATTAAAGGGTTACCATAAAAGCGAAATGATATACTGCGGACGGTGACACAGGATTTTACCCTTTGCTAATTATAGTAGGCGATAAAGTACTTTAGAACTATGTATAATTGATAATTACGATTAAATGCTCTTCAGACTCCCCTATCTCATTATCTGACAAAACACGGCACAGATATATATTGAGAACACAACTGGTCAAGTTATTCATTCTGTAATATGATCTTGGATAAGTCCAGTTACGTTGTGATAAGTAAGCTTAATTATTACTAATTCAAATGCACACTGCACTTATATTCCTAACAAGACTCGGTTGATAACTAAACGTTTCAAATCATTTGATTGAGATTTATTAGTTTTGAGAAATCAGGTGTTTTTAGGGTCGAATATTTGTTAAATATTACGTTTTGAGTTGAACATAAATTAAGTTTAATCAGTTTAGTTAAAAAAAATATATACTTTTGTAGAAATGTACGATGTGTCAAAAAAAAAAAAAAAAAAAAAAAAAAAAAGGATTATCTTGAGTAACGTTTGATCTAATGCGCACAGCACTTATATTCCTAACAAGACTCGGTTGATAACCAAACGTTTCAGATCATTTGATTGAGATTTATTAGTTTTCAGAAATCAGGCGCTTTTAAGGTATATATTTGTAAATATTACGTTTTGAGTTGAACATAAATTAAGTTTAATCAGTTCAGTTTAAAAAAATACTTATGTAAAAATGTACGATGTGTCAAAAAAAATATGATTATTCTGAGTAACGTTTGATCTAATGCACACAGCACTTGTATTCCTAACAAGACTCGGTTGATAGCCAAACGTTTCAGATCATTTGATTGAGATTTATTAGTTTTAAGAAATCAGGCGCTTTTAAGGTAGAATGTTTGTAAATATTACGTTTTGAGATGAACATAAATTAAGTTTAATCAGTTTAGTTAAAAAAAATACTCACAGGATGTGTAAAAAAACCCGGATTATTTTGAATAACGTTTGATCTAATGACTGGATCTTCATGTTCTAGGACTTCATCTTAATGGTCAGAAGGGGTAACCTAAAATATGCTAATTAATTAGTGCAGACGATATTTTAAAATACGAGATCAGGCACAGAAACGTACTTACTCTGAATAAACCTATATTTTTCTGACGGATTCAGCTTTCTGCCCCCCCCCCGAAATATAGGGGGTAGCTGCAATTTGGGAAATAAATATCCAAAGTTTGGATCCCCTTATGTTATTTTATTTTCTGCACATTTCGCGATATCTCGGAAATTTTAAAGTGAATTAAAAAATATTTGCACACAATTATAAAATTCGTTTATCCAAAAACAATTCTAGGAGAAACAAATTTTGCAAATAATTATTGCGTTTTATTATTTTAATTAATAACTGTCGTAAAACGCTTAAATTGCAAGGCATATAAATTTTTGCATAATTTTAAAGTATCTAATTTTGCAGGGGAAAATGCAAAATTTGCGTGAAATCGGTTGATTCGTTCCTGAGAAGACAAAATTTTAAATATACGATTTTTTATTTTGCGAACTTTACTTATATCATGTAAAAGGGAATAATGTCCAAAAATGTGTGTTCTAAAAATAATGGTTAAAACAAAGTAACTTTATCATAACTATATGTGTAGTATATACTATATGTATGTATTTGTTTTCTTTAGTAGGTAAATTGAAAATTTATTTTAATGTTTCTTTGTTGCATATATCTATAGAAGCAGTTTTTAATTTATTTCCAAAAATTGAATTTTAGATATAAAAAATTAATAAAAATGTTCAATTTTAGCAAAAATTTTTTTATAGTCGTTCGTTTAGCTCTTTCAATAGGTTCGCCATTAAAAATATCATAGAATATCCCTATAGGGATGCAAATGTTAAGATTTTACTATACACTTGTGTCATCAAAGAATAGCACAATTTTGCCATCAGCGTTTGGCATATTTTTTTTTAACATATGCGTATGAAAAACCTTATCATTGGTAAAACTATATTGGCTTATTCTGTAGTATTTTTTTATACAGCAATTTTTGTTATAAAATTAAGGTGTGCTATAGCCATTCATCAAATTTTGCCAAAGGCTATATTTCTCATCAGACCTATGGAATTCTCATCGACGCACTTATACATGGACATTTATAAGCATGGGTCATTGAATTATAGTGTGCTCCTGGAGCTTTTCTCAAGAATGATGTGCGTCATGAGTGATTCTAATTAGATAAATTAAGGTGAGATATTAAGTAATTAAACATACGAGGAAAAACAATATTTATGTTAGAAAGTAGGGGCCCTTTCAAGACAATATCAAGATAACTCAAATCTTTTGCTCAATATCTAAAAATGACCGCTTTAAGAGTAATAGTTAAATCGAAGTCACTGTTTCAAAAATATGTGCTCATAGTATATGCTATATGTTTAGTGTATGTTTAGTATTTAATTTAAAATAAATAAATGTTAATTATTTTTTTGAAATATATGTCCTAACAGGTAATTTTTAATTTATTTCATACCACTCAATTTCAGAAAAAAAATTTACACAACAAAAATTGTGCAATTTTAACAAAATAAAATTTCGAAATCGTTCGTTCAACACTTTATTTTAATTCAAATTGTTAGTTCATTTATGTATTTATTTTGTTTCTGATATCATGATGAATAATTTCTTGAATTCAAAACGTCATTATGCTAAAACTATTTTAAAAATATTTGAATAAGACGAATTTAAAAAATAACAGCTAATAAAAAATAAATTTAAATTAAGAGTTTATAATCTAGGCTGTTATTCTTCAGCTCCGAACTTTTAATAATTTTTCAAAAAGTGAATTTGCATCGCTATAATATGCTTTTTTAATTTTTTTTTGGCCAAAAATTGCATTTGCACTTATTTCTGACAAACTATGTTAAAAAATACACACTTTTAATTCGAAAAAATATAAAGACATTAAATATTGTCACTGTAATAAATCTTAACATGCAAGGAAAATTTTTATACTATCGGTGTAAATGCAACTCGTGATCTCAGTGAAATTACAAAGCGCCTTTCAACAAATCATAAAAGTTTTCTAAATGTATGCTAAATTTACTAATTAGACAATTTCAAAGTATCAAGGAAAAATTTAACCATTTTATTCGAAAAGATTGTTCTATTCTCAAAGTGAGTGTTTTATTCACAAGTTCTGCAAAATTAATATGACGGAGAAACAATTTTGAAATTTTTAGGACGCGAGCAATTGCCAAAATCTTAAGACTGTCATTAGCATTTAAAAGAGAATATTAAAAAATTAAAGTGGAAATAAATCCTTCATTTGTTTCAAAATATTGAAAATGTTAATAAAAAAAGACATGTTTCGAGCGCTCAAAAATAAGCGCTCTTTCTACGGATGTGAACGAGGTAGTTTTTTTAAAACAGAAAACATCAAGTTGCCAATGAAAAATGAATAATAACAAGACTTGAAAAATCGAGCTAGCCGGGAGTCAAAAAAAGATGAAAAATTAAACTAGAAAAATTGCATTGGCCAAGAGAAACAGCTCAGAACAAAATGCATTTCCGCTCGCAATTTAGAGGGGGTTTAAGAGCTCATATCGTTAACAAAAGAATCGGCAGTTATATGATTGAAACAAGATTCCAGGGCATCAAAATGATTTGAAGTTATAAGGATGGAAAGAATTTCATTATCGAAATCAATTTTTTCCAAAAATGTGCTTTAATAGATGATTTCTCGCATTCTTGATACATGACCTATCTATCGTTATTCTTAAGTTTAAATTTTAAAACGCGTATGATATGAGCAGTGGTCGAAAAAGCTGGAAAAGTTAAGTTCGGCCACTGCAATTTTTATAGTTTTGGCTTTTATCTTATTTTATCATTCTCCGCTACCACGATTTTTCAAATTTCCTATTTTTTTGTGGGTAACTTTATGATTTCTACTTCAAATCACTTTTTTTTCCTCACTCACATCTGGTGAGTCTCGTGAATGTGCGCCTATTTGTAAGAGCTCGAAACGTGTCAAATGTTGCGATCATCTGCAATATTTTGAAAAAAGAAAATTTTTTAATCCTCAAGTAACTGTTTATAGGGTTTTTTTAAAATTTTAATCAAATTTACAAATTTAATTAGAAAATATATACTTTTTACTGATAATGATAGGAATAGATATACTTTACTATTTTGAATTCTTAAAATTTTTATATTTGCAAAATATGCTTAAACGAAATAATATACCCTTTTAACTGATTAAATCAAATAAAATAAAAACGATAATTTGCCCGCAGTCGATGCTTGTCTAAATTTAATTGATTTCTTACAATTACGCATTTTTAAATTTCTTAATTTTACAAATATATGTATATATATCTTATTTATTAGCAACAAACTATTATTTCTGATTATTTAAACATATAAAAGATTAAAAATTAATCTATGTGCTCTTAAGTTTGATAGTTAACTCAGTTACACAATCACTTTTAACTAAAACTTACTACTAATTAATAATGTAATTTATTTCCACTTCATTTAATCTACATGAAAAAGGATAACATTTAAATACACATCAAACTCAAGAATTGTTATTATCTTAAATGTTCCAAACACCTCACTGGATTTCTTTGTTTAGCCGATGAAAGCCGATGAAAGAACAGATTTTGCTAATTGAATTCCTTTCGTAAATAAATCCAAGAATACCTTTAGGATTGTAATTATTATGTAAATATGTGCATTATATTCCAAGTTTAAAATATTTAAATTATTATTTGTGTTGAAAGCAATGTATGACTCTCATTGTTTGAATAAAGGTTGTGGTAAAGCGTGATATTTAGAAGCTATATAAATGCTTAAAACATTAGTTTTTGTAAATGGATAATAAGAATTACGAAAAAGTGAATATAAAAAAAGGTTAAGCACAGAAGAGAAAATATATTAATTTCGATTATATATGGAGAAAACTGAATAGTTGTAGGCAAATTTTCCGAAGTTATTCAACTGCATTAGAAATCTGCTTTGTATTTTATAAAGCTCATCATTGTAGTAAAATTTTTAAATGTTTAAATGTGTTTATTTTATTTCCGTGATGAAGCACGCTTTATTATGACTTTTATATGTGATATTAAAATACAAAAAAAAATATTATAGTAAAACATATTTATTTTTAATCAGTTTCGGAACATATAAATGTGTAAAACTGTACTAGTGAAAAATGTTTAACATACGTTTAACATTCTCCGGGCATGGATATTTGATTAAAAAATTCATTAAATGTAGCAATAAAATATAAATTACATAATATTTTTACAAATATATTGCATTTTACTCATTTGTTTTTATTGTTACCAAAAATAATGTTTTATATTGGATGAAAAAATATTGTTTGAAATTAATACTTAATAGAAATCTAAATTTTTGAATTCATTCCAAGTTTAAAATTTTTAAATTATTATTTGTGCCAAAAAGCAATGTTTGTCTCTGATTGTTTTAATGAAGGTTGTGTTAAAGCATTAAATTCAGAAGCAATATAAATGCTTTAATCACAGGTAGTTGCAAATAGATAATAAATATTACAAAAAATAAATATAAGAAAGGTAAATCACAGAATACGATGATATTAATTTCTATTATGCATGGACAAAATTGAATAGCTGTAAGCAAATTTTCAAAATTATTCTGCTTTCCTAATAAAACTGTCTGGGATTCTAAAATGCTCATCATTGCAGCGAAAATTTGAAAATAAAGTATTGATATTAATTCAGCTTTTACCCACTTTTTATTATATATTTTATATTTAATTTAAAAATACAAAACTTTGGTAGCAAAACATTTTGCTTTTAACTATTTTCGGGACATATAAAAGTACAAAGATATATTAGTGGAAAAATAAGTAACATACGTTTAACTTTCTCCAGGAAAGGAATTTTTATCAAAAAAATTCCTAAAAAGAGGCACCTATTGTATTCCTGATTCTAATACGCGTGTCAACTTCTTATTTGCACAACACTTATATGTTTCTCAGCGAGGTGAAAAAGAAACTATCATGTTCCTCAGACCTTGTTTTTTTTAAATGTTTCATTCCATGGTACATATAGCATCCATTTGCATCATACATATCTTTACTATACGTATTTGTATCATACGTATCCCTTATTTATGTTTTACTCTATGTGCCTAAGAATATACGTGCATAAACAGTACATACGTATAAATAATACTGATTTAAGAAAGGATAGTAGAGATATATCCATTTATCCGAAGTATATATTTTAATCTTACTTGTTATTGCCGCCTTATTGAAGGAATAAAAGCAACAAATCAAGTTGAGTCTGCAAGATCATCTTAAAATAAACAAAACAGTGCTTTGAGGTCCTTTTTACTTTGATGGCTTTCAGTATTTGCTCTAATAAATTCTACAGTTATTGGGAATCAAAGTTACGATGCTGAATCAATTGAACCTTTGACGTGAATTAGGATGTAAAACTTATGGATCTTATATGAAATGCAACTTTCAAGAGCGTGTTAAACTTGTCAGTAATGTGAATTTGCTTTAAGATCTTGCTTTACAATTCTTCATTATGATGTTTTCCCGTTTTTGTTCAATTAAGTTCTACATTTTTAGAAATAAGAGATCCCACTTTTTATTATATATTTTATATTTAATATTAAAATACGAAACTTTGGTAGCAAAACATTTTGCTTTTAACTGTTTTCGGGACATATAAAAGTACAAAAGTATATTAGTGGAAAAATAAGTAACATAGGTTTAACTTTCTCCAGGCATGGATTTTTAATCAAAAAAAATCCTAAAAAGTGGTACCTATTGTATTCCTGATCCTAATACGCGTGTCAACTTCAGATTTGCACAACACTTTTATGTTTCTCAGCGAGGTGAAAAAGAAACTATCATGTTCCTCAGACCTTGTTATTAAAATGTTTCATTCCATGGTACATATAGCATCCATTTGCATCATACATATATTTACTATAAGTATTTGCATCATACGTAGCCTTATTTATGTTTTACTCTACGTGCCTAAGAATATGCGTGCATAATCAGTACATACGTATAAATAACACTGATTTAAGAAAGGATAGTAAAGATATATCTATTAATCCGAAGTTTATATTTTAATCTTACTTGTTATTGTCGCCTTATTAAAGGGATAAAGACAACAAATCAAACTAAATCTGCAAGATCATCTTGAAATAAACAAAACAGTGTTTTGAAGTTCTCTTTATTTTAACGGTTTTTAGTATTTGTTCTTATAAATTCTACAGTTATTCGGAATAAAAAAATGCGATGACAAATTAATTGAATCTTTGACGTGAATTACGATGTAAAACGTATGAATCTTAGATAAAATACAACTTTCAAGAGCGTATAAAACTTGTAATTAATGTGAATTTGATTTAAGATCTGCTTTATAATTCTTCATTATGATGTTTTCCCGTTTTTGTTCAATTAAGTTCTACATTTTTAGAAATAAGAGTTGTAATGAAAAATTCATTGAAATTTTCGACTAAAATTATTATGTAAAATTTATAGTTCCTTAATAAAATACAACTTTTGAGAGCATATAAAACTTGATCAAAGACATAAAATTGCATAAAACAAAAGTAATCAAGTTAAAAAATTTTAATGGAAAGATCAGGGCGAAATTTGATCATAATCAATAAAATAATATAGTAGATTTTTCTTCTGCATAAAAGCCAGCGAAATTTTCTTTTCGGAAACGGTAAATGAAAGTAAAGTTACATAAAAAACAAAAATAAAGATTTAACCTAAACCATTCAAAGACTCTATAAATTCTTGAAAAAAATCGTAAATCTTGACTTTCATTATGCTTCTTACGTTAGAATATTATGCGTGAAAAACATAGTAAAATAAAAAAAAATTGACATAACATTTTCTAAACTAAAAAATGAAATAGTAAGATTGTAAGCACAATCGTATCTGGGGCAATTTCTACATCAAGATTTTAGAAAATTTTGATGATAATTGATTTCTTAAAGAAATAGAAAAGAACAGTAATACTTTAAACAAAGGTTGTATTTAAATATCATTAAAAAAACAAATATTTTGTTTCATAATTAATTGTGTATCTTCTGAAGACAATTACACGAAAAAAAATTATTTCGCTTAAAATGTCAGCCTTAATTATGGTACAAGTACTACAAATAAAATAACAAACCTTGTTAACTTAGGATTTCCATAGCTTGCATTAAACCTCTTTTAAATACCAAGAGAAATATAGGGAAAAGCCAAGGAGGAAAAATCCCTAGAGCCTCATTAAGGTACTGAGCGGAATAAGGTACCCTTTCTAAATAGATAGTCATCGCTGGGGGAAGTTGAAGAGGCTGTTGTCCCTCTCATTACACAGTTGATTCAATACCCTGTCGTTAAGAACATTACTTGACTTACATCTTGCTTAGTTGGCTTGATGTGCTAAGTTACAATGCATTAGTTTGAGCCAAAGGTAATAGCCAAGCGATAAGATGGCTTAAAATTCGTATTTGTGGCAAAGTAACTGAACTAAAGTAAAATGACACAGTTAAAAACTTAATTAACGTGACAAGTTTGGTCAAATTATCGGCATTTATTTCATACTGGCTGAACAGAACGCTTATCTTGGAAACTATTTATTGAAAGAATAGCTTCTGGCTATATCATGGCGTTGAGGAAAATAAAATTAAGAATATCAATTCATTTTAGTTTATTAGATTATGATGAAATTAATAAAAATTTTAATATAGAATTACTATCTTTTGTTTTGGCACTAAAAAATAATTATGTATCCAGCGAAAAAACGAAGCAAAATACTTTAAGAGCTTTTTGATTCTCATGGAGAATTATTAAGCATGCGAAAATATCTGTGGATGCGAAAATTTGAATTACGAAATTAGTCACATAAACTTACTTTCTCTACATAAACTGTCTTTATTTTCTTCGAATTTGAATTATAAATCCTCAATACTTAGGGATTATCTGTAATCTGGAAATTACGGAAAAAAGAAGTGCGGCTGAAAATTTTGCCGGCGCTTTAACGTTCCTAACATTAAATAAAATGTCTCTAAGGTGTTTCGTTTTTTAATTTCCGCTTTGTTCAAAAGCATCAGTATACTAACCGTAAAGTTGAAATATTAAATCGAAACTGCATGAACTAACTACTCTCTTAGAAAAATCAATTCAACATTAAACAGTATTAACTTTCGATATTTTGAACGATTATATAGTGCCGATTTGATGCAATTTCGATTTATATTATGGTTCAAATTGTTACCTTATAAAGGATGAAGCATATTTTGACAATATTATGGTTCATCACACTAAAAAATTTCGAACAGATTATAGAAAAATAGCAATAAAATTTCATTTCTTACGAGAATAATAAAATAACGAGGCATAAAAGTGAAGAAAAAGAAAAAACGTGGTGAATTTTTGTAGTTTATAGATAATCAAATTTTCCTGATCCGCATAAAGCAGAGTTCTGTTGTTTTTTTGAAAACGTGGTGAAAACATATTTTTTTTGTTTATGGATAATCAAGTTTTCCTAGTCTGCACATTGCTAAGTTTTGTGGCTTTATAAAAACACAGGGAAAACTTCTATTTTTGTAGTTCATAGATAATCAAGTTTTTCCGTTCTATATACTGTTGAATTGTGCGGCTTTTTAAAAACGTGGTGAAAACTCATATTTCTGTAGTTTATAGATAATCAGATTTTCCTGTTCCATAAACTGCAGAGTTGTAAGGCTCGTGATTGTTGTGTTATCTCCTAATTAATGAGAATAAAAACAGATCCACTTGATCAGATTGAAAACTCTTGTTCTACTTGTATCAAAATGAAAATTCTCGTTTTACTTAATCAGAAAGAAAGCTTTCTCAAAACTTGATCAGAATAAAATCTCTCGCACTACTTGATTGAAATAAAAGCTCTCATCGTACTTGATTAAAATAAAAGCTGGCGTATATCTTGATCAGAATGAAAGCTCTCGTCCTAGTTGACCAGAGGGAAAGCTATCACACTACTTGATCAGAATAAAATCTCTCGCACTACTTGATCAGAATAAAAACTCTCGAGTTACTTGATTAGAATAAAAGCTAGCGTATCACTTGAGCAGAATGAAAGCTCTCATACTATTTGATGAGAAGCTCTTGTTCTACTTAATTAAAATGAAAGCTATTGCACTTTTTGATCAGAAGCTCTTATTTTACTTAATCAGAATGAAAGCTCTCGCACTATTTGATCAAAATAAGAGCTCTGTAATATTACGAGTTGAATATGATTTTTTTGCAATAAATGAATGAAATTTTTATTTTTTAAACTTTTCAATAAAATATTTCTCTCAGTTTGTGAGTCTACCAAATATTAGAGTTTAATTTGCTGACAATTATAGTCCTTATCTGAGAAAAAAATTTAATTTTTTAATGAAAAATGCAGAATGCTGGCATAAAACTACTTAATGAAGCGTAAATATTAGAACAAAGCAAAAATTTATAAACTCAACTGTCTAAATATTTTTTTTATTTCTTATGAAACTATAATTTATGCTTGTAGCATTTTAAGAACTCATTAATTTATATTTTTAAAGAATTTAAATTTTTATAGCTTATATAATAAGCTTCATTTTTAAGCTATATAGCTTCTATTTATTTAATATATCTATTTTAATTAAATACACTTTTAAACTCTCTTAAGTTCACCTATATTATATTAGTATCTCTTCTTATAACATTCAAAAATGGAATTGGTACACGTAAGAAAATAATTTGCACACATTAATTGGTACAGATAATGTATGCTGTAAAAAATACTTTTAAATCACTATTTCTACAATTTCAATATATATAATCAATTTTACATGATGGTAATCAATTTTATATGATGGCCATATCAAGGTAATGGTTTTATAATTCAAAGCAATTATCATGAGTGTCACAATTCAAAATTGTAAGTTAAAACATTTTCATACTTTTATTCTATATTTAAGAGCAAATTTTGAAAATTTAAATATAATAAAAATAGGAGATATATCATGGTGATATATAATTCAGATGTTATTTTAAAATAATAAAACTTTTTAAAAAAAAATATATCTACAATCAGGAGTAGAAATATTATATATTTATTTAATTCAAACAAAAAATATTTCATTAATAGATGATTTTTTATACTATTTAAATAAAATACTATAATATATTATAATAAATAAACCTGAAACGTCCTCACTTAATAAATGATTAACAAAAGAAATATAAATTCTCTGTTTTTCCTGACTAGAATAACTCATCCTTTTCTCGGATAAAAAAAATATTCAAGAAATGATATTTTAATTTTGCTTTTTAAAGTAATATATGAAGAACACAGATGTGAATAAAATTTTTTAAAAAAATATATCTACAATCAAAAGTAGAAATGTAATATATTTATTTAATTCGAAAAAAAAATTTCACTAATCGAGGAATTTTTTTTAAAATTTTAAATAAAATACTGTAATATATTATAATAAATAAATCTGAAACTTTCTCACTAAATAAATGATTAACAAAAGAAATATAAATTCTCTGTTTTTCCTGACTAGAATAACTCATCCTTTTCTCGGATTAAAAAACATATTCGAGAAATGATATTTTAATTTTGCTTTTTAAAATAATATTTTTTTATACTATTTAAATAAAATACTATAATTTATTATAATAAATAAACCTCAAACTTTCTCACTAAATAAATGATTGACAAAGAAATATAAATTCTCAGTTTTTCCAGACTGGAATAAATAATTTTTTTTCTCGGATTTAAAAAAAAATCATGAAATGATATTTTAATTTTGCTTTTTAAAGTAATATTTTTTCATACTATTTAAATAAAATACTATTTTATAATATATATTTAAATAAATAAACCTGATAATCTATAAATATTGTAATAAATAATCTATAAATATTTAAATAAATAAACCTGAAACTTTTTTACTAAATAAATGATTAACAAAGAAATATAAATTCTCAGTTTTTCCTGACTAGAATAACTCATTTTTTCTCGGATTAAAAAAATATTCCAGAAACGATATTTTAATATTGCTTTTTAAGGTAATATTTTTCTATACTATTTAAATAAAATACTATTTTATAATATATATTTTAATAAATAAACCTGATAATCTATAAATATTATAATAAATAATCTATAAACATTTAAATAAATAAACCTGAAACTTTCTCACTAAATAAATGATTAACAAAGAAATATAAATTCTCAGTTTTTCCTGACTAGAATAACTCATTTTTTCTCGGATTAAAAAAAAATATTCTAGAAATGATATTTTAATTTTGCTTTTTAAAGTAATATATGAAGAACACAGATGTGAAAGTCCTGTGGAGACACTGATGGTTAAATAGAACGAACAGTTCTGAAAATAGAACGAACAGTTCTGAACTTCAAAAAGAAAGAAATTACTATGATTGGCGTGAAGTTATTAATTTCGTGGCGAAAGCTTGCTTTCAGTTTGTTTTCCACAGCTTTTTCTTTTTTCGTAAAGAAAAAATTTTAACAAGGATTCGGGTGACAGAGAAATTACTCTTTACCTGAGCGACAGTTTAATCACTCTGTAAGATTCTCTTTCGATTTCGTTGCCTGGGATGCGAACTTTCCAATTAAAGAAAATTACATTTCCTCACAACTATGCTTGGCGCAGTTATTTTTTTTATATAATATGATACTAAAGGGAAGAAAATATTATATGACCCATCAACTGATAAAGTTAAAGATATAAATATATAAATAAAATTTTTACAACTACATTTCGCAATGATATTAATTTCAAATTTTAATTTCGTTTGTTATTTTATATATTCAAGCATTTTAAGATTACTGATTTAAGCAAAAATAAATTAATAAGTAAATTTTCTTTTCATTTATGTGAATTTCGTTTTATGTCTGAGCTTAAGATTTCTGTTTATCAGTTTCTCATCTTCTTAGAAAGTGTAGCATCTTTTTTGCTCCAGGTGATTTCTTTACAGTATTTGATTAAATAAAGTTATATAATTATTGCTTATAATATATTATTAGAATTTAAATTTTATAATTGAAAAAGTTACATGAACAAAAAATTTGCGAAGTAAAATTCATAAAATAAATTTTCTGAATATAAATTTCTCAATGATGTAGATACGAAAATTTAATTTCAGTAATTTTAAATATTAAGATTGCTTGGTTGAATAGTTTAAAGAAGAAAAATTCTAATAGAATTACCGCACTGTGAGTTAATCATATTTTTGGTGCAAACAAAAACATATTTCTGGTACAAAAATTTATATGTACAATACTTAATACATTCATTCAGTAATTCTTCCTCTAATATTGTAAAGGTTTACCGAAAATACGGGTTTTCAAAATTCTAACTCTTTGAATCACATAATTAGTAAAAAAAATACAAAACTGAAAAATAAAATGAACCAAATGAATGGTTTTTATAGCATGAGTAAAATTATCATGATGGAATTAGCAAACTTTTTCGCATATTATAATACCATATTTTATTGTTAATTTTACGAAAATCATTATTAAAACGCATTGGTAAGAATTACCTAATTTTTCATCATTCCCTTAGAATCAAATTTAAGCTAATTTTTTTCCTCTATATTCTACTGTCTCTGACCAAAATTTTTTTATTAATGTGTAATATAGTTACAATACTTACTTAAAAACTGCAGCTCCGTAAGTAAGATTAATAACATTTGTTTTAACAAAATGAAAATATTATTTTTTTGTTTTCTAACAAAACCATTAATTTTGGAATTAATTGTAATTCGTTGTACTTGAGATGAAGTGAGTAATCAATGCTGTACTATCTTATTTAGTAGTACATTTTAAAATTATCTCCTTCAAGTTTTTCGTAAGAAGTAAAAGTTTTAATGTTTTTTTTGAAAATGACAGTGATTATCTAATAATAGTTTATAGAAGAAAACAAACTGCTTCGTGGGACTCATTTCTCCCAAATGAATTCTTCAAAGAAATAATATTATAAATATATTCAGCATAAAAAGAAGTTTTACAACCATAAAAAACTATCAAAAAGCTTGGCACCTGAAGGAGGAAGATATTTTATAATTTTGTAACTGTCGTTAAACAGCCGACTAAATTTTGAGTTTACGACTACCAATGCTTAACTACCTAGCCCTGCAATTTTGATCCGAATCCAGAAGACAAAGGGAACTACTGGAACAAGTATTGGGAGAATTTCGTCTTCGTGGAGGACTGTTTGAGGGAACTAACCTGAATTTGCGAAACATGGAGAGGAAAACCACGAAAACCTCCCAAGTTTAGCCTGACGGCAAGGATTTTCTGACCGTCTTCCACTGAAGATATTTTACATCAGCACTGTGGTTGGTGCAAGTCGGATGTCGAATACCAGACATTGCTGGGATAGTAAAATCTGAACCTCGTTGGGAGGCTAGCACTCTATCTTCTGTCCCACCACGGGTCTAGAAGGAGATATTTAAAGTACGAAATATAATACACCATTGAAAATAAATGTTATATATATAAAATGATTCGTAATATACAGCCTCGTTCTATAAATTTTAAATTCTCGTCAAGTTAAGAGAAACGAATTACGCACATTAGGGGCAGCACATTAATATTATAACGAATTAAAAAAACATCTAGCTATTGAAGTTACATGGATGAATACTGAAAAAAGCGAGACTGAAAATCAAAAATCTAAATTTATTGCTGGCGTACAAAAGAGAGGGTATCAATAACAGCTATTTAACCATTTTCAAGCTTAATCAGGCAATCAAAATAGTTTCTCATGTTTATTTATAGTGCTCCTTTCAAAATAGCTTTTTTTAAATTCTTTTTAGCTGCTAATGAAGCAGTATTGATATTTAAGGAAATGGTAGACATCGAACATACGATCAAAGCAACATGTAATTCCCTATGTTTAAACTTGTCTTTCGATTACTCAGCATTAAAAAATGTTGAAATATGTTTAAATTTAAAATTCAATATTTTCCTCAATTCAATATTTTTGAAAAATAATTAGTTTAACTCGAAAATTGCTGGGATGAAAGAAAAGTATTATTCCTTCAGAAGTGTAGTCAGTGAGTAAGGACAAAAGATCCAAAACTTTAGTTCCATACGAGTCTCAGTTTCTCTGGAGCACTGTAAAAATTTACGGCACTTTGGGTGCATCATCCATAAAATCCTTTTTACCGTAAAATCTGGTTTTCCCGTAAAATCCTTTTTTCTGTAATTTAACAGCGTAATTTAATCAACGTGAAACAACAAATGTATGCTAATTATTACTTTAAAAATTACGGTATATCAGATTTTCGATCCGTAACATGTCCCAGTAAAAAAAAATTTAAAAAGTCATTTTTAACAGTGCAAGATTGTACAGAAGAAAGGCTTTTCATGATCATTAAGTGAAAAAAATAATCATTAAGTTAAAAAAAAAGCAATAAAACATTTGTTTAATTAGAAACTCAATGGGATGGAAGATTAAAATAAAAACATTAAAAATCTTCTCATTGAGTAATAAAGCATTCAAAGTTTTAGTTTCATTTGAAATTCTATGCCAGGAAGGAAAGAAATTAAATATTGAAGATAATGATCATTGAGCCAAAATACATCCAAAGCTTTCGTTTAGTTCAACGGAAGTAAGAAACAGAATTAAGTCACAAAAATTTATTATTGATTAAAAAACCTTCAAAATTTTAGTTACATTCGAAGTCTAGTGGGTGGAATAAACTGAAATAAATATTAAAATCTGTATCATGTGGAAAATCCGTAATATGTTCCAGTAAAAAAAAAAAAATTAAAAAGTCATTTTTAACAGTATAACATTGTACAGAGTAAAGGTTTTTTTAAAAAAAATGATCATTAGGTTAAAAAAAAAACACAATAAAACATTTGTTTAATTAGAAACTCAGTGGGAGGGAAGAACAAAATAAAAACATTAAAAATCTTCTCATTGAGTAATAAAGCATTCAAAGTTTTAGTTTCATTTGAAATTCTATGTCAGGAAGGAACGAAATTAAATATTGAAGATAATGACCATTGAGCCAAAATACATCCAAAGCTATCGTTTAGTTCAACAGAAGAAAGAAACAGAATTCAGTCACAAAAAATTTATTATTGATTAAAAAACCTTCAAAATTTTAGTTGCATTCCAAGTCTAGTGGGTGGACAGAACTGAAATAAATATTAAAATATGTATCATGTGGAAAATCCGTAACATGTTCCAGTAAAAAAAAAAATTAAAAAGTCATTTTTAACAGTGTAAGATTGTACAGAGTAAAGGTTCTTTTTAAAAAAATGATCATTAAGTTAAAAAAAACAACAATAAAACATTTGTTTAATTAGAAACTCAATGGGAGGGAAGAACAAAGTGAAAACATCAAAAATCTTCTCATTGAGTAATAAAGCATTCAAAGTTTTAGTTTCATTTGAAATTCTATGTCAGGAAGGAACGAAATTAAATACTGAAGATAATGATTATTGAGCCAAAGTACATCCAAAGCTTTCGTTTAGTTCAACGGAAGTAAGAAACAGAATTAAGTGACAAAAAATTTATTATTGATTAAAAAACCTTCAAAATTTTAGTTACATTCCAAGTCAAATGGGTGGAAAGAACTGAAATAAAAATTAAAATATGTATCATGTGGAAAAAAAAGCATTCAAAGCTTTACCCTCCCTCAAAATTCAAAGTGAAGAAAAAATGAGTGGTAAAAGCCGTATTTTATCATTGTCCTATATAGAGGACAGCTACAGTTTGTTGAATGTTTACAGCTGATATTGTTATATTTAATAACATTTAACTTCTAAAATAAATCTTGCGAAGGATTAACACTAATTAGAATCATTTTATGATTAATTTTAAGTCTTTCGAATTTTTTTTTATATTTTCGAAAATAGCTACTTTTTGCTAATTTATTTGACACTGATTAAAATTTAAATATTTGCAAGAACAAAACCATAAGTTTGTTTTAAAAATTTATTTACCCCAAGCTTTCAATATTACATATGAATAAAAACTGAATCGAAAAATGTATACTTAAACTTGTTTTACAAGTGATTCAGATGTTTTCCTATATAGAGGACACTTGTAAAATCCCCTGCTATAGGCGCCCACCAAAGTAACTCAATCACATCCGGGTTTCTCGAAGCAAAACAACATTGTTTGCTTTCAGAATTACTACTCATCGGTCATGAGGTTTAGTCACGTAGTTGCGCTATCTTTTGGAGGGAAAAGAATGAACTCAGATGTGAGCTTTGCATTCAATGCGTATCCATTTTGGGAGAAAGTGTCGAAAATGTGTCAGAGATTTTTAACAATTGAAGAGGCTCATGACTATTTACTGTGATTGAGCGATGAATTTGATAGTGGACCTGAAATGGAAATATTACCACTTAATTCAGACGTAGTCACTGATGATGAAGACATTGATGATACCAGTACTAGCATTGAACATAGACTCGTTATATTTGATGAAAAACCACAAGAAGAAACTGCAGGAACTGTTGAAGTTAGAAGGGGAAAAACTCCTGAAGAAAAAAAAATATTTTATCAACAATATAGACTAATCGAAAACCGAAATGTTTTGCCAGTTTCTGAGTCATTTCATAGATAACATCATCAAAAAATAGTAGCCATGATTTCATGAAAATCACATGTTGAAATTATCGAAATGATGGCTAAAAACATGATTGTAAAAACAGTTTTCGAAAGTAACAAGTATGCTAGACAAAAAAATTATCAAGATTTTAATCTTAAAACTGATGAATTGAAGCAATTTTGTAGGAGTTATGTTCTTAAGCGGTTATCACATTTTGCTTAGAGAAAAAATGTACTTTGAAAATGCTCCCGATGTTAGAACAGCACCTGTCAGAATGCAATGTCAAAAAAAGCACTTCGATATCAAGAAATAATAACAGTTTAATTATAACACTGCTATTGATTCATCAAATCGATAATACAGAGTTCATCCGATTTATGAACAGTTACGATTTATGAAGCTATGCAACAGTTTGGTGAGTTTTTGGAACATTTAAGTATTGATGAAAGAATGGTTCATTCGATAAAAATGGTTGCAAAATGAATATGAAAGGGAAACCACTGAAATTTAGATACAAGCTTTGGATGCTCACATCTTTCGATGGCTATAATTTTCATATAATATCAAGGAGCAACGAAAGTTATTGAGTGTGACAAAAAGAAAAAAAAATGATTATTTCAAATGGTTGTTGAAAATGCGTTATCAATAGTTGAAACTCCGGCAAAGTACAAAAGTTTTTGGATAACTTTTTCACATCGTACGATGTTTTCGTTAGCCCAAAAAAGGAAGATCTTCTTCGCTACAGGAAATGTAGGAGAGAATATAATGAGATAATGCCCATTAAAATCTTCTAAAATCATGTAATATCCGATCGTAAGTTTGACTCTAGAAATGAAATTGCAGCTGTTCGTTGGAATGATAATAGAGTAGTATCATTAATAACTAATTTTGAAGAAACGAGATGCTTCACAAAAATCGAGAAAAGAATAAAGAGTGGGAAGCAGAAAGTAGACATACCATCATGTATTATTTCTTATGACAAGTAAACGAATGGGGTAGACTTGTTTGACAATCTCAAGGAAACATATCGCTCATGGGCTCCAATAGCGGCACAACTCAAAAAATCAAGTTTTGAGTTAAGTGGGTTTAAAGTTCTCATTGCTAAGCAAAATACATAAGAAATGCTTTAGTTTGCTTAAACAAAGATTACCTTCAAGTTGAATTATGAGTTGTGCTAGTATTGCTGCTGAATGAATGTGTCTTTTCATATTTACATCTGTTCTTAGTCCAAAACGCATGTTTTTTGTGTTGTGCCACTATTGCAGCGCATGAGTGATATTGTTCTTCCATATAAGGAACAAAATGGTATTGGCCATTATTCATAAATGCATTTGAGATATCATTGGTTACAGCATGGTAACTTTCCAAACTTTTTGTGCCGAACAGACTCTAGAACTCCTCGAATTTCATTGACACATTACAGTAGCTTACCTAGGATAGATCGTACCTCGAAATATTGCGGAAAGAAGCTTAGGCGTTCAACAAGGAAACCGAGACCACTTGAAATAACATACTCTTTATATATTAATAAGAAATCCGACTGGAAAAAAATGCCGTTTTCAGCTTAAAAACTGTACAAAAAAAACCTAAAACTGTGTGCCAAAAATGCAATTTAGGACATTGCGTCGAATGTTTCCTGTAAACCAAGAGGCTTGATTGCAAAACATTTAGTAGTGGATTGAACCATCTTCCTATATTTAGGACAGCTTGTAAACATTAAACCATTAAAGTTTTGATGAGTTTTTTGAATGTTATGTTTTACTTGATATTTCATTAGTATGGGATCGAATTTTTTTTTAAGAAATATTAATTCTTTAAATGTAGTAAGATGAGAGTTAAGCAGTCAAAGTTTCATCATCACTCGATTCTCAGCACGAGGAAATAACACAACAACTCACAATAATATCATGTTCAAAGTTAGACAAAAACTTGCTTTTCGTTATTTTAAAAGAAACTTAGGGAAAATTTTAAGCATTAAATTAAGTACCTACATTTACTGTATTTTTGTCTCCCTAACTCCTGTAAATATTATTAAGAGTTTTATATTCCTTTAAATATTTACGAATCACTGGCGACTCCCATGAAAAAAAAATTCATCATATCCAAATAAAATATTGAAAATAAATCTTGCAGAGATAATTTTACTTTTAGTATTCTTTAAGAATGGAAATATTTATTTTTAGTTTATTGCGCACTTAATTCATCGAAAAACTTTAATTTCCTCAAATTTAAGATCAAATTATTTTAATATAAAATACTTTAATTTATCACCAAATCGATTACAAAAATAATTCAACCGAATGATTGATTGGCTAACAGTTCACTGATTTTGAATCGATCTTCAGTTCTGCTCATTTAAAGCGTAAAATTTAATCAAAGATAAAAACGAATGCTTTCGTCATCCCTAGTGGTTTAGAAGAAAAAATCTATATAGTCATAAATTCCAAGCTTTCAAAGTTTTTGTCCGTTAAAGGAATAAATTTGAATAGTTTCTAATGGAAACTAATTAAAAAATATAGGATTAAAATACTTTCTTTGTTCAAAAAATTTAATTAGTGTATATTTTGCTTATTTTAGGGTTCAGGAGAGCTTTTAATAAACTCATAAATAAATATCTCGGAAATATTAACTTATTTATTTCTTCATTCACATAAAGTGAAAAAATATAATTATGCTTTATTTCAAAGGTTTCTTCCTTAAGATCACACTTAATAATTTCAATTAAAATATAAATAAAAATAATTTAAACTTACTTTTTTTTCTTTCACTTAAAATGCTTTTATTTAAATTGAAGTTGGGTTAGAAAGTCAATAAAAATTCAAATACACTAAAATAAAAGTTAAAAAATATGTATATTCTTGGGCAATGTTTTGAATTTTTTTTATTTATATGGCTTTTGTGTATAACTAATTATTTTTGGAAATTTTGATACACTTTTATATCAAGTTGCAGAAACTAAAATCACGATTCATTGACTTTCAGTAGAGTATTTATTTAGCTACATAGAAACTCTTTAAATGTTGTCAGAAGAATTTTCAGAGAATGTGAAAAACAAATTTTGTAAACCGTTTTTTATAAACTTTGTCTCTTTGGATTGAAACCTTTATTGTTTACAGGGCATGACCTTCACATTGATTTTTACATAAAATATATCTGACTCAACCACAATATCTGCTGGAGTTGTTATTTAAAAAAAAAACACAAAACTGTCTGTTCTTTAAATTAAAAACAAAAATACGCTCGTTCCAAATTTGCAACATGTATTTTACTTCCTGAATAACTTATATTTTAAGATAAAGACCTTGAGTTTTCGAACCTAGAAACTATACAGAAAAACTTAAGTCCATCTGGCGTAAAATTTTAGGGCGATTGCTTAACACCAAAGTGAAGTAGTACCAAGTAGAGTTCATGACTCTGCGAAACACGAATAATACTATTTCACGCTACTTGGTGTATAGGAGCTGCCACAATTTTCAGCATTCAGTAACACTAATATTTAAAATTGCATTAAGATAAGAAATACAAAAGAGTATACATATTTTTACAAAATAATCTAAAGTAAGAATAATAAATTTTGGAAGCATGCATACACTAATTTTTAAAATAAAATAAATTTGCAAACATACGCTTTGCACAGAGAGAATATAAAAAAAAAATGAATTAAAACTAGGCTTAACAGAGCTGAAGAGGACTGAAATTATTTATTATAAAATTATTTCTTGCAGTTTACGGTGACTTAATTAAAATACAAACATCCTTTTCTACACAACTAAAAGCATGCATGCATATTTTATCGGCGAACGTCAGTTTATGTAAATGAAAAGCAGAAATGAATTACATAATGACTAAACGCCGAATCGTAATCGATTTTAAACAGTTACAGACGTATCAAAATTGCGACAACATTGGAGCTTTTGGAAGAGAAAATACTTAACAGGTGGTGTAAAGACGCGTGATCTTGGTGTTAACTTTTCTTTCTTTCTTTTTTTTTCTTTTTTTTTTTGAATTTTAGGTGCTAAGAGCTTTCAGACAGTCTTTGAATCGTATTTGAACTTTCGATTTTTAAACTTGAAAAAGGTATTCCTTCGAATATTTTTTTGCGGGGGGGGGGGTTGTTGTTCATCATTAAATTTTGATTATTTTATTTAGTGTACATGAAAGAAAAATATCTAAAATTTACTAAGCAACATAATTTTAATTTAAGTTCAAGTATTTTTCAATTATTTAAGAATTATCATTTTTGCTACTGTAATCCCTTTTAAACAGAAATCGACTGTTTACTTTCTTCTTTTGTACGTTAACACACAAACATATTCTTTTGTGTTAAATTTAATAGTTAAATAACAATGAAATTTTTTTCAAAAACGAAAAAAAACTTACCAATGTTATTTTATCATTCGAATTTTTCAAGTGGTAATCTAGTTTTGACTACCATACTATTTCAATAAGGTAAGTATTTATATTTAAAATCACTGCGTAGTGCGCAGTGACGCAAGTGACGCAGTGATGCAGAGACTGTAATAACAGTCACTGCGTTATCTAAGCTAAATTAGTAGTTAACTAAAGAAATTTAAAGATTTTCAGCAAAATAAATTTTTGCCTCATCTTAATATTTTTGGCTACACATTAATTGGTTTTTACAATAATCAATAATTTGATTCGATCTTTTTACAATAGGAGTTTGGAGTAACCTCATGTTTTCAAGCTACCAAAATTACTTCTATTTATAAAGATTAATTTAATACCAACTTTCCTACAAATAAGAAACTCAAAATCGTAATTCAGTGTTAACTGCAAGAAAGTGGTAATGTGTGTAAGATTTATTATTAACTTATAATACTCGATTGCTATTATATTTCAGAAATTCCCTCTATTGACTTATATATACTAATTTGCATCAATTTTATTTTATACCGGAACTCAAAATTTGTTTTTATTGGTATTGACGGAATTTCTTTGATATCGTTCGTAAATTTTATTGCTGCAATATTCCGTAAGCCTCATTGCTACATGTTTGTCAATAAATACTGATATAAATCGATGGTATTTTCTTAAAGTTTTATTATTATTGAACTTGAATACTCGTTTACTTACATATTTCAGGACGAACTTTCACAAGTTGCTGTTATTAATAAATATTATTATTATTTTTTTAATGGCGGGCACTTGGGGATTGTCCCATTGGCCACAGAAAGGCCAGAACTGCAACTCTCTTCTCGTTACCCTGTGGGCACCTGTGGCTAAGCCACGGTGGTGGAGCAGCGTTGCCCACGTCACACAACCACAAACCCGTTTATAGAGCGGGTCACATTTACACATTCACACAAAGAGAGAAGGACGTAGAACACAGAGAGAGAAAGAAACATTCATGCCCTGAGCAGGATTCGAACCCGTGGGCAGTGGCTCCGCAGTCAGACACGCTAACCGCTCAGCCACCTGGTCGGCTTAATAAATAAATATTGATTTAATACCTACTTTCCATTACATACCAAACTCAAAATCTGATTTCAGCGTAACTGGAAGAAAATGATATTGCTAATAAAATCTATTGTTATCAACTTATAATGCTCAATTGCTATTATATTTCAGTAATTCCCTTTATTGTATTACATATACTAATTTACATCAATTTTATTTCAAATGAGAAACGTAACATCTGTTTTTATTGATATTAACAAGAAATCATTGCTTTTGATAATAAGTTTCATTACTGCAATTTTATTACTGCTGTAAGTTTCATTATTTTATGTTAGTAAATAAATACTGATATAAATCAATGGTATTGTTCTTAAGTTTCACTATTATTAAATTTGGCGGCTCATTTACTTACATATTTCTGGAATTTCCCTGTATTAACCTTATAAATACTAATTTTTATCAATTTTATTTAGCATAATTAACTAAAATTCCCTTTTTATTGGTCATGAAAAAAAATAAGAAAATACTTACCTTGTAATTCTTTCCTGTTTTCTTATTAGAAGAGTTTTCCTCGACTTACTTATAAGTACAAATTTTAATTAAGTATATTTTATGTGGATTTCGAAATCAGATTTGATTTTGATTCCAAGACAACTTTCGATATTACTATTTACTTGTTAGAATGTTTACAATCATCAGAGAGATACTATATTTCTTGATGGTCATTTGATGGAACTTTTAAATCAAAATAATTTTATCCTGTGAGAAAACAGATAATGAAATTCAATCCAATGAACATTTCCCAATAACCAAATGAGAACTCTCAATAAGAGATTTCCTTCGAGAATTTTATTGACTCTTGCTCAAATAACTTTCTCTTCATAACTTGGGAAAGTCTTTATTTACTCAATGCTAAATGAATCTTCTCGAATATAACTTTTCTTAGTATTGTGGTGAAGCTATCTCCACTTTCTTCAAATATTTATCTTAAAATATGAAAGAAGTAGTCGAGATCTTTTTCAGAAGTTTTTCTTTCTTTTAGCTGCCTACTGAAAAAGTCAACTTCAATGTGGATCTTGAAAAGGAGAGGAAAACATGTTTACTTTGCAAGAGAATCGTATTTGGTTTTCTTTAAAATTGGTCGCAGATTTCAGAGTAAATTAGTTCCAAGCAAACAATTCAAAGTGATATTTGAAAACATAAGATGAGTGATTTCTTGACACTTGCCTTAGGGCTATGTTATTTTTAATAAATCAATGATTTTAAAAATTATATTAAAGTTATTAATATCATATTTCATAGTTTATATTTTGATACACAGTTCAGTTAAAATATATTGATATAATTTTTGTTACGAAGTTCAATAACCTGGATGAACTTTGTATCAGACATTAATATTGTAAAATATTTGTAGTAGTATAAATATACTATCTAATACTAAGTTCGATTGGACAAGTAAAGAATTAGCTTTAATAAATAAAATTTAATAATTATTTTTTCTTCTTCTTTTTGGGGATCCACCATATTGATTTTATAATTTTGACATCGTTGCAGAAAACGAAATTGAAAATCACCCTCATAACTCGTAATTTCATTGTTTTTTTAATTATTTAAAGAAGAAAAATCTAAATACCAAACCTGATTAAGCTATAAAATTCATTATTTTGTCTGGCAAAAGTGGCAACAACAAAAAATTCTGAATAATTTAGTTGAACATTTTCTCCTTTTTTTTTTGTCTTACATTACAATTTATAAAATTTTAATTTTTTGATTTAACATTTGTTAATTTATTAATTTATTCTTATTGATTAATATTGGCTTTTTTTTGGGTTAATTCATTTTCATATAACTCATTAACAACTTCTTGGCAATATGTTGGCAATATGTTCAACAAAATAACCCATTAACTCAAGAGAAATCTCGTGACGTAATGTAGTGGGTGATAACAATTTTATGAATATCCAATTTCATGAGCATCCAATATATAATCAGTGTTTTATGGTTCAAAAATGAAGTTTTAATTGATCAACAAGTACACTCAAAATTCGATACCAAACATTTCTGATCAGGTATGTATTTTATACACATTTTATATGATTTATTAGACACGGTATGTAATTTTATAAATGAAATAAAATTTGTTTAAATACATATTTCAGTACGAATTATTATTTTTTCACATAAAGGACATTAACCATTTTTGCAAGCCACTAGTTTAGACATTTATTTATCTTTTTTTAGAATTAATGACCTAATCAGCTACATTGAACAGTAGAGGTTGGTCAAAAAACAAATTACATCGGGAAAATTTAACGTACTATTATTTTTTATTTGTTTTTAAACTCGAAACATAATTTAGCAGACAGATCGAATTGTAAATATTGAAAAAGGATTAAGTGCAAAAAAAAACTCATTTCTTAAAACATCGTTTAGAATATCGATGTTTCTTATTCCAAAAGATTTAAAGATTATATTTGGTGAAATAAGAGTGATTAAAATAAAAGTATTAGTTCTTTACCCTTGAAGTATCAACAAAGACAAAAAAAAATCTGTTAAAATTATTGTTTTGCATGTAAACGATATTTCCGGTTAAGGAACGAAAATATAATACTAATAAATCCAAAATTTGCTGTATTTAAACCACTCTTTTGGAAATTTTTCAGCTCATATGGTAACGGTTTACCCACAATAATAGTTTATACAATTATAGTTTTTATTACCACACATTTTGAAAAAAAAAATACAAAAAATAAAAAATTAATTTAATCGAATAAAAGATTTGTCCTGATCAAGGTATCCTGTTAAAATTCTCAAATTATACTAATAGTTATTTTGTTCTTAAAGTGAATTTTCTTTTTATTAGTTAGAGATCCTCGGTAAAAATAACCGAGCTTTTTGCTGCACCCATAGAATCAGAAACACGGTAAAATTTACCAAATTGGAGAAGTTTCGTCAATATCTATTTCACCCAGAGTGTAGTTTTAACTATATTTTCCTGTGTTATGCATAAAATCAAATAACTTAAAAAATATTAGTAATTTCTCAAAAACATTATAGTGGCTGAACTATATTAAATATTTTTTTTAAACCATCGATTCATATCTACGTATGGAACACAGTAATATTTCATATGAACTAAGCATTTTACTACTTGTAACAAAATACCAACTATGTTTGTGCCGTGCAAGAAACTCTGCTTTCCTTAAAGAACAATTTAGAATTCGACTCATACTACGTCCAAAGAGATGATTAGGCTCACTTGACTTTACGAACGAACATAAGGATAAAAAACACATCTCGACGACTTGCATACGAATAAAACTAGGAAAACTAGAGAAAAAACAAGTTCATGCAAGTCCGGCTCATTTAGTGTCACTGTCTTCTTGCTCGAATAAAATTCGAGTAGATTTGTTATTCTTGCTTCGTTAAGTTCTTCGATCTTTGCAGGGTATTCTTAAGGTGAATATATTCTGAATACAGAAAAAGCTGGAGTACGTTTCGTGCAATGCGTTTAGATCCAAACCTTTGTCATATCAAGCAATCTGAAACGACTAGAATATAAAATCAATGTCATCGTATCATTTAGTGATTTTCATGTTGTCGTTTGCATTTGCATTTTATCTCATGTTTATCTGGTTTGATGCAATAAAAAAAGTTTTTTCTCTCAAAAAAACTGGATCTTTCATTATTTTAAACCAATGGAGAATAGATATAAGCCAATGAACGCTAAATACACTACGGTACTCGGATATGTTTTCAATTGCATTTTATTATCTTGTTCAAAAAATCGATGGCAACATTAAGTCTAGTAAGTATTCGATAGTCCTGCAGCCGCATGAAATAACAATTCGTAGAGAAAAATATGGTATATTTAAAGTTATTGTGATTTTATAACAATAATTCATGACAATTGGGTTACGATTTCTCAATGCTAATTTCAGTAGTGGTCCTAAAAGGCAATGTGAAGAAAAGTCCCAATTTAGCTAATACTTTGATTGTAGTAAAGTCACTGCAAATCTGCATTGCTAGGCTTACAAAAAGTTGCAAAATTCACAAATTGTGCTTCTGTTTTTCTTCTAGAAGAAAATATCTCTTAAAATTGGCTATTTTTATTGAGAAAAAAAGAATGTCCAAGATTACTAGAATATGCTAAAGTTAACCGTGCTTCAGACTCTATGCTATACAAAAAGCTCGGTATTTTTAACCGAATCGAAATTGTAATCGAAGATTTGGTAAAATTAACAATAAAATGTGCCTTCATTATATAATAATAAAATGTGATAAAATTTGGTAAATTTTGTAAAAATTTACAATTTTATTAGCAAAGCTTAGATCTTGGAATACAAAAAAAAAATATTCGGGCAAATTTACTTTTCATTTTTGACTTTTTTAATGTTAGGGGAAAAGAACTATACCATATAAAATACCACATATTTAAATAATTTATTCTCAGATTTCTATGTTCTTTCACAAATATGCTAGATAACTTCTTTCTTATGTCTTTAAAATATTCTGTGCATGAAAATGCAATGAGTATAAAGAAGGTATAGATTGATAGATAGATAGATAGATAATATAATATAAGTTAAAAACATCAAATATTTGCTATAATATCTAGTCTCTATGTTAGGAGGTTATGCCCATATTTAAAACACTTGCCCCCTGGAACTCTTTCAAGTAATGAAAGAAAAGTAAACTTAACGTAAACCTTTTTTTAAATGCTTCTACCAGATAACAAAAAAAAAATAGACTTTTTTCATTCTTCCAAGGCTACAACATTATACAACACGATGCTTTTTCGAGCTATAGGATGATATAGTTACAATTGCTGTATTACTTTTTTCAAGTCTTGGGTTCCAGTTTTCTACTAGCAAGCTGGTGTCTGCTTTGTCTTTTTTTAGGCGAAATTGATTTAACTAACCATACCGCTGCAATTTAGTTATTTTTCCACGTGTTTTTTTTTTTTTTTTTTTTTTTTTAAGCAAAACCTTCCAATCATCCCAAACATATCAATTTTACACATCCCCAGATGATGATTTTATGAAATTTGAAAAATCCTTAGTTCTATTCACTAATTCCGATTAAGCTCTTTCTGATTTTGGGACATAAAATTCTGTAAACAGCTTTTGAAATAGCAAAATTTTAGTTATTGGAAATGCGGAAATATAATATTAAGCTCAATTTTCAAATTGTACCAAAAAACGTTTTTTTTAATCAGAGAACTTCGTTATTTTTCTGAAAAGCACTGGCATAATCATGGTGGAAACAAAGTGCATTTTTCAGTAATTAACGTAATAAAATGTATTTTGCCTTTTTTTTTTTAGAAAAATTCATGTAAGCTGTAAATAACCATTCTAGAAAAAATATTAAGAAACACTTTGATGTAACTTTCAATTATAAAACTCAGTCCTAAATCAAACGTGTTAGTAACGTGTGATTTTAAATCGCTCTTTAAATTCAATTAATAATTTCATCAAACTCTAGAATTTCGAAAGCATTCAAAACTAAGTTATTCATTTTTTGAACTTTGGTCTTTCCACAAGTACTAGAGCCATGTTCTTTAATTAGTTTTGTCACAAGGGAGACTTAAAAATTCTTTGGATGCAGGTCTAAGTTCTTTCATACATTTAGTTCATAACATTTTTAATATAAAATTTTACCCAAAGAAAATATATAAGAATGCGCTGTTTTAAAACGCCGAAAGAAACAAATGTTTTTTATGATCATATTTTAAATTTCTTTCTTCTGAGAAAAATGATGAAATAGCTGGTCTTACAAGAAAAAACTTTTAAAGATAGAAAACGAAATGAGAAACTTTATTTTCATGTCTTTTATTTCATTTTTTGACTGAGTTTAAAGTTTCTCACTTTAATGTTAGGGGAGCTAAACAACAACCGCGTTGATTGGTCGAATCCAGTAGAGCGTTAATGCGTTTCACTGGAAACACTGCTGCTCCCAAACTCAGTACTATTTCAGCCCCAGTTTTTCTAAAACAGATACCAATTCCGTACAAGATGGTGATAAAAACAAAATAAAAATGTAAAAACAAGTTTAAATCTTCAATCTTTCACTGGATATTGGAACTTTAATATACACGTTGAATTTTTTTCTTTTATTCTTGCGTTCCTAATTAGGCGTGCACTTTTGCTTAAAACTGCATTTTTTTTTTAATTTTAAGTACTTTTAAAACTGAGTCAATGTAAACTGACGATTTTGGTATTTTAAATCATAGATGATGAAAAGTTGTTATTTAAAACATAATGATTTCAGTTTTTTAATGTGAGTACAAATTTTGAATTCGCGATTCAGTTGATTTTCATTGTTTAAAACCTGAAACAACTTACAGTACAATTTTAATTTTGCTAAAATATATAATAAAGAAAACAGTGTTTTTTTAGATGTAAATATGGGATACCAATGATGCCCAACAAACCATGCAGATTATCATTTATAAAAGTATATTTCATTTAAAATATTGCTTGATCATTTTAAGCATTATGAGATAAAAATCTAATAAATTTTAATCTAATGAGGAAGTGGTGCATATTCTTCAAAACCCTAAAAAAAAAGGTAATGCTTCTTGCTCTAATGTATATAGCGCCACTCTGTGACCGAAACCTTAATTACAAGTTGAGTGATTTGTTGTCTGATTGATAAATTAGCATGGGACATGGGGTCACAAACTACAATCAGGGGGAAAAAGCAAGCAGGCTTTATAGATAGAGTGACTCCTGCGGACATACCGGAGGATGTACAGGCATTTTCAAAGTGATTCAATAATTGTTTTTAAATTGTTAGAGGCTGTGAAATGACGTCAGTTGGCACAACCACCAACAACTGTTGTAATAAAAAATGTACTGTAAAAAATTTAAGTTTAATTAAAATTAATTCTTTATTAATTTTTAATTAATTTTATATTTTAATTTAAAACTTGAATTTTTCTTTAATTTGAAATTTAAATTCTTATATAATTTGAAATTTAATTTCTTAATTAATTTTAATTTAAAATTTAAATTATTTTTATTAATTTGAAGTTTAAATTTTTAATTAATTTGAAATTTAATTTTTCAATTACTTTCAAGTTATTTTTTTGAATTGATTTTATTAATTTAATAAATTTATTAAGGCTTATTCAGTTTAAGAGATTCATACATTTTTAATGACATTACTAAAAATAGTTAAAGAGTTTTAAGCGCAATTTTCTAGAAATATATCTTTAACATTGCTCAATTTTGAGCTGTTTAGTGTACCAGATCGTTGATCAAATATGTATAATTTAAGTAAAATAATGACATTTTTACATTTAAAAATGATAATATTAATATAATAATAGTTTAATAACTATTTATTCTTGTAATAAAATAAACTCTACTTACATAACTTTAAAATAATTTTTTCTATCATTTTTATTTAAGCATTACTAATTTATAATTTTATTTTGCTTTATAAATCGAAAATAATCTCAGATAGCAAGCAACTATTTTCCAAACGCTGTATTTGCGGTATCTTTTGAGAGACACAATACGGTTTACCGGTTGATTCCTGCAAAATAGAAATGTCACAATGTCAATATTATTTTTTGAGGATTCTAAAAACTGGATAAACCTTCACAAAAGATATAATTTCGTAGCTCTTATTGCAAACCTTGCATTTGAACTTTTTTTTTCTTTGTTTGCTAAGGTTCTACTTCTCAACATTTTTTTTGTGATCATGGGTGTTGTTTTTTTTTATTCTATCTCAATGTAAAAGAGTTGTTTATGCAAGCTTAATGCAAACCTCATTTCGCGTAAACTAACTGAGTAAAATTTAACATTATTTCTAGCTTGCGTGGATTATTTGCTAATCACTTATAAACCTTGTTTTGGTTTTGAGATAAAGGTTACTGATACATTGAAATCAACTTATCTTGGGAGTAGATTATACATATTAAGCTCATATATTCTCGGATAAAACGTCTAAAACTCAATAAATATTTTAAAGTTTTGAACTAGATTTCTATTTTTTTAAAAAGAAAACTCTTTCAATATTTAATGAATAACTGTGACACTGACTACTTAAATTTGCACAGTTTTAATTTCTATTCTATTTAACATGAAGTTAATCAAAAGTTAAAAGATCCAGTCAAGAAATTGATAATGGTTGTTGATACATTAAAATCTGTCAACCTTAAAATGCTCTCTTTGGAGTAATTTTATTTAAGTACAATAAAGGTAGACTGAAACATTACAGTTAACTTTACAAGGATAGCAGGAGAGTAGTTTTAATTTAAAAAAACTCATATACGCATGGATTGGAAACTTAAACGAAACAAATATTTTAAAGTTTTGAACTTAAATTTTATTTCGTAGAAAGAAACTCATTCAATATTACATGAATGACCTTGAAACTGACTATTTATATTTACCCAGTGTTATTTTTTTATTCGATTTAGTATGAAATAAATCAAAAGTTAAAATACTCAGTCGAAAAATTTCTAAAGGTTTCTGAAACATTAAAATTAGCCTTACAAAGATATATATGGAGTGATTTTAATTAGTCGAAAAATTGATAAAGGTTTCAGAAACATTAAAATCAGCCTTACAAAGCTATATATGGAGTGATTTTAATCAGTCGAAAAATTGATAAAGGTTTCAGAAACAATAAAATCAGCCTTACAAAGCTATATATGGAGTGATTTTAATTAGTCGAAAAATTTATAAAGGTTTCTGAAGCATTAAAATAAGCCTTACAAAGCTATATATGGAGTGCTTTTAATTAGACGAAAATTGATAAAGGTTTCAGAAACATTAAAATCAGCCTTACAAAGCTATATGTGGAGTAATTTTAATTAAATGTAATAAAGGTTGTTGAAACATTAAAATTAACTCTACAACGATATCTGAAGAATAAAATTTTAATTTAAGAACCTCATATATGTAGGAATAAGAAACTAAAATGCAATAAATATTTTAAAGTTTTGAACTACATTTTTATTTTTTAAAAGGAAACTCTTTCAATATTACATGACTAGCTGTGAAACTGACTACTTATATTTACAGAGTTGTATTTTTTATTCAATTTAACATGAAGTAAATCAAAAGTTGAAAGACCCAGTCGATCCATCAGATGTCTGATCCAGACGTTCCGAGTAGCTGTCTTTCTGCTACTATACTTCATTATAACACAGATGTTAGAGACAGAACAGCATCTATAGTATCTTCAACCTTTAGATAACACTCATTGCTTATTCTCTTTATTTCACCCACAGTCGGCAAGTATCTACGTTTCCGATTTATCGATAAGCAGTCTCTTGCTTAAACTTGTAATATTTCTGATATCCAAGGTCTGCTGCTTCTTTTTAATACATAAACCTGAAAGACATATGAAAGAGGTGAAGATGAAAAATGATCTCTGAAGAACTTTTTGTTAGAAACTTACATTTCTGGAAGAATATCTGGAATGTTAGGAATTGATAGATTCATTATGCATTTCGCTAATTGTCTTATTTGAAATACGTATGTATATAAGGTTTAGTAAAGGATTGAAGATAAAAATAAAAATTGTCATACAATTTACAAAGGTTTTCTAATATCCTCAGAAAAAATTATAATATAAAACGGATTCAATTAACGATTTGTCAATTATCGTTTTTATAATGAGCAAGTTCGAAAGACATAGCACAAGATTGAATACAAAAAAAGAAAAAGAAATTCATGCATTTTAAGAAGCCTTTCTAAAATATTCAGAAAAAAATCAATATACATATATATATATGCTACCTAACTACACCTGGTACCATTTTCTCAAACTACTTAAATAAAATTATTAGCAATATTGTTAAATAAGGTTTTTCTTGGATTATAACTAATTAACATCCGATTTTAGAATTTATTATGCATAATAAAATTAATTCTATTACGAGTTTGATTATTGGGAAATTCTATTTAATTTTTGTCTTTTTAATCATTATCTTTCCAATGGAGAAGACATTTTTCTTCAAATTGACGGAATACTACAAGGATCTAATTTTTCATCTCTCTTAGAAAACTTATTTTTGCATTATTATGAAAAAAATTATACTCTTAATATTAAATTTGTTTTTAGAATTATTAATGATAATTATCGCAAATTTTTAAGATTTTACTATTTTATTAAATAATATTTACCCCGAGGAATTAATCTTGCTTTGTAATCTTGATGAAAACATTAATTACAATTCTTTTGGATTTGGGTATTATAAAAGTTGAAAATATCTGCTTTGTTCACTTATACGATATAAGAAATGACTTTAATTTTAATATAAATTAACTAATTACTTGGAATTCTTATGTTCTAATAACATCCATTTAAATACCATTTTTAATCACATGAATTGAATTAAAATAATATGTAGTCATGTTTATTTATACAAAAAACAAATAGAAAAAATCCTCAAAATTTGATAAAAACAGTGGATACCCAATTAAAGTAATCAAATTCTATAAAAAATCATTGAGTTAATTGTATATTATAGTAAATAAATTTACTAAAAAACTTCTTTGTTAATTTACATAATTTTCATCAAGTGCAAATCCATTTCGGGCAAATCCATGACGGAAATTACGCGCAAAACAGGCAGTTCATGTTTCTTTCTGTTTTCCATTTTATTTTATTTTTCGTTTAAATAAAAGGTAATTGTCTACAATTATTAATTGTCAACTTCTTTAAATGAACCAGTATAATATTACCTTGCGCACATCCATTTTCGGGCCCATGCTTGGTAACTAACAAATCAAGGTCACTATAAAACAACGAAAATATTTTAAATCATTCTTGAAAAAAAAAAAAAAAAATATATATATATATATATATATATATATATATATATATACACTGGTTATCATAAATTAAGGAAAATTCACAAAAATCGCGATAACTCAAGAAATTACACATGGAATTTTATGAAACTTACCCACAATATACAACACATAGTAAGGTATTAAACAACATAAAAAGAAATTATCAGACATTAATAGTAGTATAGAAATTAGCACATGTATAAAATAAACAAATTGGAAGTATCGGTTTGCAATAGAAAAAGTACCTTTAATATGGAATATGATTGCCTCTAGAAGCAATACAGCACAAACAGCGATGTGTGATGCTTTCAATTATGCGGTCTATCAGTTCAATAGGAAGTGAGAGCCATTGCTCTTGTAAAGCAGTTGCAAGCGTGGCAAGGGTCTGAGGGGGCGGATTGATGGCAGATACACGCCTCCCTAGAGCATCCCAAACGTGCTCGATAGGATTCAAGTCCGGGGATCGAGCTGGCCACTCCATGCGAGTAATTGTTTCCTGTTGAAGATAATCATCAACAATGCGAGCTCTGTGTGGTCTTGCATTATCGTCCTGTAACAGGAAGCAATCACCAATTGCCCCGGCATATGGGCGCACATAAGCATCAAGGATGTTGTCTCGATAAACCTGAGCATTCACGGTTCCCCTTGGAAAGACATGGAGGTATGTGCGCCCTCCTAAGGATATGCCTCCCCAAACACAGACACTGCCTCTTCCGTATGCATCTCTTTCACGGATGTTTGATGGATGATAACGGGTCCCAGGTTCTCTCCATATCAAATAACGTCTACTGTCACTTTCTAGACTAAACCTGGACTCATCCGTAAAGAGAACAGGCCTCCATTGATCTGACGTCCAGTGGACATGTTGTCGGGCCCACTGCAAACGGTCTCTCCTATGGCGTGATGTGAGCGGCACGCAAATGGCTGGTCGTCTCGCATACAGACCACCTTCGTGGAGCCTTCTGCGCACAGTTGACGTTGACACCAACCTTCCGGTGGCTGCAGCAAGAGAGGATCTAAGATGTGTCGGAGTAGCGGTTCTATTCCTGCGTGCACTTAATGTCAAATATCGGTCATCGGCACTGGTCGTAACAGTTGGCCGTCCTTGACTGAACCTCCTAGATGCCGAATCTGTGGTTTGAAATTGCCTCCAAAGTCTATGAACCACAGATGGACTCACATTTAGCCATCTGGCCACTTCTGATTGACTCTGCCCTGCCTCTAGTCTCCCGATGGCTCTCCATCGTAGTTCTTCAGGCAAATGATGCCTAGAGGTCATTATTACGAATTGGCTATCTCAGATTTTCAATGTCGCAATCACAGTAAAATTTGTGTGCTTTCTCTCAAACTTGGACTTTTATGCTCCAGGCAGATGACGTAAGCCGAGTGCAGCGCCACTAATTTGCATATTGCAATTTTACTCAGCTACTCTTAGTGGACAACATATGCAAATTTTGCACGGTTTGGCTTACTTTTGAAAGAGTTATCGCTATTTTTGTGATTTTTCCTTAATTTATGATAACCAGTGTATATATATATATATATATATATATATATATATATATATATATATATATATATATATATATATATATATATATATATATATATATATATATATATATATATATATATATATATATATATATATATATATATATATATATATATATATATATATATTTCATTAATTATTTTATCGTAAATGCAAGTTAAATAGACCAAACTAATGGATTAAATATGAAGAATAAAAATTGTCATACACTTTACATAGACTATTTAAAATGCTGGGAAAAAATAGGATAAAAAATTGACAGATCAATTATATGTTTTGCCACTAATTATTTTTTATCTAATTTTTTTTTATATCACATAAGTTCGAAAGGCATAAATCAAAATGGAGAAAACTAAGGTTTTTCATGCAGTTCAAAAACACTACCAAAATGTTCATCAAAGCAAAATGTGATATATGTAGATATTTTTACTACGCGTTTTGTTAATTACCCTTTTTTCAATAAGTTACAGCACAAAAGTTCAGAAAACAAAATTGAATATGCATAGATAGATTTATTTCGTGTATTATTAATTATATCAATGTTGAATAAATCATATAATTATGAAAAATAAAGATTATCTAAACAAAGCCTGTAACAATGTATGTGAAAATGAAAAAAAGTGAATAATCCTTATTTTAATACAAAATTTCAGAAAAAGGAATAAATTAAAAATAATCATTTCCTATATTTTATGAAAACAATTTTAAATGTTTGGCAAGCGAATTAAGATATAAAAAGGAGAGATTTTTGCTAATTATTCTTTTTTTAATACGCAAATTCAGAAGCTCTATGGAGGAATACGATATATTTCAAGAGGAATATCGAAAATGTTCTATAAAAAGATATGATCGAAAATTTATAGATATATTATCCTTTTCATTAAATATATTTTTTTTAAATAAAATGCAAACGAAATATAAGAAGATAGAATTTGAAAATAAAGATTACCATACACTAGAAGAACTATATTGAAAAGGTTTCTTAAAAAGAATATAAAATGATTAGATTTCATATGAAGTTTTACTTTTTGTCCTTTTCTTTATACATAAGTTGAAAAAAAAGTCATATGACTGGAATAATATGAAAAATGAAGATTGTTAAAAAATTTTTCGTTTGAGACTTTATATTTTAAATATTCTCTATACAATTTCATCTTTGTCTTATATCTTCTTTGTGCGTCTCACTTATTATATTTTTGCGCACAGAATATTTTAAAGACTATGAAAGAAGTTCTGAAAAAAACTTTTTTAAAGAGCATAAAAATCTGATTATACATTTCATGATCTAAAGATGAGGTGACTATCTTAGAAGGCACTTTATAAAAATCAAATAAATGTTCTGACTTGTAATTTCTTGCTAATTTGTGACTGAATTTTTAGCAATGTAAAAGTTAAAATTTTTAAATATGTGTACGAAACATTTAATTTTGCAATATTCTTGATTAAGATTTAATTATAGCGATAGTTATTTAATATTCTTTAAATATTTGATTCATAATAAATAAATAGATTTTTAAGCCCTAATCAGTTAAATCGTTTCATGGCAAAAGTTATATTTTCAAGCTAAAATGGAGTACGAGTTTCAAAAAATCCGAAATCTAAAAAGAAAACTAAATATAAATAAAAATATTTTAACTAACAATAAGTAAGTTTTAGTTACATTTGTGCTCATATAATATAGGCAGCTGTAAGTTATTTAGAGAAGAAATATTTCAACTGCGTCTTAACAAATAACTCGAAAAAAAGATTAAAACTCTTTTTATTATATAAATAACAGCTGCAAGTTTCTAGCGTTAACTTTACTGGAATTCCTATAATAATAATTTACGATCTTCCTAAGCCTTCCACTCTTAAAAGCCTAACGCAATGCAATATTTTCTTCAAATATAACTTAGAATAATCAATCAAGATATAAGAAATATTCTTTAGTTACTGCATTTAATTTCGTTTCTTGTAAAGAGTTGGTGACTAACTACTCGTGAATTCTGTCATAACCATCTGGTATATAAATCATTTTAATGATGTAATAGATTGAATAAGATTTTTCTTAGATTTTTCTTTTAACATAAAAATGTATATTGTAAATTTTAAGAAGCATGATAATTTTTAAAGCATTGAAAAAAGAAAGGGACAAAATACATTTAAAATGATTGCATTCGATTTTCTAAACGGAAAATTACACTTAAACAAAATTTTCTAGATAAAATACTGAAATAGAAAAAAACATTTAAGTAAAAGCAAAATTATAAGGTGGAAGGAAAAGCAATTCTCTTCAAAAAAATTTTTTTTATATTATCGTTGACAAATTTGTATCGAAAAAATACAAAAAGAGAATTATAAACGATTTTTTCAACAATGCAACATACTTCGTTACTGACAATGTTTGAGCACTAAAACATTATAAAAATTTTAGATTTTAAATTTTTTGATTTACAGTTGCAGCAATTATATTTAAGCATTTTTTTTAATTATTTTCCTTGGCAAATTTGTATCTTAAAACTACAAAAAAGAGGATTATAAGCGATTTTTTTCAACACCGCAACATACTTCGTTACTGACAATGTTTGAGCACTAAAACATCAAAAAATATTTAGGATTTTTAATTTTTTCAGTTTATAGTTGCAGCAATTCTATTTAAGCATTTTTTAAAATTTTATTTGACAAATTTGAATCCAAAAATTACAGAAAGAGAATTATAAGCGCTTTCTTTCAGCAATGCAGCAAACTGACTATGTTTAGGCACAAAAACATTATGCAAATTATGGATTTATACATTATTTAGTTTACAACTGCAGTAATTCAACGAGGTAATTTTTTTTGTTTTACTTTTTATAATAAACTTCTATCTACAAACAACGAAAGGAGAATTATTAGCCCTAAAACTTATAACTTAAATCTTTTTTATCAAGCTTTTGAACGAAAACATGCAAAAAAAAAAAAAACAAAGTATGGAGTCTTTAGAATATTTTTGAGATATATAATTATCATTGAGTCAAATGAGTCAATAGTTTTTGAATCAACTTAGTTCAACTTTATTACACATTTAATTAAGACATCTATATAATTAGTTTCAATTTCTATGTTTCAGTAAACAAGAAAAATATTATCTCAGCCCAAATTAAAAAAAAGCATGATACTCACTGCCAATTTAAATATAATGAATTAATTTACAAGTAAATATTTAACATTACATTTGTTACAACTAACAAAGGTAACCTTTATTAACTTAACCTTCATTTTTTCCCCTTTCCGTGGTCGAAAGCAACATCAGAAATATTTTAATTAACATTAGCAATTTAACACATTCCTACGCTTTTACGAGCTCCCGGAAAACATGCAAAAAACAATCTTTTAATATTTCAGAAAGTAATTAACGAAATTGGGAATTATTTTTCCCAAATAATAACTCGACATTCCGAACAACTGGCTTTTATGAGAAACTGTAACAGCCTGAACGTACTTTATCATTAAAATAATCCATAATCAATAAATGCATGGAAGCAAATTTCTAATTATTTTTAACAATACCCTCCTTAAAATCCATTGTAAAAACATCGAATTGAACATTCAGATAAACACAGCGACTAAGGAACATTTCAGCATCCAATTTTCTTGAATTATATTTTAATATATTTATCTTTACTATTATATGTCGTTAACCCTTACATCTGTTTAATGGTGTTTGCTAAATATCAATTTATTTTTTAAAAAGAAAAATAACTAATTAAAATAAAATACATAACATAAAGTTTTATTCGTGGTATGTGGATGAAGGGAAAAGTATGAACAGCTTTATTAAATACGCCTAAACTTTTTTTGAATGTGCCTTATATTTTTTTTCGCTACAATATGAAAGTTTATCTTCAGTTTGAATTTACAGATTAATTAATATGGATGAATAGTTTTTTAAATACTGTTTTTAAGAAAAGTTGTTTTCTCTCTACACTAGAACCATAATTTTTGATTGGCACTATGGTGAAGTATTTATACCTAATTTTACTTTTTTTCCAAACCACATAGCACTTCTTTTATCACATTATAGAACTTTTGCACGGAGTACAGTTGTCAGCATGCCTGTTTTTGCATGCATCCGTATCTAATAATTATTCGTATCAGCACCATATCTTGGAATATAAATATATTATAATATGCATTCTTATGTTCATTTCATAATAAAATATTATCATTATGTATAATAAAATATGGCGTACCTTTAATTCTGGAGGAACTGCTTATAAATGAAGAAATATAGAGATTTCTTTTTGATATCTTTTAAAAAATCTTGAGGCTCCAAAAATTTTGTATCGTTGTCTTAAAATTAACCCTCTATTTTAATTTGTGTTTCTATTAAAATTAATCTGATTTTAAACTACAAACAAAGCACTGGATTTAGAATCCAATATCAAGCAATGTCTCTCAGTGTTATACTCAGATAACTGTAGAGATTGATTCAAAAAATTAACAAAAATCAAGCATGTGTACCATATTATATTTTTCAACATAACGGCGTATAAATGAATCCTGGAAATGTTTTCTATAACCATTGGTACCGTCGTAATATTTCACATATTTTGCATCAGGCTTAGTTTATAGCACTGTTAAAATTTAGGCCACGTGCGTTATATAATTAATGTTAAGTTTACGTTTACTATATATTAAGTTACATAGTTAAGGTCAGTATATTCGAATATGTCTAAAGTTTTTCAAATGCCATTAAATAATTTTTAATATCGTTATCAATAAATAAGAAAGATTTTTAAATGCTTAAATTATAATGAGTATATAAAGTATTTTAAGGAATTCTAAGGGTATTAAAAACAATCATTAGTAAAGTGTATTTAAGCTCAAAAACAGATTAAAATATTTTCTATTAAATTACACTGGCTATATAAATAAAAGATCTTGTAGGTTATATATTGTTTTATGCTAATGTTGTCTTTTAAACAAACTAACCTTATACAATTTTTGTAAGAATTTCATATTTTTATTCCAAAGACTTGTACATTTTTATTCATTTTACTATTCATTACATTATTCATTTTACATATTCGTGTAAAATAATGATTTAAACTTACTTAATATATTATTACAATTCACTTAAATCCGATTCTTAAATTCTCTTCTTAAATAGGTTAAATTAAATTTCATCATTGTATGCGAAATAAAGTTAAAGCATTTATTTTCATTTTTAGGTACTTATTTCTGGCCATTTAGAAAAACAGTATTCTGACAAATATATATTTCTGAAGTATTCCCCTGCTGGGAAATAGAATGCGCAAAATCACAAGCTTCAACAAGGTCGACAACTCCAGGGAAATATATGGAGCTAATTTTTTCCAGTGTTGATCACCAGATGGCGCTAGCAATGAAAAGGGAAAGTGACAGTTTTACTACATCTTTTCGTAGGTGATGGTAAAAGCCTATAAAACAACTGATAAGTGAAAAACCAATTCATTTATTTTACTCGGCGAATTATTTACTATACGGACGTGTAAGTTGTAACTAAAAAGCATCAGAAACTTATTCCTGTTTGTTACATTAAATTGGACTATCTATGTTAAGATATTTATTAAGTGACCATAAATATTTTTTGATTATTTATTTTTCAAAACATTATGCAAATTTAGATTTTAATGGAATTAAAATATTCAGAAGAACATAATTCAGGAATGCAAATAAAAAATTAAAGACACGAATGAGAAGGATGATTCATAAAACAATGTAATGTGGAAGCATGTATGCTAAATGTATTTAATGTCAAAGAACATTGTAATTTACCGTTGTTATTTATTCTTAAAAAAATATTCCATATTAACCAAATTAAATTGCTACTTATCAGTTTGACATACAATCTCGTGCAGTATTAAACCGTAGTTATGGTACAAAATCATTAAAGTATTATAAAAACCAAGTTTTAAGTGTTTTAAGCTAATGGAAGTACTTGTTCATGCTATTTCTTGTACAGTATCCTGTCTTTTAACTTTTAAATGAGCTCACTATGTCATTTTCTACATCATTCATGAGCAAATATGTTTAATTACTCAATTAATGTTCCCTAAATCCCTATAAAATGTATTATCTGGAGAAAAAGCTGACAAAAACAATATTCAAATACATTTAGTCATTGAATTAGTATTTAAATGTTTAAATGCTCAGCTCATAGGAACCATGAAATAAGTGCTAGCTGTGCGAACCGTAATCTGTAAATTATACCCTTAGCAAAGCGACTTTTTCAAAGCAGCTTTAGCGCTTGATATTATCTACTATTAACTTACTTTCGTTTTCTTTTTGTTTCCTCTTTTAGTTCAGTTTTCTAATTTCGTGTGTTTAGGGCATTGCTCTTTGAGACTAATTTTTGGATTTCAGCAGTAATAACAATTTGGTGCCTGCTAAAAGTCAATTTAAAGTGAGCAAATCCTGTTTTTTTTGTTTTGCTTTTTTTTTTTTTTTTGAAATAATTATTATGTTTCCAAAATTATTTTAACTCTCAAACTTTTTAATTACAAACTTTAAATTATCTTGTATAATATTATTACCTTGCGCACATCCATTTTCGGGCCCTTTCAAGTTAACTAACAAATTAGACGCGCTTTGTATAGCAGTAAAAATGTGCCATAAGATATCACTTTATTTAAGCTTCTGTTTTCATATTTTGTAATCAGGCAATCTTATTACGAAAATATTTTAAATCATTCTTGAAAGATTCCGGTAAGCGCAAGTTCATTTTAATTCGTAATTTTGTTTTCCCGATTTTTATTTTTTTTTTAGTTATCAAAATTATATTTCTTTAAACACTTTTGAAAAATATTTTTAATAATTTTATTCTCTTGTCATTATTTTTTATTATTTTTCATATTTTCTCTATATTTTAGCTGATTTTATGAGTTCTATATTCTTGCAGATTATGCGTAGTTATTAAAACTTATTAATTTTCCCCGTTTTTCTCTTTCTTTTCATTGTGCTATATATATATATATATATATATATATATATATATATATATATATATATATATAAATTGCCCTTGCAATAAAAAAATAAAAATGAAAAAATAACTAAGACAGTAAATATCATAAATAAATCTGTAAAACTTTCTTACAGCTCTGGTACTGACTGAGCTGATAAATTTTTTTTTTTGATTTAGTTTCCGTAAAATAGTTTCACCACAATAATCAATAATATTTACTTTGCAGGTAAGCTTGCTATACGAACGTCAAGGGTACAGCTCGTATGAAATTTGTTCACCTCTGTAATTTTGCAGGATCGTCCCAAACGTTAAAGGGAATTTGTTTTAAGTTCTTGAGAAACTGTTTTACAGCAGTTAATTTTTTTTACTTGATTGCAGTTAAGAATGCAGCATTCGAATTTTGATGATTGTAATTTATTCCATTGTCGCTTTAATTGTTTGATTACATTCGTTAAATAATTAAACTTAAAAGGTTTTGAAACGTTCTTAGATAAATTGGTTACTGTTAATGCCCAGCGATAAAAAGTAGTAAATGTATGATAAACATACATATGAAGAAAGTTGCAAAATATAATTTTTCTAACCAAACTGATAACTCTTTCTGCTGTCTACTACTTTAAAAAATGATTGATCTGCCGAATAAATCTTAATAATAAAACAGTTTTTACTGTTTTGATAAAAAAAAATAATAGTCTTTTTGAATGGACGCTTAGCACATATTCACGAAACATCGATTTACGAACAAATCTTTATCTTTCTGGCCAATCTTTTCTTTATTAACATTTTAGTTTTTACTAGTTATTAACTAATATTACACTTAAGCATATTTGATGGATATGCATGTCAGGTCAAATCTATCTTGTATGACGTTTTTACTCGTCTTGTTATATATAAAAAAATACCATTGGCTATTTATTTGCTAATTACTAATTTCTTTAGTTATTAAAAATTATCAATTATATACCTAAGCTGCGATTTGGAAGCGTTGTGTTGATTTACGAGCGTTGATTTACGTAAACCCTTACCAGGGTTAATACCAGCCCTTTACTCTGCGTGGCTGAGTCTTAGAAATTCTTGAATTAAATACAAGACTTCCAAAAATTCGATACAAAAGCTATCTTATTATCACTTTTGAAGCAGAGCTGAATGAGAGACATGAAAGGAGAAAAAGTTTTAACGAAACCATTTTATTTGTAGCTGGCTTTTTTAAGGAGTAAAAGAATCTGCACATCGGTGAGTTTTTAAATCTAGATAGATCTTGAAATACGTGTTTACTAAAATGGCTACATTTAAAATATTTATTAAGTTTTCTGTTTTTATAAGGAAAATAGTTATAATGAGGAAAACTTGCGACATTTATTATTATTATTTTTCTTTTTTTTCCTTGCTTAATCCAAGTTAGTTTTGATTATGCTTGCATGATTGTTATTTTAAATTATGTATCGGTAAGTAAAATAATGCTCTAAGGAAAGTCAGGCACTCAATAAGCTCTTCAAATATATATATTTTTTTGATCATGTGTGCTCTCCTATAAAAGTACTTATGACACCATGTCGTTTAAATGGACACATAATGCTTAAAACTTGTTTGAATAACCTTATATCAATCAGATAGATGTTCTTGATGCAAAGTAATCCATTTTGATGCAAGTTGCATGCCTTAAAATATATTTTTACAATTTCAGTTAAAATAAAGTTAGATATTTTCATAAGGAGTTGCAAACAATTTTTGTAACAATTGTAAGCAAGGTTAATCAGATCATGTAAGTTGAATAAAAGCTCTGCTTCATGTAAAATCTACCAAAAATTTAGAATATATAAAACACATTTATTGAGTAAATATTATAGAAACCGGTTTTTAAAAATATTTTGTTTAATCCGGAGCTGTTGGCATATCTATACCTATAGAGAATGCCACCGAAGTCAAGCATCACTGGCTGCTGTCAGTGTGCGGGGGAGGGGGTAACCACTTGAATCAGTCTGCGTAAGGACCGAGGGTGTGCTGTATTGGTCCTCTTTAAACTGTTCTACCCTAAAGGTCTCGACTTCGCGTGCATCAGGCTGTCGAAGCGGGAGTGTCATCCCCTCTTCAGAGCATAAAAAGTTTGATGGCATGCCTTCGAATCATCCTAAGGGATGTTTCCCAGTCCATCGCCAATTGCCCATTGTGCAGCTCTAGTGCGACGTAAATGAAATACAACAACCACTGATTATCCCGAGATAACTCGGGTATGCATACATTGCAAATATTTATTATCCCGAGAAAACTCGGGCGTAGCAGAATTTGTCAGTACGTTTTGTTTTTTCACGTTTTTACTAATTTACTAATAATAATATAATAATAATATAATAATAATACAATAATAATAATATAATAATAATATAATAATAATATAATAATAATACAATAATAATAATAATAATAATAACTAATATAATAATACAATAATAATAATAATAATAATAAAAACTAATATAATAATAATACAATAATAATAATAATAATAATAATAATAATAATAATAATAATAATAATAATAATAATAATAATAATAATAATAATAATCTGCTGTGATTGGAAGTTTGCCAAGTTTTGTTTGGGATATTTGTAGTTGGATTGCATTAAAAGAGTAAGAGAATGGCGTATATATTCACTGGTTCGTGTTGTTAATTATTTTTAAAACTATCATACAAAGACAAATATTAAACTTTTTTCATTTGGATGAGATAACTCGGGATAGCAAACTGATAGTAAATTAAGCGCTATTTACTTACAAGAAAACAAAATTTGAACTTAAAGCTTGCGTATTGGTTTTGTTTTACTTTGTTGTATTTATTAAGGAAATAAAAAAAAAATCTATTGATTTTTTCGCATTTTTTTTCTCTAAAAAATTAGTAAGGGAAGCTGTTAATTCATGTATGCCCAGTATATTAAAAGAATGCTTCATTTTTTGTTTAAAAAAAAGCAAAAAATGATGCAGAACACGTGTTTCCTCATTTTATTTATTTTACTGAAAATTGTATCACGCTACCGAGATGCATCAACAATATAAATATAAATAATTGGATATGATCTTTAATTGTCTTTTAATTCCTGATTAAAGCTACTGAAAGACTAAGTATTATAAGATGAAGAGGTGAAAGGCCAACATGGGACATAAGGGCCCCGCTCAACCAAGTGACTATTTCTGTGATGTTAAATATTTTTGCTTCATTTTAAATTAACAAATATGTAATTCATAGTTGTAACTTTATTTTAAAATGACACTGAAGCTTTAGAACTAAAAATATTACAACTTACATATTTATATACTTTACATTATCATTACTTACATACTTATAACTATTACTTGCATACTTGTAATTATTACTGACATACTTACATACTTATAATTATTACTCACATATTTACATACTTATAATTATTCCTCACATATTTACGTACTTATAATTATTACTCACATACTTACATACTTATAATTATTACTTATATACTTATTATAACTCACATACTTACATACTTATAATTATTACTTATATACTTATTATAACTCACATACTTATTATTGCTTACATAACACTATGGTAGTTGAAATAAATTCTTTCATCAAAAAATAAGCGAAAATTCTCATAATTATTCTACCACTCTTTTATTTTTAACATGATTTTACGACCACTGTCTAGAGAAAACTTTTAAAAAATACAAAGTGAAAATTCACTTTATTCAGGTACAAAAACTTTTTTAAAAAAAATACAAAAAAAGCAAGAGGAAAATAAAATCTATATATAAGCAAATTGTTACTTTTTTCGCAAAGGAATTTTCTTTCAAAAATCATTCCAATTCCATTAACCAACAAGTTAGATTTATGATAAAACTACCCTTCGATCCAACGCAGCTTTAGTATAATACTCAACTATTTCGGCCATCAAAACTCATGTTTAAAGCAATCGATTTTCTGTCATTAGATCAAAATTTCGTCTCGTGCTCAGAATAACTAAGCAAGACTAGTGCCGTGAAAGAGATAGCCAAATCAAACACAGTGACCCACAAATTCAGGGACAGGATTCACTGAATTTTAAGTGTTTCATATTTAAAGCATTGTATAAAGGCTGGTGGTACTTATCAAAATATTTCAGAGACACTTTGGTGTTAAATTAAAATTTTGAAATTCTTGAGTTCTGTTTACAAACAATGTTAGTTTTAAGTAACCTGTATTAAATGAGGTTATTGCTAGGAAATTTAATATTGCAATTTTTAGTAATACGTTGTTATAATACTGGATATCATATTGTCTATGAATAAAAATAATAGGATTAAAAACAAATTCCTTCTTAGTTTTAAATATCTTTATTCTAGAAACAATCATATGAACTATATAGATAGATATATACGTGCAAAAAGTTAAAAGTATGGAGAAATCATGGAAAAAATATGAAATTTTTTTAAAAGAGTAGAAGAAAAAATTATAAAAATACTTTTTAAAAAAGTTTTTAAAAATTTAATAAATAGTCGGGAAACAAAATAAGGGAGAGATATATTCTCGTCGTCAACTCACACGATTATGTTTGCAAAAAAGAGTGCTTTCTAATATTGTAATAGGACCCGATAAATATAACTGTTTAAGATAGCTCATAGATTTTAAAGAAGCTTGGTACAACAAGATGGTTTACTTTTTATATTATTTTTTTTTACTTATCTACTATTCAATTTATTTTACTTATTTGATTTAGTTTTTTTTATTTATCATATTATTATCAGTCAGTTACCTGTATTTTCTGCACTTATACTTTACTGAAATAAGCTCTTACAAAAAAAAAGTGTATTTGAGTTTGACAGATGTAAAAAAATAAACTTAAGGTTGAAGATAAGAGTATGCTTGCTCCAAAAGTAACCCAATCAATAAACTTTAATTTCAACCTCACTTACACCTCATAAGATAAACCTCATATATAGCTCCACAATACTTTTAGTTAAAATCTCGTGAAATTATTCACACATCAAATATATTTTATTGATTGAAGTGTAGAAAAAGTAACCACTGCACCTTAAAAACAATCTCTGTTAGCTGTTTGCTCTATTGTAAATTTCTAGCAACTTCAAGTGGGAATAAAGCAACTTCATTCACTTTTATCATAAACTTTAGTCGGTCAATTTGTTTTTGCAAAATTTTGTTTGAATTCATCTTCAAATACACCTCAATTTAACCTTAACACCTCAAAACAACCTCAAATAAATCTTAAAAACACATAAGGACTGTTATTGAGTATATCATAAAAACAAAAAAAAAGCCAGTTAAATTAAAGATTGTATTCCATAAACAGTTTGTTTTATTGAATAAAGATAATGATGTTAAAATGATAAAGCAATTTTTACATTATGTAAAAATTGCTTAGTAAAATACATGTAATTCTCATTTTTAATACTTCCCTGAAAAAAAGCAATTTTCGCCTTACTGGAATTTCCTCACTTTTCCTGTTACTTTTCCTGTTCACAATTACAAATCAGCCATTTTTTCGTATTTAATTTCAATTTGAAACTATAATGGTGTACCGTAAATGAATTTTAAAATTTTATCTCTGTTACACATATAATTATAGACATTAAACGGAACTTTCAAATTTCCCACACATGGGACAAAAAGTTAACTATAAATGATTACACGATTTATTCAAATTATATACGAAAGCAATATTCACTAAAACGCTCATAGGATTATTATATTATGCATAATATATATTATTGAGATTGGATAATTATATTATTGAGATACTATATTATAACCCTTAATACAGTAAAAACAATTAATGATATAGTTAGAAACTTGTTTTATAAATAATTATTTGGATGATATATAGAACACCTATTAATATATGAATGTTCATAAATTATAGTTTGATTTCCTTTCTCACCCAAAATATTCTTCGAAACAATTCAAGCAAATAGAAACTTTAATTTGGAGCTGACTTAATACTTTATGATAATGCAGCGAGTTATATGTCTAGGAAGGTAGTAATTTACTATTTAGAAAAGCTTCTAACCATTATTACTTGAATTCAAGATATAGTTAACGCGCTGATAGTAAAGCAAATGATTAATATACATATATCCATAGAGGACAAAAACTTTGTGGGAAATAAAGAAGTTATATTTCTGCGAACTATAATTATACGCTTCGTTAATTCAATTTATTGCATCTTTTATATAAATGTAGACAGCTCAAAAGCTGTTCCTCAATTTATGCTTTTACATCTTACTTAGATACTGCGAAAATAGTTTTGGAATCTAACCTTTTAAAACCCGTTTAAATCTTTATGAAGCAATTTTGAAATTTAAAATTGCATTTCATAACATTACTATTTCGAATTTTTTATTGAATTTTACAAGGTTTTAAATGGAGCCTAACAAAAAATCGTCGTACCAAAAAATGTCGTTAAATTATAATTTCTAAAGTAAATAAATTGTAAATAGTTGCAAATCTTAAAAAGTTTTCGGTAGGATAAATATGTTTTTCCATTTATATTTTTTTTATCCAATACATATTTAGTGGAGCTATGCGTAGTAATATAATGTTCAGTTTTTAGATAAGACAAACACTCATTCCAATTTACTCGGAAATTTATCGCTCCCATATCTTAGGTAACAAGCTAAAATAACAAATAAATGCAATAATTTAGAGTATTTATCGCTTATTAGAGCCTTAATGATTATTTCAGATACTCATTTATCGGAGTAATAATGAGTCATCATTATCGGAGCATTAATAAAAGTCATTTAATCATCTATCGGGCTATCGGGGTATTAATCAGTTTTTACAATTAAACATAATTATTTTCAGAATACTGATTTAAGCTATTTAATTATGATTCAAAACCCTAAAGTTCAATACATAAATTCGATAGATAAGTACATAATTTTGAAAGTAATGACTGGATTTTTAAGAATTATATTAAACTCCTGTTTGTTTCAATTGAGAAGATATACTTATTAACAAAGGTTAATAATTAATTAATTTAAAATGAAAAACACAAATAAAACCTTGTCTATATAATGACAGAGGGTCGAATGCTGGAAGTGATATTTCTGTAGCGACATGATTGCAAGCCTGTTTTCTTGGATGTACAATCATTGGAAAAAATACGTATGTAGGGGAAAAATAGACCAAATTGGGTCACTAATTTACATTCCAGCGGCTTTTAACGACTCACCTTTTTTTTTAAAAAATTCTATCGCAATGATAATGCAAATTTTTATTTCTTTTGAAATTTGTACATGAACTAAGAAAAAATTGCAATCACGTTTTTCTTTATTTAAAAAAATGCCTAACAGATGAGAGGGCTATTAAACCAACTAGCTGAGAAAATCACAACCGGAACTTAACTGTTCGTGTTTTTTTTTCCTTAGGTAAATATGATCGCGTGATTTTATATTGATACATTAATTGGTCTCTTAATCCCAGAACGAATTTAATTTAGTGAGAAAAACTACACTTTAAAGTATTTATTTATTTATTTTTTTGAAATATGATAATGGCAAATTTTATAAAATACAATTTTGTTTCGAAGCAAAGTTAACGAATTCACTTTATAGCCAAAATGAAAATATTAGCCTCGCGCACATTCAACATCAAAAGAAACCGCCTTCTACGCTATTTTCTTCCTCAAACTTAAACAAGCAGAGTTTGTTACGTAAGAGAAGTGCCTGGACTTCATACCTGACTAGGGACACTGGGAATGAAAACAAAAGAGTTTAGAAGCCTAGGAGAAGATCGCTTATGATTTATTCTAACTTTCTCATCTTATAGAATAGAAGTGTAGCTTAAAAAGAAGAAGAAAACCAAACTACCAGAGAGGAAAAACTTTATCAAGAAATTATTAAGTCCTTAAAATAAAATTTCAAGACCTTAAATAATAATTTAAGACCTTAAAATAAAATTTTAAGGCTTTTTGATTAAATTAATTTAATTGAAACCTGAGAGAGAAATTGCAAATTCAATATTTGAAGATTTATCGTTAGCACGACATGGGAAATGACCAAAGCGATATTTATTAAAACAAATTTCACTCCTTTTCCCAGAAATGTTAGAAGCCTGTATTTTATTTCTGAACGAAGTTTTATTTTCGTTTCTAGCTCTTAAATCGGATCAACTAACTTAATTTACAAAATGTTTTAAAAGTATTCACTTTAATATTACTTATATTTCTTTAATCTTAAGCTCCTATACGCTTCTCAATGTAGAAAAGTTATTGTATTAATTTATTGAAGCAAATAAACATTTCAGAAAGAAAAATTCAATTTTATTCCGTGCTTTACATTTTATTACACACTTTATTGATACTGCAAAATATAAGAGGTTTTATCTATCAAGTGCATATAGGTATAAATGTAATTGCATTAACTTATTGATGTAAATAAACGTTTCAGAAAGGAAAAAAAAAATTTTTTTTTTATTACATACTACAAAATATACCAGGTTTTATCCAATCAGGATGAATAAAATATTATATCTCTCCAACAATTAGTTTAATTTATTCTTCAACACTTAGTTGTTGCTTATTAAATATTATTTATTTTTATATCGAAGAGTCAATTTATAATTCTTATAAATATGTAAGCAATTTTATTAATCTAGCTACTGGACGAAAAATGATTTTATTGGAAAGAAAATTATCAAAGATATCCAAGCATTTTTCTAAGTTTATCAAACTGTAAATTGGTTATATAGGACAGAGTGGGGCAAAACTGAGTACCTTGATTGTGTGGAAATTAATTATGTTTTCAAGCGAATAAACTCTGAATTAGTAACCAAGAAGAATGACCTACAGATTGCTGCTAATTGTCGTATTGTTCTCTGTGTCCATAAGTTTATTTTACTGTGTCAATACTCTAATGATTTTTTGTTTTAAAGGTATCATCATTTATTGGTCATTATTGTTTAAAAAAAATGCTGTCAGTCCAGTTTATTACATGTTCGTTGAATATTCCTACCCTAACATTTGGTATTAAGTTCAAAAGTACTACTGTTCCGTTTTGTTTATATAACCTCTGCTCACAGGGTATAGCCGGAAACTACCTGGTTCTGTACACCCCTTGAGTTGAGTCTATGCTGGGCCCATGAAGGCTGTAGTGCAACGGAGGAAAAATATAGATCAAAGATTTTATGGTCCACGGGACAAAATTTATTTCTGGAACCCTTCCAAAGCAAAAAAGCCTTTTTTTAATATTTTAAAAATTTTTAAATGACCTTTTATATATAATTGCAGTTTCTGTATAGATATAAAGAAATTCTCTAATTCTTTCTTTTTTTTCAAAAACAAAAAGAAAAAAAAACTATATTTTTGTAAGTAACTTTGGTCGGACTGTAAGTAGCTCTGGGAGCGGGCATATCACCCCTTTGTTTCCTAACCGCCCTTTGAGTTTGGCCTTGACTTCATCCAATAAAAATTACATTTTCTTAATTGTCATATAAAGTCTAAACTTCAGCTGCTTTTCCACTGAAATTTTAGAATTTCTAAATTTCCCAAGGTGATTACTCGTGTACCCAATTGTGGGATAAGAGCTGGTGATCAGAATTTTTCTAGAAAAAGGAATAATCATTTGTAAATGAAGAAGTACATTTATAACTTGATATATGATATATTATGCGCGACTAAACAATAAATACTTTGATTAAATCTGACAGTTTCCAGGCCGAACAGTTTAGCTCTAACAGGCTTCCGAATCTTAGCTACCCGGCATTACGCCATCTTTCCGCGATATGTAAGACATTACAAAGAAAAAATTAAATATTTTCAAATAAACAGACGAAATATGTTTTATCTATGATCTTATTCTTATTTATAAAACATTTTTATAAGAACCAGATAAATATTTTTTATGAATTACTTTATTCCTGTTTATTTAATAATATATTCTGAAGAATTTATTAATCTGCTGTTTAAATATGCTATACAAATTAAACTTTATATTTATGTTTAAAAACCTGTAACGTAGGTAGCTAAACAATAAATCCAACAACCTTAACTCAACTGAATTTCAAACAAAGAAAATAAGCGAAAAACGAAGTATAGGTACAACTCCATTGCTGCTAACGATACTAAGATTCAGATATAAATCGAAATTCTCGCAGAAAAATAATAGCGTGGAACATAAAGATGGATGAAATTCAACCTTCAACCGATTTAGTAGTGTCGCCATCTATCGGAAAGGTTACGCAAGTCCTTATTGATCCTCTTTCTAAAGATCTATATCCAAATGGAAACGCTTTTTTGCATTGTTCTCAATCTTTCAACATAATGATGAGCAAAGTACCGCTTTTAAGAATACTAAAAGTTGAGAAAAACTTCTTTTACTCTTTTTCAACCCCCCTAACTTACTCAAAGTGTGGATGTAAAAATGTTTTTAGGTTTTACAATTACCGTGCACCTCCCTATGGGAAATTTACTGACGGGTCTGCCTTTTAATGCATGGTCCACGGTCGACGGCTTTCTTTTGAAAAGAGAATAGAGAAGGTACAAAAAAGTCTGCTTTTGTTTTCATGTGCATTCATTGTGCCGATAAGTTAAAGTACCTTAAAATGGCTTTCTGAAAGGAAAAACATGAAAGAAAAACGAAGACGAGAGTTCAAACTGATGGCGTAAACAGTCTTTTCTTAGAATAGCATTTTCTCTTTTTTGTTTGGTATCCGAGAAAAAGGTTCTTTTCTCTATCTTTTTACTGTTTTACAACGATTTCTCAAATACACACTTGGTTGAGTTTGTGTTGTTTCGGTTCGGTTTTTTAGCAATTTCAACAGTGGTTTTTTAGGATTTATGAAGAAAATTTCAAAATATGAATATGAAAATCTTCAATGTCTGGGAAGGCAATATTAAACAATAGTGCTAAATTTTGAAGTTTTAAGGAAATATTTTAGCTAATTTAGTAAATATTTTTTTTAATTTATTAGGAAATAATTAACGAAATATAATTTTATTTAGATTTTTATAGCTTCGATTTTTCAACAAATTCACCTGATTCTTCTTACATAGCTTCTGAAAGTGGAAATTTCAAAATTGCTCTTTTTTTCTCAATTTATGTAAAAAATTTCGAATTATGACTTTCAAAATGTTCAATATCAGTGCAGGCATTCAAAAAAATCAGTGCTAAATTTCGAAGTTTTAACGAAACATTTCAGCTGATTTTAGTTAATACTTCTTTTAAAGTTATTAGAAAATATTTTTGTAGGTATTATTTTTTTATTTTTTTTAAATTGTTCAATAGTTCAGCAAATTGATCTATATTCTTCGTGAAAGTAGAAATTTAAACCATATTTTTTTATGTTTATTAATATTTTTTATGTAGAAATGTTCAACTATGAATTTAAAACTTTTTAACAGTGGTGCAGGTATTCATGAAAAATGGTACTAAATTTTGAAGTTTAAACGAAATATTTTAGCTGATTTGGCTAATTTATTTTTTTTTACAATTTATTAGAAAATAATTTTCTAAGTATTATTTTATTTATTTTTTTAATGGTTCATTTTTTTGCAACTTCATCTAATTCCTATATAGCAAATATTATGTAGCAACTGTTTTTGAAAGTAGAAAATACAAAAATACTAAAATCAAATATTTACATAAATGAAATGTTTAATTTGGCTGCTTCAAAATTCAAGACTTTAAAAAAATATTTTACCTATTTTGAATAATAATCACTTTTCCGATACTTACAAAATTTTTTTTTCAAAATTAGTTATAACAAAATATACTTTCTTAACTGATCTTAATTATTTAAATTAATAAGAAGAACTAAAGCATACAAGATTTTCCTTTGCCTTCAAACATTTTATGATAACAATGAAAATTTATTACATACATTTTTTTTGTTTGGTATTGGAGTTATAAAGAAATATCTCACATATGATTAAATTTTTATATTAAATCTCCGTAGCAATTTAAATTAAATAATATGTATCTATAATTTAAAAAAAAATCTATCTTTCTATTACTTAAGTCACGTGCCAATATCAACAAGCCTGCTTGGGAATCATGCGAATTCTTAAAGCAGAGGGTGCTTTTTTTTGTTTCTTCAGTGGTGCCATCTGTGGCCAAGAATACGATTTCAGCCACACACGCATCAAAGACTTTTTTACAAGGTGGGCCCAATCATACTCCATTTCTTCATACATAGATCGAAATTTTGACCTGAACCAGAGAACAATAAATTTCAAATTCAGTACCCCCAGAGGAATTGATTTGCTATGGGAACTTGGAGCACTTTATGACCCCGACAGATCTAACGTGCACCGGTCACCATTAAATACACTTTTATTCTTCGGCCAACAGGATTTGAACTCGGGAACTCACGAACACGAGTCCAGCCCCCTACCTATCAGTTTTTTTTTAACCCAATAATCTTTTTTCTGTTCTTCTGGAATTTATGTGCATTGTACATGAAAAAAAATTGTGTAGCAGTTTCCGTAATTTCTCTAAAAAAATTTCAGAATGGAAAAAAATAACATCGCTAATTTCAGCAGTGTCTTAAAATTTTAAAAGGGTTTTTCATTAATTCATATTAAGCATCTTACAGTGAGAAAGTAAAGAAACAACTAATGTGACTGACTTTCCATAAGTATAAAAAAAGTAGTTGATGATTAAATTATAAAAAAAAAGAAAAAAAAATGCTAAGTAGGGATCTAAATTTTGAGCAAAATACTAAGCATAAACAAGAGCAAAAACTCTTTCGAATAAGCCCTCTTTCTAACTTAAACTTTTATAACATCATTTATTTCACAAACTTATATATACTATTTATTGTCCGCATGGAATAAAATTAAGATTAAAGTCTAAGGAAAAAAAAAATCAAGGAATTCTTATTTGTATTCAAATATGCACTGTTACTCAGTCTCGTTGAATTAAGGGAAATTTAGGTTTTCATGACGTTTTACTAATGTAACGTAAAATTAGGGTTTATTATTTTCGAACCATATTTTAATCCTATTGAACTTTAAAGTTTGCTGGGTTTTTTTTTCTCTTTTTGATCATTTTTCATTTTTTTCCGATTTTAAAGAAAACGAACTTTAAAATACAACTGCATAGAATATGAATTACTCTTACACATTAAATATTTTACTTTGAATATTTGTTAGCGAGAAATTAACACCAAGAAATTAAAATTATAATATTTTAAAATTTTTTGAAAATTAAAAATAAAAAAATTAAAAAAAGGGTATAATTTTATGTAAAGAGGGTTTTATCCTATAAGAAAAAAAAATCAAAACATAAGTTTAAAAATGGATGTTTCTATTATATAAAACAAAATAATTTATCAATAAGTAAAATTCTTAAATTCTTTAGCATATTCTTCAATGTCTCGCGGAAGAGTTATAAGAACATGCTGGATATTTTTTATTAAATATTAAAATGTCGGGAAAAGTTTAAAAATACATGTCCGCTTAAAAATTTTTGAAAAAATCTGCACCCAGCAATTTTAAATGAATGTCAAAAATATAACTGATGCTTCGTAGAATAATAAAGTAATTTAATCAAGCCTAATATGGAAAAGCAAACTTTAAACTATTATTTCTTAAAAGTAGAATCTGATAGATATTTTGTTGAATTAGAAAGGATTGTCGACATTCTTTTGAACCAATAAGAGCAAGAAGGTCAGTATTGAAAACGATCGAAAATTCTACTTCTAAAGGCCTGGTGAGGCGTAGAAGTTACCAAATGATAGGTGATTTCGAATAACATTCCCTAAAGATCTTTGGAATGCGACATAGGCGAATCTGCAACTGTAGATATAGGTGAATCTCCTGATGGTGATGTCAAGTTAGGATTACTAGTGAAATAGCTTTACTCAGGTCTCGATCGTTTTCGCCGATTTACGAGTCACACTTTGAAGGGAAGGCATACTTAGTATTCCGAGGAGCATGATTATTCGGAATCTATGAGCTCTTTCCAAACTATTCAATGATTGCATTTCAATTTCTTCTTCAATATGTTTCGTGCTCAAGAATATAAATAAACAAATTTATTTCATAAGAGAACTAAAATATGAAAGCGTTATTTAACCGGGAGAAAAATAATATAAATAATAATGCTAAATTCTTTTGAAATAGCCTTAAACGAGGTAAAATTCAATGTAACAATTCTAAAAATCAGGCAACTTTGTAAAAATCAAATCAGCTTGATAAAAATGCGGTATAAATACTGACCAGATCCGGATCAAATTACGGTATCAAGTACTGACAATTAAGGTGCAATGTCCTTAAAATCTATTTTACAGTAAAATCCATTTTTATAGTGAAATATTACCCTAAAATTTTTACAGCAACTTTTATTTACTTAGATTGATTCAGTGATTTTACAGCAATTATTACTGTTAAAATTATGGAAGATCAGATTTTTTGTTCAGTAAAATATTCCAGTAAAAAAGTTTTTTCACTCTAAAAGTTACCTGCACCCTGAGTGACTGAACTTTTCACCATAATTTGATTCGTATTTGTTTTAAAAGAAATCCGTATTTTTTTTTTTATATGTCCCACAGAAGATTTTTGGAAACATGTTGATTTTTTAAATGAAAAAAATATAGGGAAAAGTTCAAAAAATCTTTAAAAAATTGTGGTGTGTCTCCTTATTTACATTTTGCAAATTTAATTGATTTTATTTTGAATGAAAAAGCTATTCAATCAATCCTAATCAAAAGATGCAACTATAGAATCTTCTTTCTTTAAAGTAGATTCTGATGTAATTTTTTTGTTTAATTAGATATGATTGTTGTATTATTTTGAACCTAGAGGAGCTAGAAGCGATCGAAAATGCTACTTCTAAAAGCCTGGGGAGGCGTAGAGGTTACGAAATGATAGGTGATTTCCAATAACATTCCCCAAAGATCTTTGGAATGCGACATAGGTGAACTGCAACTGTAGATATAGGTGGATCTCCTGATGGTGGTGTCAAGTTAGGATTACTAGTGAAATAGCTTTACTCAGGTCTCGATCGTTTTCGTCAATTTACGACTCACACATTGATGGCAAAGCATACTTACTATTCCGAGGAGCATGATTATTCAGAATCTATGAGCTCTTTCTAAGCTATTCAATGATTGCATTTCAATTTCTTCCTCAATATGTTTTGAGATCAGGGATATAAATAAAAAAAATCAATTTTAATAAGATCTAGAATGTGAAAGTTATTTATGATAAGAATAAAAATGTGTATAATGATACTAATTTATAATGTTATTGTGTATAATGATACTATATAACGGTATAATGTACCGGCACTTTATGTGCATCATTTATAAAATACATTTTACCATAAAGAGTATTTTTTCCGTAAAATATTATAGCACAATTTTTACTTAGAATAATTTATGATTTTACGGTAATTATTACTTAAAACGTTGTGGTATATATTTCTTAATTTCGTAACATGTTCCGGTTAAAAGAGATTTTGTGGTAAAAAGTACCGACACCCTGAGAGTCGGTACTTTTTACCATATTTTATTCCGGATTATTTTATAGTATATACAATAGTTTAAAGCAGTTCAAATTTCAAGGAAAATATAACTTTTTTTGTTCATTTAGTGATAATACGCAAATATAGACGCAAAACGAGTGATTACAAATTTCATTAGGTTTTTATACAATATAACATAATTGCAATAAAAATTAAATGAAATTATGGATCAAATTACGGTACTTTTTACCATAATTTAATGCTGAATTTTTTACAGAGTAGATAAAAACTAAGCGTCTAGATTAATATCAAAACAACTTGATAATAACTAGGAAGACTAGTGAAATCATTACTTCGAGTTCAGAATTAAAACGATGTAGATTAATTTCATGCAATATTTTAATGATGGAACATTAAATTAGATTGAGAGAGTAATGTTTAACAAATGTTATAGTTTTTTATTTACTTTGAATCTCCAGCCATTGTTATTTAAAGTATTTTTGCAGTCTAAAAACCTTTCATTGATGCGAGGCTTCTTTTTAAACTTATGATTTTAGAAACGGAAGAAAATGTTGCCGAATTTTCAATTGCAATAAACATGTTTTCTGCCTTCTATCTATAAGGCATTATTTTTACAGTATATTTATCGAAGATAAATAAGAGTTAAACTACGGTATTATCTAAGGTACTATGAACAATAATATTTATGCCTTGAAATCAAATATGGTGCAATTATTTTCTAAATATTAACTATTAATATATTTATCTAAATATTAATAAGGTGTTCTGTTTAAGTTGAACTACGAAATTATGTAATAAGTTAACAGGATTCAACCAAATATTTATAAAATATAAAATACATAAAATAGTTAAATTTTCCTGATCCTAAATAAGGTGTTAAATTTTAGCTATGCTTCCGAACAAATAGAACCATATTATCTAGCCACCAAGTTCAGGAAACACGATAACTAGGTTCAACGTTGGATTAAGGATGCAGCAAATTTGAATTATTCTTACGCTTTGACACGCTTCAAAGCTTCCTACTATGTATGAAGAAGCACATTCTATTTTTACATTGTCAAATTTTAATAATCTTAGCATATGTTTAATTATACCAACCATTAATTTCACCCTTTCATTAAGGCTTCTTTCATTTCGTGTGAATTGTTTAGAATATCTATGAAGCTCTTTTCAGACAACTGAAATAATGATGAAGTGGCGTGGGAATTTACACGCAGCGCTTCAAATTTACCTCAACCGCATAAAGTAGAGATTTATCGTCAAACAAAGCTTCAGCTAGACACCATATACTTCTATCTATGGCATGGACAAGGATGGTCTCTCATGCATGTGGATGATAAAGTGACTTAAGTTTCAACCTATTTTGAGTGTCATCCACATACACGTATAAATCTAGCAAATCTTGATTTTAGTATTTCGTCAGACCTGAAATTGTTATTAATATGACATTTTCAGGTCTCTGGTTTTGTGTTAGTTTTCGTCGTCTGCGAGTTGTTTTATTTAAGTGGTCTCTCCACCACGCCATCTTGGAATTTAGGTTAAATTTTTGTTTCTCGATTTCTTCTGTTTTTTTTTTCGTCATAAACAAATTGTTGAGGATAGAGTATCATGTGACAACACAATGCCTTAGAAATGTGAACAAAAAATAACGCCGTTTTATTAGATTATGTTCGATGAGGCTACCATATTGCTGTAAATTTACCTTGTTTCTAGCTCTGGGAACACCAAAAAGCTCAGTAATTTTTACCGATGTGCTTTGGTAATGATTTTGGTAAGATTAACAATAAAATATGATTTTATGGTAAATGGGGGTAAATTTGGTCATTTTATCGTAATACCATATACCATCGCGTAGAAAACATTTTCTCGGTAAAATTTGCTTTTCAGTTTTCTGTATTTCACTGAATGTGTGGAAAAAAGAATTAAAGTTTTGAAAACCAAAGTTTCCGATAAATCTTTACTAAATGAACAGGAAAATTAAAAATAAATAATTTAAATAGATTGGTTTAAATAGATTGGAATAACATAAAAATATTTTGTATCCATTTTTTCGGTAAAATTTGCTTTTCAGTTTTCTGTTTTTCACTGAATGTGTGGAAAAAAGAATTAAAGTTTTGAAAACCAAAGTTTCCGATAAATCTTTACTAAATGAACAGGAAAATTAAAAATAAATAATTTAAATAGATTGGTTTTATTAACCAGAATATTTTTTATTAGAAATTTCATTACTATAACACTGTAATTACCATACAGTGTTATTACAGTAACAAGTAATACCATATACCATCGCGTAGAAAACATTTTCTCGGTAAAATTTGCTTTTCAGTTTTCTGTTTTTCACTGAATGTGTGGAAAAAAGAATTAAAGTTTTGAAAACCAAAGTTTCCGATAAATCTTTACTAAATGAACAGGAAAATTAAAAATAAATAATTTAAATAGATTGGTTTTATTAACCAGAATATTTTTTATTAGAAATTTCATTACTATAACACTGTAATTCCCCTATACTTTTTTTTTCTCCAAGTGAAGAGGGATTTTAAAAATCTATAAAATTTTTGGCAACATTTTAAAAAAAAGCAAAATTATACAATTATTAATTTTTGGTACGTAATTCAATACTTTACATTTGGTTCCCTTTTTTAGAATTTTTATTATTGTTAAGAATGATTTGAATTTGATTCAGAAGAACACTGAATAAATCTCCTAACTTAAATTATGTTTCTGTCAGAAATATTCAACAAAAATTTTAAAAAAGACATATTTGTAATACTAAATTAAATTTCACAAAATGCTGATTGCAGAATATAGTTAGTATAATTCAATAAGAAAATATAAAGTAAAATTCTAAAACATAAGTTGTAGTTTTCCGAAGAAAAAAGTTTAAACGACTTATTCGGAGTTTTTTCTCACTGTTTTTGTTCCCATTCGATCGGACTTCTATTCTGGAGAAGCCTCAAAATATTTTATCATTTGTTTTCATAAATTGTATTCTTTATCGATTTATAAGATTTAATAGATTTTTAAATTGAATGGAATTTATAATAGGATTAGTTATTAAAAGTAAATTAGTTCCTCTATATGTGTTTTAATCTGTCAATTTCATAACAAAAAGTAGGGCATATCTTTTGAAAGTTTACTAAACCTACCAGTAGGCACGAGTATTTGAGAAATGCACTGTAAAATTTGAGAATAGAAAGCTCAAGAGGTGCATTACGAATTTCGATTTGTATTTTCATTCCTGACTTCCGTCTTTCCAAGTAAAAAATAAGTAAATATAATAAAATTTATTATATTATGTTCCTTAAGCTAATTTCTATGTGGTTTTAACATTTATACTCTTGAAAATTCACATTTTGTATCCATTTATTTATTCTGAGGGTAGCGATTGCTAGAAAATTAACAAAGAATAAACATTTTTTTTGAAACTGAAAGTAAAAGAAAAAAGCGTGCCCATACAAAGCACAGTTGTCTAGAAGATTTCCTCCTTTCCTTTTTGAGAGAAAAATAAATCGAAGGCTTTTGTTTACTATCATCTTGAACTTTCGGCAAAAATTCTCGTCTTATTAACAAGTCTTATCGTTGATTTATAAAACTGCTTTCTGGCTTAAAAGCTGGAGAGGTATATTAAAGGTATTCAAAAAATATTATTGTAATGTGGAATTTTAACTGGCTATCATAAGAAAATCAACAAATTAATGAAACTGCATACATTTACTTCACTATTGCTAATACGAAACCGTTAACGTTTTCAGTTTACTTTTTCTTGATCATATATTTCATTTTCTCAATTCTCAAATAAGTACATTCCATCTTAAGCAGCTTCTCTATTTTGCAAACATAGTAAGTTGGAAAGATTTTTTTTTTATATTTGTAAGTAAATTCGTAATTTAATATTTCAGTATTTGTGATTAAATTTGTAATGAAATATTTCAGTGTTTGTAATGGAACTTGTTGTTAAGACAAACGGGTATAAACATTTTCAGTATATACGATGGATTTTAAGATTCTAATCTTTGGATTTCAACCTTCTCGTTCCGTTAAACCTTAGCTTTAAAATAGTTCTGTGTTTAGACTTCTGAATCTTCCAATCAAAATATTTGCATAATTGAAGAGCCTTGTGGAAGAACCAGGTATAAGACATTTTCAGAGTGGAAATAATCAGGGTGAAAAGAATCCGAAAGAATGTGTTATCCGAGCTATTTTATTAGAGATTTATTAGAAGCCGGGACTAATAATTCTTTGTCTTATTTGATCAAATTTGAAATAAGAATTATGCAAGCTTACTCAGCATAAATGTGGGCGATTTATGTTGAAATTAAAATAAAATCAAAAACAATTATGCTTCACATGTACCATCATCTCCTACATCAGAAAGCCTCCACACGGTTTCTTATAAGTAGTCTGCGCAGATAATTTAAAAAGCGAACCACTTGGGCGCATGAACCCAAATTCTATTTTAAAACTACTTGAGAGAAATTTATCATATATATTTGAGAATTGAATCTTTAGTGGTTGACAAGTAACTAAAACAAACCAATTATATTCATATAATAAAAAAATATTTAGACATATATTTGCTACCACTTTCTAATTTTTAATAGATTTCATATTAAATGGTTCTTTCACTAATAGGTTTACCTTCATAGTGGTCTGATCGGACTACCTACAAAAAACCGTGTGGAGGCTTTCAGTTATAGGAGGCGTTATATGTACCCGTAGTGACACGACCACATTTTGTTATTTTTCCTGATTGACCTATCAAAATGTTACTCACCTACTTCCTTCCCCAAAGCTTTTTAATTGTTTACATTATTAAACTAAACTAAACTCAGTTGCGCGACAGCTCATAGAGGGCCAAGGCCTACTGCACCCATCTCAGTTTTCTTGACCTTGGGCTCTGGGGCGCAGGAGCAGATGTTCCGGTTAGGTGGTCAACCGAATGCGAAACCCTTAGTGTTTAATTCCCAAGTATGCTTGGTACTCATTTATCGGATCACTGAAGGGATGAAAGGCTGAGTCAACCTTGCCCGGGCCGAGGATCGAACACAGGACCTGTGGCACGGGAGCGCAAAGCGCTACCACTCAGCCACCGGGTGTCGTTTAAATTATTAGTATATTATAATATCCTGTTTGCACCCTAGTGATAAAATGCTTCGGTCGTTACTCTTTTATAAAAAATTTAAGAAAAACTTTTCGTTTCAAAGGATGCAAGTTGCAAATGGGTTACAGTTGATAAATCTGAGAGTTACTTTAGAGGATAAAAAAAATGGGTACATCGAAGCTGGAAAACATAAACAATAACATTTCATTTCATGCATTTGAAGCACTTTTTCATTTAACACGTTCACGCCGGGGTGACACACCGGTGGGTCACGCTAGATTGTCTCATCTTGGCAGCGCACCGGAGAAAAAACTGGTAACAATACATTTCATTTTTTAGTTTTTTTCCGGGAATAACAAAAATCCATAACTGCCAATTGTTTTAAGCGGATGCAATTTTTATATTGAATTGCTTCTTTGCCGTGATAAATTTCCTTACAGTGAATTGTTATTGTTGAGAATAGATTAACTCCTCCCGAATATTATCTAATATTGAAATAGTTCTTCTACCAGTATTTTCTCCTTCCCCGTACCAGCATTTTCACTTTTCCCGGCGTGAACGTGTTAAGCATAAATTAATTAAAAAATAATTAAAAATAATTAATAATTAAAACTTCAGAAATTGGAAGTTTGCTTGTTGTAAAAAAAAAAAATAGTTCATTTACTTATACAAAAAATTCAAGTTAAACACGTAATCATTAGAAGAAAGAGATTAAACACGTATCTCTGAATCAAAAGTAATTTAAAAATAATTATGGGAATCGTCCTTTTGTTGATAATATATTTCACGATTTTAAATATTTGGAAAATGTTCAGTTGAAGCAATGAAGTAACAAATTTCTCTAGAAACTATCTGCAGAGTCATTCTTTGACTCTGTTTCACTGGTGAAACGTCCTCTCTGCTGATTAAATTAATTAGAGTTAATGGAAATCAATCTTATATAATCGAAAAGTAAATTAAAAATACTCTAGAGAATAAATTAAAATAGAAACGTGGTCTTCTCCGTAATTCTATTTAATTACACGCATTCGGATGTTGAAGTAAATTACCAAAAAATAGAAACAATTTTGAATTGTAAAATTTTTCAGACACAAAAGCTTTGTTTACGAAAATATCTCATGTTTAAAGGAATGTTAAATTTAAATCTAACTTAATTTCATTATTCGCTTGCGGTGTACATTATCCTAGATTGTGTAAACTGTATTTTTTAATGAGTTTATAATTCGGGTATATTTTGGTTAAAATAGTATTAATTTGGAAATTTCTGGTAAATTTAATGAATAGGCTTAAAATTAAGAAAATGTTAGAGCATTTATTTTAACACACTAACTGTTCTGCTCGGCAAAATTCATATTTTAGCATGTAGTCATTTCTGCATAGCAAAACCGGTTATTAACCGTCATAACAAAACCGGTTATTAACCGTCATAGCAAAATCGGTTTTTCGTGTTTTTAGATAGGGAAATAGTATACTAAAGTGAAACATTCTCCTAATCTTGCCCTTTTACTTAAACACCATAAGGTTAAATAATTAATTATTTTTTATTCAACGAATAAAAAATAATTTAAGTTATTTGATTTTGTTCAACATTAGATTTAAATATAAAAAATAATAGTATTGTATCAAGTATTTTCATCAGCATGGTATCAAAACAATGATAACTTGACTAACTTTCTTTCCTGGATTTATAAAACTCCAAACTATTACAAGAAAACAACCATAACAGAAATTTTAGATATTAAAATTATTTTAGTGCTCTTACAGAGATGCCAACTTGCTCCGGACAGCAAATATATATTTTAAAGTGGTAGTTTATTAATTGTGATTCTTGGTTTAATAAATTCAATTTAGTAGATTTTTATCCACCACTATGTTTAAATAATGCGTTGGCTTATATAATTCAGCACTTTATGGTAATCGTGTCATGGCATACCTTTTAAAAAGCAAGCAAAAATAGTCAAAATAATTGCTAAATTTACTTAGTAGTAATTACAGTTTTTCTAATTACTTTCGCGTGTCCGGAGCAGTTGGCATCTCTGCTCTTAGTTTGTGAATCAGGGAAATAATCACTACGAATCTTTACAATTCCTTTACTTGGTTTTATTATTTATTTTCATTTTCTTATATATGCTTTATTAAAATGATAGCTTCTCTTGTTTTAAAAATTTACTGTACATTTTAGTTAACAACAAAACATAGATTAATAACAATGCAAAAATTTGAAAAACGTAGTGACTTTGCACTAATACTATTTCAAATCCATCATGCTGCTTCAAAAAATTCACAATTTTATTTTATTTTTCTTTGTAACGGGTGTTGAACAACCCAATTTTGAGATAACGACTATAAATATTCAACTCCGAAGCCTTATAATTTTGAACCCGACGCAGAAGGTAAGTGTACTCCTGGATCACTCATTAGGGCAAACTATCGTAGCTTTGTGGAGAGCTTTTTGAACTAATCTGCATTTTGCGTTACATGTAGAGGAAAACTGCGAATGATGGGATAGAACCTGGGTCACTTTATTTGGAGGCATATGTTTTATCCTCTGAGAAATTTTAAACAATGCTAGTTTATGTTCAGACTTTTTCTGACAAAATATAAAACAATGAAAAAAAAAAAAATATATATATATATATATCAAGTTCAAAATCATATAGTTCAAAAAGAAGATAAAACAAAGGAAAATTATAGACATATGCAAAAGGGGGGGAATATTAATGAAAAAAATAACAAATTAATCTGAAAAAAAGGGGATGAAATTTCTTAAAAACTGTGGGCTGATGAAAAGATTATATCTTTTATTTTATTTTCCAGTTTTTTTAAAAAAATGTCATCCTTTTTTTTCTTCTTTTTTTAAATTAGTTTGCTTTTTTTCATTATTATCCCCCCCCCCCGTTTTGCATATGTCTATAATTTTCCTTTGTTTTATCTTCTTTTTGAACTTATCGAATGAGTTCTGTTTACTTGTAGCTTATGCGCAATAAATGAAACTTATTGGTTTTCTTAACTTTCTTCGTGTTTTCTTGTATTTATTTATTTTGTTGTATATATATATATATATATATATAAACAAAATTCTGGTCAGTAAAACTAACTAAAATACACTGTATTTAAACAATTCATTTGGTAATTTTTCCGTTCATATGTTCATAGTTTACCGGTAATTCTAGTTTTCACAACTTTACTTTTATTATCAACCATTCAGCGAAAAATTCAGAACTGAAATGGAAATTTAAAAGGATAAATAGTTTTTATGCCATGCTGTAAGGTATCATGATAAAATTACCTAATTAATCGCACAATATAAAACCATATTTTATTATTAATTTTATCAAAAATCATAACCATAGCGCTTCAAAATTGCATATATTTTTGGTGTTTCCATAGAGTTGGAGAACGGTAAATGTTTCCATATTCTTGAAGCTTTGTCCACACTTTTCTTCTCGGTGTATGAGGAGCTGAAGCAGCTGTTTTTCAAAGGCTGCCTTCTAATGTTTGACATAAAGGTGATCTTATACAGCTTTAGAATCACTTTTAAAACCGTGGAAGGTCTGTATTGTGTTTTTACAACGAACGGCTTTCAGAAACTCGACATGTGTTCTTTATAACAACTTGAGGTATCTCTGCAACCATATTGAAATTTATTGTGAATCTCCGTAGCTTTTCATAAATGTTCAGATGCAGAAAATTGTTGTAGACCATTAAATGTAGATTTTTGTCATAAATTCATTAATTGAAATGCATGTTTTTTTGTCCTGTTTTCTATTATATATATCCAATAAAGTTCCACAAACCATTTTTTAGAAAATATAAAAAAATAAATGTTTGTAAAGAAAATAATTTGTTTGTATTAATACTTAATAATCAATAAAACATGTTTTTCAAATACAATTAAATAACGTTAAATTCATTTTGACCCCGAAAATAAAATGCTTTCCAATATTTACTTCACTCAATTATCAAATCTTTGTCTATCAAATTGTATAAGTTAGTGTTGCTCCATCTGTAGCAATACTGACACCTCTTGAACTACGCAAAGAAAATTGTATTGCTTAATGCTTTAAACCACATGTTACATGTTTTATAGTTTAATTTATTCAGCAAAAAAACACAAAACAATGAAGGAAACAGATGTAATAATATCTAGAAGGGATAATTTGGGGGAAAATAGTTGACATAACTTCCCTTTTCAAAGAAAAACGTAATCGTCTGTTACAATTTAACCAAAATGGTACCACTCATGTCAAGCTAAACTTCTATTACTTACTATACAATGATAAAACTAAATTTATTTTTACCAATTTTTTTTATCTGGCTATATAAATTGTTTCTGTGACTTAATGACATTAGATGTGATTCAATCTTCTCTCCTGTAGCCTCAAACAAAAGGACTTTTGATCTAACTAAAGGTCCTTAATGGTTCTTTTCTGAAAATCGCAGTTTAATATCTTTCCGACAGATTCTCTCGTATTTTATTGTCTTCTGCCTTATTTTCTTCTTTGGAAGAAACAATCTGTATTCTTTCTAAGATTTGACATCATAAATCTGGCCAACAACCACTATCTGATCTCAAAAGGAGTTGGCAGAAGAATTTAATAGTTACGGATTTTAAGTTATAGGCGCTTTGGTAGGCGAAATTTTTTAGCCTTTCTCCAAAGCACCTAAACAACATCTTTAAAGCTCAGTGTAAAGTGAGTTAAACCATTTATCTGATATAAGATACTTGATTTAGACGGTTGAATTGATATGATTATTCTAGTGTAAGTTGATAAGATTATAGGGTATTTAGCACCACATATAATGACTCTATATATCTTTTGAAAAATTCGTTCGAAGAATTGTGCTGTCATACATCAGTATGTTTAAAATATAATGCAAAGAAAAATTTATTTGGTTTTTAATTGTTTTTATTTGATATTAATTAAATAATTATTTTTTTGGAAGCAGCATTTCTAATGTATCCACCAGAAAATTCTTCTTTTGAAGCTCTACGGACTGTTGCAGGCCAATAAACCACTAAAACATCTATAAATAGATTTGTTCCAGCAAAATTATAGTTTTAAGCACTTTTTATTTCAGATTTGTTTTTTAGCCAACTGGTAGTTACCGAGTGGTTCCTGAAAAATTTAATTTTAAAAATAGTCGTATATTTACAATTAGACTTCTCAGGAGCTATTCAACCAATTTCGCTTAAATTTTGTATTTTACCATGAAAAATTACATACATACTTAAAATGATGTAAAATTTGTATACCTTACAACTCACGCGTCCTTTAAAGTAAGAAACCTTTACAGTACATATAACATTCTTCAAGTTTTATTAAAGTTTACAAAATATATATATCTTTACAATTTAAATAATACACATATATTTTTACCTTGTATAAGGCAAATATTATGCAGTTACGTTTACAGTTTATTATTATATAATAGTTTTTGTAATTTAATCAATACACAAATAATTTTATTACTTGATGCTTCTTAAAAATACCCGAAATTTTTTAAAGTTTAGGCGCGATAATTTTGACATGGAATAACCGTGTATATACAATGGATAAAATGTGCATGAAAATTTAAATGATTGAAAAAAAGTAAGTTTCAAAAAAATAAAGAATTCATATAATATTGACATATAATATGGGAGAATATTAACTATATTTTTCAGTTCACATCGCATATTCACAAGTTCAGTTCATATATTACATAAAAATCAATTACAACTTTATTAATACAAAATTAATAAATTATTACTACTTTAAAACTATATTGTATCAATTGCCAGTATTACCATTATGAGAGAACTATAGCTCCAAACAAAATATTATAAAAAATAATTTATAGTAATTAAATAAAAAGTTAAATAAAAAAGCAGGATAGATGCTTGCCAAAATATTGACAATCAATTCAGTAGTTATCTCTTTCAAAATATTCCAAGCATGTCAAATTTATCAATATACCAAAAGTATAAGTATTAAATTTGACAAACAAATTAATTATTACTCACCATTACAAGCGATAATCGCAATTAGCATTTCCCACTGTCAAACTTAACTTTTAATAATGTTTCAATCATATTGAGCGGATTTTCCTTTATTATTTTCCTTCTCAACTCAAATCACTTTTCTCAAATTGGAAAACTAATTGGAATATTTAATTAGATCCATTGAATAGCCTCATTTTTGACTAATAGAAAGTTTTATTAGTGGAGCGCAGTTCGAATGTATTTTTTGAGCGACAAAACTGTTGGAGAAGAAAATAGAGTTTAATTACGCATATTTGCGAAAGAATTTTCATTTTACATTTATATTAAAACAATATAATTTCTTTTCTTGCAATTCTTCAAACGATTATCTTTGCAATTAATTTTAATTTATAGTCAATAATGATCAAGTAAATGTAAGGACAATTTTAATACATTTTTTGTGGTAGATGGCTATTTGTTGATTTCAATTAAAATATTGTAATAATATTTATTTTTTTTATTTTTTTAATTTCAGTTATTTTAATAAACTATTTGTGGGGCTCAGCGTAATTAAATAACAAATAAGAGAAGTTTTTTAGCTTCATTATTTTAATTATTTACTTTAGATGTTAAAGTTTCTTTGCAGTAAAAGATTGTGAAATATTTATGAAAGCAGTAAAATTGGTCACTGCTGCTTTTAAAAGGAGCACCATAGAAATGAATATTCAAATATTAAGAAGCTTTCTCTGTTTTTGATGAAACCATTTCCAGGTATTTGTTCCAAGCAAACACTTCGTCAAAATTAAACGAATTTCGACGATTTCTATAAGAATTTCGTCCAAATTATATATATATATATATATATATATATATATATATATATATATTTGGTCATTCGCAGTGGCTAATGTTTGTAACTTTTCCCATAATCACTTTAACGTAGGCGCTATATACGAGGGTTGTAAATTAAATAGTGGCAACTTAACCTTGAAACTCACAGAAAGGCGGGCATGCGCAATGGGTGCGGTGAGGTGGCGCTGTTGTCGATGCGTAGAGTGCAAAAAACAGTCGATTTGCTTAGAAGGGTAGTTGTTGCGTGAGGAGCGAGTAAAGTGAGGAGCTTCGTTTCCATCGCTCTAAAGCATGTTGTCAAAAGGCTTAATGACGAAAAAAAAAAGAGATGCTTGGACCCATCGTGCTACTGTCCTATACGGTAAAGCATTTGCGCCACAGGCTTCCACTAATCCACGATAGCATTCTGTTGCATTTTTGCCACGGACTACCTCGATTTTAAGCCACGACCGCTGATCATCTTTTGAAAACATGCTTTAGAGCGATGGAAACGAAACTCCTTACTTTAACGCCACGCAACAACTACCCTTCAAAGCAAATCGACTGTTTTTTGCACTCTACACATCGACAACAGCGCCACCTCACCGCTCCCATATCCTATTTGCGCATGCCCGCCCTTCTGTGAGTTTCAAAGTTAAGTTGCCACTATTTAATTTACAACCCTTTGTATAAGTAGTACAACCTACACCTCCTAGAAAAGAGAAGGCTTCATCACGAATCAATTCAGTAGTCCGACATGACGAACGCAAACTGCGCAGTGGAGAATAAATAATAAATATGCCAGTATGCTCAGGCTACTAAGGTGCGCAGTGGGGGAAATACCAAGCATGTCCTAAAGTTTGGACTACTAAAGGATCAAATTTCTTGTTTATGGTAACCCGTGCTGAGACCTTCTCTCTTTTAGGTGGTATTTGTACTGCACAAGAACATATTGAGCAGATAGACAGATTGTACCCATGCCCGAAACGGGATTCGACCCCCGAATCTTTCTGTTACGAGTTCAACTCCTTGACCACCATATCTTGATACCATAATTATCGGTCAGCTTAATTCATTGATATATTTTTGATTGTCTAGTATTTTTTCCAGTTTCGTCATTATGCTTAACAATCTACCACAATGCACTACAACGACGTTTTGAGTTAATATTTCGACATAATATTTCGACATTCGATATATTTCGTCACAAATAACGTGATTTCGCGAGGAAAAGTTTTTTTTTTTTTTAAAGTGGAAGTTTTATTTCTGAGTGTCCACAATCAAATGTATAATGATCTTTTTTAACTAGCATAGTTTACAAATCCTTTGAAGTTTTCTAGTAAAAATGGTCTATACGTATAATATGGTAGCATCTTATTATGATGTTATTGCTGCATGCTTTTTCCTCAAGGTAAGAGTATTTTTGACTTATCGATTTCGGAATATATATAAAAGCATGTTCAAAGAAATTTATAGCAAATCCTTTCTTACGCATGCTATCTACTTATATTATCAAACGGCAAAGAACAAGTAAACCAATAAAATGCTGAATTAAAAATGAAATGAAAATACATCAAAGCAAAATTTGTTGGCTTTAAAAACATTCTTAAAATGATTTTTTTAAGAAGAATGCATAAAATATGTTTACAATTACGTTAGAACTTCTCAGAAATAGTGTAAAACAGAAAGTCATGTATACTATAGATAAAGTAAAGTTGTACGTGGATAGTTTTTAAAGTTTTATGTAGTGAATGCGGAAACTGTAATGAAATTGTTTTCTTTCCTTTTAACTTACCCTCGAGAATTTCACGGAATGTCCCAATAAAAGCATTAACTGTTCCGATTTTCAGAATAGTTAACGGGAGAAAATACACTTTAAGAGAGCAAATCAATAACATCTTATACAAACTAACTTTCTTTATGTCTAAAGCTACAAACAATCAAGTCACTTAAGTTAAAGTTTTTAGTTATAAAGAGGCTTTGAACAAGTTTGAAAACAAACCTTTTTAATATTGAATATCAAAGCCGAAAAATGAAGCAGAAAATATATTCTTCTTCTCTGGGAAAGAAAGTATGGTAAGAATGACTAGAATATAGTAAACTTTACCGTGTTTCAAGCTCTATGGGAGAATAAAAAACTCGGTAATTTTTAGCGAAGAGTTTTAATATCGATTTTGTAAAGTTAACAATAAAAATGGTTTTACAATATGTGATAAATTTGGCAAATGTGGTTAAATTTGCTAATTTTATCATCATACTTTAGAATATGGCACAAAAGCCATTTATTTGGTAAAATTTATTGTTCGGTTTCATAATTTTTTTTTTTTTAACTTTTTCTTTTTTCCCAAATGGGTGGTAATAAGAACTATAATTTTAAAAACCTGAAATTCTGATTAACCGCTACCATATGATTGGAAAAATTACCAAATGAATGGTTCAGCCGTATAATTTGGTTTTTACCACCAAAATTATGTTCTTCTTTCTAACAAGAAATATTATTACTATAGAATGGGGCAATTTCAACAATTAGACAAAAAATTAGGTCCTGTTTTTAATTTATTGTGATTGAATTACATATTCAATAAATTTCTTACAAATTTCTGATTTTTTTTACTTTTAATTAAAAGTTTTACTATGAAGTTAAAAATTATTTCAATCCATTTTATAAAATGGAAATATTAATTAATGATAAATATTTAAAATATATTTTTTTCGTGAAACTACTCAGAAAATACGAAAACAAAAATTCTGGTTAAATCGTCCTACCGTATAGTTAAGAAATTCATGGTAAAATATATACATTGTTTAAACTATTCATCTTTTGATTTTTCCGTTCATATGGCAACGACTTACCAAAAATTCCGGTTATCACTATTATAGATCTTATTACCGCATATTTAGTATCATATGCAAACCTAAAAAGTAAATTTAATCAAATAAATAGTTTTTACACCATCTTTTAAGGTATAATATTAAAATTACCAAATTTTATATTTACCAAATTTTATCACGCATTATAAAGCAATATATTTATGTTAATTTTATCGAAATAATTATCCCGAAGCACTTCGGCAAAAAATACCGTAAAATCTGCAAGCTTACTTCTGACTGAATTGTTAAAAAAATTTCATCCATCTCACTCATCAAATTTTAAAATTTTAAATTCTGTTTAATAAATGTTATGAGTGCGTAAAGAAAATACGTGATATCACTTGTAATTTAAAATAACTCTTCCACGAAGTTAACCTTTTTCGTAACTTATCGTAACTAACCTGATTCAATAACTTAAAACAGAGTTTAAACTAAATGAGATTAGTTTGACCGTAAGCTAAACGGTTACACAAATCAGTAAATTTTGCTTATTCATCCATTAAGTATGCATCTTAGAATGTAAAAATTGTATTATTTTATAAAAAAATAATTTATGTCTTTTTGCTAAAATAATATAAATTTTTTTTAATACTTATTATTTAATGTACTTATTTTTTATTGTTTAATTGGTTCTTTAAGCATTATTTACTGACAAAGTAGAGTAATTGTGTGATTCGAATTTAAAGAAAAATCTGTCAGTGTCTGTTAAATACTTCCAAAAAAATTTCAGAGGCATGTATATATCTAAAGTTCACTGCAAGAAATTCCAGATGAATTTACAGAAATTTTAAATGAATACTGGTACTCAGTGTGCCGGTATTCCTTTAAAATTTTTAACCGGAATCGAAAGTCTGATATATCGTAATTTTTACAGTAATAATAATCGTAATTTCACTGAATTAATGCAAAAAAAAATAATACTGTAAAAATTGCGGTAAAAGGGGTTCTGCGGATGATGTACCTAAAGTCCTGGTACCTTATAACATAATTTGATCCAGAATTTTTTACAGAGTACATTAGATAGAATTAGCTGTTAACTTTTATAATTTACTTAATTTTCAAATCAATAATTTAAAAAAAAGTTTTTTTCACTATCTATTCAGAATAATTTAAACAAAGTAAGTGTTCATCATATTTTGTTCTCAAGATAGCTTGCAGCTATTTAAAAAAAAAATAAATACAAATTTTTTAGTAGTATATCAACTCATTATGAATTTATTGTTTCGTTTATTGTCATTTTTCTACTTTCACCATCATTTTAATATTATTTTTTTTAACATCATGAACTCTTTTGATTTTTTCAAAGACTTGCCTGTCACTGCCACAAATAAAATGACTTAAAAAAATTTAAAAATTATGAAATATTTAAACATTTAACTAGATATGGTTAAGGCAATAAATAATATAAATAAGAAAGGAAGTTTAGCGCAAAAAGAGAGAACCGAATCTACTAAACTTAATTATTTACTTTTATGTTATTCAATAATAAGTTACATTATTCAGTGCTATTCAGTATAAATGATATGAAAAGTAAAATGTTTTTACATATTTAAAAATATCTTGTTTCAAAATATATTTTTGAAAAATTCGAAAAACATAATGCAAAATCTAAATAAAAAAGACTGAAGTGTATTTGTTTGAGTTATTCAAAAGTATATTAAAAAATGCAACTTAGTCTATAATAAGTACTTTAATACTTAATATAATAATTTAATAAATAGCTAGTTTAGTAACATAAGCTGTTCTCAAGCTGAATAACAAATAGAATAAATTAAAGAAATACAAGATGCATCTATTGTAGTATAGAGGTAGTGGGTTAAAATCCCACCATATCCCTATGTATATGCTCGTGTTGTCTTTCTGTATATAGTGCTATCTGTATTTTTGTTTGGTAGTATGCTACATCATAGTATACTACAAGGAATAAGACTCTGTTGAAAGAGGATAATAGAAAAAAAAATTATTACGTTTATTTGCTTCCAATAACTTAATAAAAAAATACTCCAGTTACACCAATTGGTAAATCGAAAAATATTAATATGCTTACTTCATTGTTTGAACGATTTATATAGATTTCGGAGATATATTTATTCGAAACAATAGGGGAAAAAGTAAAACTATATTTTTTTACAGTATTTAGTCATAATAATAAAACAAACTATTATTTAGTAGCAGTAATATTATATAGGAAGCTACCTATTATAATTATTACTAAGTGTAATTCAGAAAATTATTAAATAATATGTGATAAAACCTATAATATAATTAAGTAAAAATTCTTGGAGATTTAGGGAAAAAATATTATTCAATAGGTATCAGGAATAACTATGATATGCCCATTGGAAAATTTAATTCATCAAAAGCCTTTAGATATTGATTACTTGTGACAAAATGGTAAATACGAAGGAAAAATGTAACGAAAAAAAAGGTAAGAGGTAAAGTCCATGTATTTGATTCGGAGAAATATAACATAATTTTCCGCAATCAAGAAAACTCTGTAATGATACAAATTAAGAAGTAATACCATCGGTTACTTTCTCGCCTTAAATTTGTTTATTTTGATAAACTTCAAGAATTCTTGCAAAAGATTTTGGTAAACTACATATTATAATGCAAAATAGCAAGGAATATAAGATAAAGCATAAAAATATTATTAATAGAAATACTATGCAATTTAGGGAAAATTGAATTTTTACATAAAATTTCGGGATTACTTATGACGTATTCCTTAGCAAAAATATTGTGTAAAAGTTTTTGATATTGATTATTTGTGATAAAAGGAGAGAACATGAGTTGTCCATAGATATATTTCAGAGAAATATTACACCACAATACATCGCGGAGAACAAATGATACAAACTAAGAAATAAACCATCTATTGTTCTTTTATTTTAATTTTGTTTACTTTGCAACTTTGTATACTTTGTAACTTTGTTTACTTTTGTTTACTTTATAAAGCAAATAATTATAATGTTTTATAAAGCAAAGTAGCAAGAAATATCTGATAAAGCTTAAAATATTATTAGCAAGACTACTTTGCAATTGTGAGAAAAATGAGTTTTCTTCATAAAATTTCGGGAATAATTATGATGTATTTCGTAGCAAACACGTTATATAAAAGCCTTTGATATTGATTATTTGTGATAAAAAGGGAAACAAACGACTCGTCCATAGATATACTTCAGAGAAATACAACATCATAATACGCCATAAAGAACAAAACTCTGTTATGATACAAACCAAGAAATGAAACCATCTGTTGTTTTCTTACTTTAATTCTGTTTACTTTGTTAAACTTCAAGAATTCTTACAGAAAGAAAATTGTCTTAATCTTTCTTTTGGGAACAGGATTTTTCTTTTAACATTTTCTGGGATTCGTCTGTATTTTTAAGGCTGTTTGCTCGGCTTTCTAAAATATTATTTCTTAATGTATAGTTTTTCAAACGTTTATAACTAATGATGCTAAGATTTGTTTTTCCGATGTTTTTATAGAAACTAACAAGAGACCCATTAAGTTTTGCCAAAAACATTTTAATTTTTAAAGTACATTCATAAATTTAACTCTTATTACCAACAGGAGACATTTCTCGCCAAAAAAAAGAATCATTTTTTGAACAGCTACAAAACTAATATTGTAAATATAACATAATATTTCACGAAATTATTTTGAAATTCCAGTGCGTTGTTGATTTATGTATTTTAAAGTTATGATCTCAATGCAATTACACACATTTATGAAACAAATGTACTTGTATATCATAAGAAGGTATTTTTTTTTTTCATTTGGTTATTTTTTTTTTCAAATTGTAGTTGTCCCACAGTGGACTGATCATTAAGACCCGGTTCCCAGCAGATCACCGAAGTCAAGCATCACTAGCTGCGGTCAGTGTGCGGGTGGGTGACCCACTTGGATCAGTCTGCGCAGGGACCGAGGGTGTGCGGTATTGGTCCTCGTTAAACTGTGCTACCGTAAAGTGCTCGACTTCGCGCGCAGATCGTTTAGCTATCGAGGAGGGGGTGCCATCCCCTCTGCAGAGGATCAAAATTGTGATGGCATGTCTTCGGATCATCCTCAGGGATGCATCCCAGACCGTCGCCAATAGCCCATTGTGCAGCTCTAGTGCGACGTAAATGAACTACTACAACAATCAAATTGAAGTTAACTGTGTTTCCAAAGCTTTTTACGCAACTATTTCCAAAAACGATTTCGTTTAGAATTATTTTTATCGAGACTATTTTTTTCAGAAATAGCACTCTCACTTTTGAGAATTCAGAAATGTTTAACAGCTTTTCCTCAAATTTGAGAGTCATTTCGTCACTAAATTACGTCATTTGTGACCCAGCGTGATTTCTCTAAGATATGAGGAAAATGTTTCCTCAATTCGAAATTTCCTCGTATTGCGTTGTGGGAGATTGCCAACTAAAATGATGAAATTAGAATAAAAACTATGCAATGTAAAATGAAGTATTGAATTAATACTGCTGCGCTGTACATTGATAAAGGAGTGCACCTCGTTCCAGAAAGTTAAGGAGTTCGAATCCCGATTCGGGCACGAGTGTAATTTGTCTCTTATTTCTTTGTATATCTGTTTTTTGTGCCATCTATATCTAACCTATGCTGAAGTCTCCATTGGAAAAGTTCGATGCAATAGACAGTACGAGGTTTTTTTCTTTTTAAATTTTTTTTGAAAAAAATAGAATTGCAAAATGTTTCTTTAATTTCGACTAAATTCGCTTTATTAATTAAGTTACGATAATTATTTCGTCACTTTGATGAAATATTCGTTCGGAGCATGCACCAAGAAATGGTTTCGTCATGAACGATGAAAGTTTCATGATATTTGAGTATCCATTTTTTACAGCGCAGGTATCCAAAATATTTATGAAGAGCAATTTAATATTTAAATTATGTCTTAAACGTATTTCATATAGCAACGAAACACTTTACAAAATAAAGAAACACTGTGTTACTTTCCAAATTGGTACAAAATTAATTTAGTAAGTACAACTTTATTATAATTTTTTATGTAAACTAATGTTCTCAAAAAGTGCAGATTTAAAAAAAAATGATTTTTCTCCAACTAAACGCTCTTTAGAGTTATAAAAGCCTTCATGTAGTAATTATAATTATTTTTGTACTTTTATATACATATAAATTTGTCTTAAAAGAATAATAAATGTTTTGAGGAATAATTTAAGTGCATTTCATTCTTTTGAGAGATATTAAATATTTAATTCCGATGATTTACATTACATTTACGTTTATTTAAAAAAAGGTAAAACTTTAAAAAAGTGCACTACTGGCCATTAAAACTGCTGCACCAGGAAGGCGAGGCATCACGAACGTGAAATTTGCAGGATGGATAAGTTATGCTGTATTATGCATGTGATCAGCTTATCAGCGCATTCATGCAAAGCAAGCGGCAGTAGCGACACCTACAATGTGTATAAGAGAAGCGATTTGACAGTAAGTTTCAAATACAGAAATTGAATTTGAACGTTGTTCCTTTAAAAAGGTTTTTGTTATGCCTGGTGTTAGAAGGAGAAATGCCTACCAGCACGCGTCTGAGTTTGATCGAGGTCAAATTGGGGCCTGACGGGATTGCGGTTTATCAAACCGAAGTATTGATACTCGCGTTAGTCGAGATCCCATGACTGATAGCAGAATATGGAATCGATGGGTTCATGACGGTCATATGGAACGCCGTGCAGGATCGCAGCGGCCCCTCGTCGCTAACAGCCGTGAAGACAGTCATGTTATCCACTTGGCCTTAAGGGATCGTGCTGCTACGTCACGAACCCTGAGTCAGCAAATGGGGTCATTTGCAAGACAACAAGTGTCTACACGAACAGTTCGACGGCATTTGCAGCAGCATGGACTGACAGAACGGTGACCAAGGCTTCGGATACCATTGACGCTGCATCCCAGGCAGGAGCACCTCGTACGACGAACCCGGACGCAGAAATGGCATGACGTCGTCTTTTCAGACGAATCCAGGTTCTGTAAACAGCATCATGATGAGTGCATCCGTGTTTGGCGACATCGTGGAAAACGCCCATTTGCAGCTTGCATTCGACATCGCCATATTGGCCCAACTCCTGGAGTAAATGGGATGCCATTGGAAGCTCGTCACGATCACCTCTTGTTCGCATTGCCGGCACTTCGAGCTGCAGCCATTACATTTCTGATGTGTTAGGGCCAGTTGTCCTGCCTTTTCTTCAAGGCTTGAATAACGCTAAGTTTCAGAAAGCAATGCATGACCACACATTGCTCGCACTGTCCTGACCCTCCTTGACGCAGAACATTTTCGCCTGTTAGAAACATCTGGGTAATGGTTGCTGAACGACAGGCACGCCAACACTCGTCAGTCACTACGGCCAATGAATTTTGGCATAATGTTGAAGCTGCGCGGAATGCTGCCCCCGTTCATGCTATCCAATCTCTGTTCGACTCGATGCCAAGGAGAATAGCTGATGTCATTTCTGCCATTGGAGGCTGCTCTGAGTACTGATTCCTCTGGATCTATACATCCAAATATCCTAAAAATTTTACCACTTGTTCCTCCAACTATAATGTATGTGCCCAATAAATATCATTTATTTATCTGCATTCCTTCCTGGTGTAGCAATTTTAATGGCCAGTAGTGTATATATATCCTTTTAAGTTCCAGTTTTCTATTAAATTAATGACGCCTACAGTTTTAGCATAATCAAGTACATTTCCATTCAGTTTAACAATCTCATTTGACCAATGCAGAGTATTTGAACGTTATCCCAAAACCAGTGGAAATTATTTAAAAGTCTTGAATTTTGATAAGATTTGGATAAAATAATTTGAAGAATCATTATTTATTATCATTTATCATTTATTTTATCATTTATTTTTTTATAATATATATACTACTCCGCCACTGAAATTTTTTCATTATGTATCAATGCTCACGTATAGTCCAAAAACGATCATTTCTAGTGTCATTTTACCATGGTATCTTTTTAGAGCATTAAATACTTTTCAAGGACACGCATTTTTAGTCAACATTCATGATCTAAATATGGCAACTTTTTCTGCATCTCCATAAAAATTTTATCCTTGATGCACTTAAATGTGTCACGCTTATAGCTCTGTAAGTTGAACTGCAAAAAATTCAGGAATATTATTCAAAACAGAGATACTATTCTAAAGAAATATCATTTACAAGAAAATGCAGTGTTTGATATTAGTGTTTAACTTATTCAAGTTTTCACCAACTGAAAGATCCCGGATAAAATTCCGGTAAAAAGGACTGGCGAGCTTTTTACCGGTACTTTTTACAGTAAAATTAATTTTCACCTTAAATTTTCCAGAACAAGAAATCTGATACACCGCAGCTTTTAATTAAATAAATTAAAAACTACTTATTTTTATAAATTAGTTAATATTAAACTAGTTAAACTTCTATATTAGTTAACATTATAATATATTAGTTAATATTGTATTGCATTAGTTAACATTAAATTATATAAGTTAACATAAAAGTTAACAGTTTTGTGAATTTGCTCCGCTTACAGCTTTTCAAGTTCAACTATAAAACATTCTGGACAAAATTCTGGAATACTATTCAAAACAAATACACTTTTTAAAGAAGTATCATTTAGAAGAAAAATCCTGTGCTTGATAGTAGTGGTTAATTTATTTAAATAAGCACCAACTGAAAAATTAAGGATAAAACTCCAGTAAAAAGTGATAGTACCTGAGAACCAGTATATTTTACCGTGAAATTAATATTTACCTAGAACAAAATGCCTGATATACCGTAACGTTTTAAGTTATATTTATTTAATTACAGTTAATCAATAAATATTACTGCTAAAATTACCGTATACCAGTTTTTGTTCGCTCTGTAAAATTTAAAGTGAAAAAAGGGATTTTTCAGAAAAAAATATAGGCACTCAGGGCACTGCTACTTTTCACCGAAATTCTTTATGTTTAAGTAATTTTAATAAGTGCTGAAATTTTCCTGTGAAAGCTATTTATTTAGAATGGAATATTTGTTTATTTGACTGCTAAAAAGTCACTTACATTCAAGTAAGTTCCTATATTAAGTCGCTCGTATTTAATTATTGCTAAGTTTATAATATGAATGATGCAAAATGAAAATTAACAATAAATACACAAACACTGATGTAATTTCAAACAAATTGCGCACAAAATTCAAAAATTAAACACGAGAACTTATTTAGGAATGTCACAACATCGATATAAATTTAAATATCTTAACCATAAAGCAAGATTTTACTAAAAAGAGTATTAAGTAGAAAAATCTCTTCGAATTTACCTAAATAAAGTTAAGTAAATTACATAAACTTTATTATTCTCTTGAATAATTTTCTTTACAGTTAAAAGGAATACTTTTATATTTAAATACATTTGTTAAAAATATTTCTTTCAAATATTCTTTAGAGCAAAGTATTCTTTTTTAATCTTGAAATAATGCTATTTATGGAGTAAGTATTATATTTGACAATCTCTTAAATTTTTACTCAAGCTATTCCTTTGCCCTTTAAATAAACACAAAATTTCAATTGTCCACTTGCCTTTAGTATTTCACAAAGAGCCATTGAAACCACTTGAGAAAGATTGAAGCTATGGAAGATAAAACCATGGTAAAAACAAAAAAATACCCGATTCAATTTTCTGCCCCGCTAAAGCATTTCTGACAACGCATTACCAAGCTTTTTCTATGGTCAATGTTCATCTCTTGTCGCAATCTTAGATAGCCGATATCCGGATTTTTTTATAACTTTGTACATTTGACGACATGCAATCATCCGTTCCTGTGAAGTAGTTTATTTTTGACATCTAAAAAGATATCGGATTTTCTCGAAATTGTCAGTATAGAAGTTTTTGATAAACTTGTATTAATTTTCAAGTTTTAAGAAATAGAAGCTGTTTGGTTTTGGTAAGTTACTTTTCTGCAATCTTATCGCAATTTAACTTTAGACAAGTTCTAAGACATACGTTAAACTTTTATTCTTATTTCTCCTTTTCATCATTGTTTATTTCATTATTTTATACTCTAAGGTTTAGGAATATTTACTAATCCCTTGCAAATTAACGTGACAACTTATTACGATTTCGTTTTTATTATCCTGTTTATATTTATTTTTAATCGCTGAAAACCATGATTTTATCTTTCGGACTCATCATAGTAGACACGCTACCAATCTTTGCAAATTAACATGACAACATATAACGACTTCATTTTTATTATCTTATTTATTTTTTTTTTCTATTTATTTTTAATCGCTGAGAAAGTCCATGATTTTATCTTTCGGACTGATGATAGTAGCCACATGCTACCAATCTTTGTAAATTATCATAATAACTGATTATGACATCAATTTTATTATTCTATTTATTTATTTATCTATTAAGCACTGAAAAAGGCCATGATATTATCTTTTCGACTGATCATAGTGGCCCCATGCTGCCCATTTTACTATAACTGTTTGCATTTTGTGGTATTTTATTCAATTATGAGTTAAATATTTGTGGATGAAGTTCGAAATGTAAATTTGCATTTTGAATATAAAATCTTAAAAAGTCAATCCATAACTCATTTCATATTTGGTAGTATTTATGATTAGTGGTCTTCATGGTTTTGCATGATGAGTCTTACAAGAATGTAGACTTTATTCATTTTTTACTATCTTATTTCTACTACAAATAGTATTTGCGAGTTTTGAATTCTACATTAAGAAAAAAATAGGATCAAAACTACAAGAATATGGTAAAATGTTTCGCATTTCTGGCTTCCAAACTCCTTAAAAATAATCAGAATCTTATTAGCGAACAATCTTCTTATCGTCTTTAAAACTGTATTAAACTATGCGAAGAAATAAAATTGTACACAGATCGTTGTATTTAAACGTATGCATCCCACATTTAACTAGTATGCATATTTATTAATGTATCATTATAATTTAAAGTCTTTCTATTCCGCATTTTGACCAAATTTGTATTTTTGATAAATATGGAATATGATTAACCATAAGTAATGCACTTTCTTTTAAAAAATTCAACGGCTATAAAACGTTTAAAAGACTAGAAACCAATAGGAAGTTAAATTATTTGAAAGCAATATCAGATTTTTACTGAGCAATTTTGATAGTTAAACTGTTTTAAAATACATAATTGAAATTAAACTACAAATATATCTTTAATAAAAACATTACGGTTTAAAGTAGACAAGCACACTGTCATTGCAAAAACAAGGTTACTAAGAACGCTATAGAATGCTCAACGAAACAAAAACATTTCAGTCTGAAAATTTTTTCTAAATGGCTATGAAATTTTCAGATGACAGAAAATGTCTTACAGAAAATTATAAAACTTCACTTCTGCTTCCAAACTCAATAAAAATAATCAAAATCATATTAATTAACAATTTTCTTTAAAATTATATATCTTGTAGAATATTGAAAAATTGACCAAAAAATGAAGCTATACACACATTGCTGAAGTTAAACATGTGGCTCTTACCTTTTAAATAATATGCATAGTTATTAAATATTAAAAAAACAACATCAGTCTCTTACTGATCAGTTTTGATAGTTAAGCTGTTTTAAAACTCACTATCATAATGAAATCAAACTACAAATATATCAGGAATAAAAATATTAAGGTTTAAAGTAGACGATAAAAGAAAAACATTCTAATCTAAGAAAATTATTGAAATGTTAAAATGGCTGTGAAATTTTTAGATAACAAAAAATGCCTCACTCATTATAAAACTTCATTTCTGCTTCCAAACTCTTTAAAAATAATCAAAATCTTATTAATAAACAATCTTACTAATAAACAATCTTTTTAAAATTACATGAAACTATACACAGATTGTTGTAATTAAACATATACCTCTTACCTTATTACTAGTATGCATAGTTATTAAATACTAAAAAACAATATCAGTCTCTTACTGATCAATTTTGATACTTAAGCTGCTTTAAAATTCACTATTATAATGAAATTAAACTCCAAATATATCTTGAATAAAAACATAAAGCTTGAAAGTAGACAAACAGACTATTATGGCAAAAACACGTATGCTAAGAACGGTATAGAAAGTTCAATAAAAAGAAAACATTCGAGTCTGAAAAATTTATTAAGTTGTTAAAATGGCTGTGGAATTTTTAGATAACAGAAAATGTCTTACTCATTATAGGGCTTTAGTTCCGTTTCGAAACTCAAATACAACAGTCTTTAAGGGTTCATCAATTTCAATTTCATCCAAAAAGGAAGAAGGAAAACAAGAATGGCTTTTTATTGTAACAGTACCATTACCTTCAACAAATAAAACTGACCCTATCTGAGATTGGCAAGCTTTCTTTCAAAGCAATTTTCATTTTATAAGAAAGGCAAAGAAAATGTCAGGAGAAATTTCTTGCTGATTATGTTGCCAGGTAACGTCAGTGCTACTGTGTTTGTCTGTAATAGTTTTCATCAATTAGTTTCTTGTAAAAGAACAGTACTAACTGGAATAGACAGACAAGGCCGAAGCCGTATAAAAATATGACGTTTTAAATTAGAAGATTTGATCATTTTCCTATTTGTAAATGCTTTGATTAAACAAGTTTGTTGGAGAGATAGTTAGCAGACATAGTGAAGTAGTTATAGTTTACTTTTCGAAGGTAGTTTATTTGGGAAGTAATAGTTTTTCAATCTTCTATGAGATTGGCAAGACTTATTTCAAAGTAATTTACAATTTATAAGAGTGGTAGCGGAAATGTCCGGTGGAAATTTATAGTTGATAATGTTGCTAGGTTACATCACTGTCACTGAAATTGGCTATAAGAAATTTAATCAATTGGTTTCGTTTTACAGAACAGTACTAAGCGGAGAAATAGAAATAGTCGAAATTGGGCAAAAATTATACATTTTGCGATGTGAAATTATTATCATTTTCCATTCTCGTATGTTTTTATAAAATGAATAATTTGAGAGATAGTTTTAAGAGATACACTGTAAAAAATACAGGCAACTTCGATCCATCACCCGTAAAATCCATTTTTACCGTCAAATATTGTACCGTAATTTTCACAGAGCTATTTATTTAATTAAAGTGATTCAGGGATTTTATGGTAATTATTACTGTAAAAAGTACGGTTTATCAGATTATTTTTGCTCCGTTACATGATCCGGTAAAAATTAAATTTACGGTAAAAAGTACTGGTACCCTGAGCGTCTACACTTATCACATTGCGGATACCTCAACTGCAGATAATGTTTTTTATATCTGGAGCAATATAATTTGTATGTAAGGAATCCTCCAGTAGAGAATGGATAAAAATAACAAAATTAGTAATTTTATTCTTGTATGAAGAAAAAGTATCTGGTAAAATTACCGTACTGTTTGGTAATGACATTTCTGGTGAAAAATAAATTAATAAAAAAACGTAATTTTAATTATTCAAATCAAAATGGAAGTAAATTTAAACCATTCAATTGGAAATTTTTTCCATTTGTGCAGTTACAGTTAACCAAAAATTCTGGGTTTAAAATTTATAGCTCTGGGTTTTTCTCAGGGTCAACAATTTACCATAGAAAAAATACATTAAGTATGAATGTAAAAATTTTCATACTTCAATTTCTTTACTTTCAACTCAGTGTTTTCGGTTAATTTATCGAAAGATAATAAGATAAAAAGTCAGTATCAATCAGTTTAATTCGCATAAAGAGAATTTTTTTTCTATTCCAACAGATGGCACCACCTTGCCACATCACCACACATTTAATGATAATTACAAAACTGAGAAGCGAATTTAACCGAACAAGTGTTTTAATGCCATACTCTAAGGTATCATGATAAAATTAACAAATGTTTCCAATATTTACCTCATTTACTACCAAACATATAATAAATTACCATTTATAATATAAAAAAAAACGTTTTTTAATTTAACAAATCTCATTGGGGGGCACTTCGGAGGGATTGACGAAAATTTTGGTGTTCCCATTGAGCCAGAAACATAGCATATTTTGTTATATTTTCTTAATTTTAGTGCAATAACTACATTATTACTACACGACTAATAACAACAGTTTTTGTGAAGTGTGTTTTGGGTAATAACAGTTTTAAATTTTTTTTTGTTGTTATAATACATTGTCAATGTCAAAACTTAAAATGTACATGGGAACTGATGATAGTATTTGTTAAAGTACTACTTACAAAAGTCAATTTCCTCTAACTACATTTTTGTGAAGTTTGCTTTGGTAATTATAACAATATCATCATCAATGTTAATATTTAAAATGCGTCTGGAAACAAGTACCGTAAAAAGTGCGGACACTTAGGTTGCCGGTACTTTTTACTGTAATTTGATCCAGATATTTTTACAGTGTTGCAGATTATAGATAGTTAGACTTTCGTTGGTTTGTTTAAGAAATGTCAGTCTATGTTTTACGATCGTCTGAGAATTTGACAAATTTTCTTTAAAGTCAATTTTCCTGTCATAAAGTAAATAAATATCTAGATGAAATTTATAGCTCATTTTTATTTTTACCAAGTTACCTCAGTTTTATTGCATTTATCTGAATTAGATTTCACCAATTATTTCCTTGTTACAGACATGAGCTAATAAAAAAGACAAATATATTAAGATATGTACATCAACAAGTAATTTTAAATTAGAAAATAATGTCACTTTCCATTTCGTAACAGTTTCAATTAAATAAGTATTTTAGATTTCAGATATAGTTTATGAGGAAAGTGTTGGTTTTTTCAATCAATAATGAAGTTTTATGTTAATAAACAACATGATAAAGGTATATTGAGAAAAACAAATTAGACCAAAATTGCCGAATTATAGTAAAATTTAATGTGTTTGTGACTCTATAGTGGCACCAAAATTTCGATAATTTTACCGAAACACTTTGGTAATGTTTTAACACTTTGGTAAGAATAAAATATGTTTTTTTAACCATATAATTTTTTTTCTTCTTAAAATATGTTCGGTAGTAAATGAGGTGAAATTTGCTTGCATTGGGTAATTGTATCCTAATATTATAGTATCATCGTATAATAAATAATAACATTAGAGTCCTGATACATTCTAAGTTTTTAGCATTGATGATGACATAATTACTAAAGCAAACTTCACAAAAATGTAGTTATTGTAAATAGACTTCAACAAATGCTATTATCAGCGCCCATACAAATTTTAAGTTTTGGCATTGACAAAATGTATTATAACAAATAAAATTTGTTATTATCCGAAGCAAATTTCACAAAAACTATAGTTAGTAGTAGTTAGTCCAGTAGTAATGATGTAGTTAATGCACTAATAATTGTGAAAATATAAAGACGCATCTCAGAGATATTGTGGTCAATTAATACAATGAAAAAAAAAATAAAATGAAAAATTCTGTTTTGAAACTTTTTTACAACGAGAAAAAAAGTATGGTTAAAATTATCAGAATATTGTAAAATCTGCAATCTTTCTGACTCAATTGGAACACCAAAATTTCAGTCATTTTTTTTTTTAATCCTAAGTGCTTCGTTAATAGTTTTTGTAATATTATTATTCTTTTTTTTTACAATATGAATGGTTTTTTTATCGTATGCTTGTTAATAAATGAGGTAAAATTTGATAATATTCGCTTACTACTTTAGAACATGGTGTAAAATGACTTTTCGAATGATATGAATTCACTTATCAGTTTAGCAATTATTACTAAATATAAGATAATAAACTGCTCAAAGCAATTAAAGGATATTGTAAGCCTTGTATAAAATAACAGCATAAACAATTTTTCTTCTTCTGCATAAAATGGAAGAAGAAAGTCAGAAATGCAAATTTTTCTTATTTTCAAACTTTGCAGTATGCAAATTTTGAGTTTGTCATCGAAGATGACGTTTTAGCGCAGCGAATTTGATCTTACTTTCAACTTAATGTTAGACAAAGCGGAAAAAAATTGATCGGCATTCAGGAAGCGCGTTGTTTCGATGAGTGCGATGCCTCAACGAAGTCATTTAACCGAATCAGAAGCTTGGAGAGTTGTTGGTCGATTAGAGGGGGGCCAAATACAAGCTGAAGTAGAAGCCATTTGAGTTTCACTAAGTGTGATTTCCAGGATCTGGAACCACCGTTTTTTAGAGACTGGAAATGCGGGCCGAAGTTCAGTGCAAGGGCGTAGACGTACAACAACGCCCAGTGAAGACCGTTATTTAACGCTAACGCCTTGAAGACACTAAAATATGAATGCCACGCTTCTTCACAACACCTTCGCTTAACAACTGGCACAACAGTTTCGACTCAAACTGTTGGAAACCGCCTTCACGCTGTAGGGCTGTATGCTAGCCGACCAAGGGGATGCGTCACACTAATAGCAAGGCATTGTGGCGCTCGTTGGCATTGGACAAAAGAACATGTGAACTGGAGGAGAAATGAATGTCGTAATATTCTTTTCTCTGACGAGTCCCATTTTCTGTTCATACTGATAACAGGCGTATTTTTATCTGGAGGGAACGTGGGACTGGAAACAATCCTGCTTTAATGCAAGAAAGTGTACGATTTGGCCGAGGGGGAGTGTTATTGAAATGAGATCCTGAGACCTGTTGTGGCCCTTTACACTGCAGCAATTGGAGAGGACTTCCTGTTAATGGACGACAATTACATTCCACATCATGCTAACTTGGTGAATTAATACCCTTTGGAGGAAAGGAACAAACGAATGGATAGGCAAGCGTGCTCTCCGGACGTGAACACAATCGAGCATGTTTGAGACATTCTAGGCAGACGAATTGCTTAACTCAACCCCCACAAATTCTTCAAAATCTGGAAAGAGTTCTTCAGGAGGAGTAGGACGGAATACCCCAACCCCTCATTAATAACCTCATTGACTCGATGCCTCAAAGGTGTTCAACGATGCTGGCGGTCCGGGGAATCATGCCCCCTAGTAAAAAAACTTTTATTTTAAGGAGACACCTTTCTTTGATTTGTTTTTCTCAAAGGCACAAATTGTGTTTTTTCTTCCTTTTGTAATCAAATGCTCAATAAAGCTTTTTTTCTGCCAAACAAATGTCATTTTTATCTCATATAGCCTACTACGCCTGTCGATAATGGATCAATCATCTTTCTAATAGTTCTCTAGGTTCAAGATCAATCCGCATCCTCAATATCTTTTAATTGTTTAGAGCAGTATATATCGTGACTTTACCACGTGTAGGAAGATAAACAAAAATCACTGAATGTAAATTAAATTGTATGATATTGATATTGTTTTTCTTATTTTTTGACGAAAGAGCCAAAAACCCACTTCAAAAAATAAAGAAATTCAAGTATGCAAATTATTACATTCCCGTCTTAATGTATTTTAACTTTAATACATTGATGGTCATCATTGTATGAAGATGTAAAATTATAATTTTAAGACCAGAATTTTCGGTAAACTATAGCCATACAAATGGAAAAATTTGCCAATTAAATGGCTTATATTACTTACATTTTGATCCAATTAACCAGAATTATGTTTTTTTTTTTTTTTTTTTTTTTTTTTTTTTTTTTTTTTTTTTTTTACTAGAAATGACATTACCAAACAGTACGGTAATTTTACCAGAAATTGTTTCTCCGCACACGAATAAAATTTCTTATTTTTTTATACTTATTCATTCTCATCTGGAGCAATCCTTATATACAAATTTTAGTGATTCAGATATAAAATGATGTTTTCTGCAGTTGAGGAATACCTGCTTATTCCTCGCTGCGGTTTCTCTCTCCAAAAAATTCAAATAGAATGAAGGTAATTCCATGGAAAAGCTGAAATACACAATAAAATGGAATAAAATCAATATATTGTGATACGTTAATTAGTTAATATGAAAAAATAAAGTACATCCGTAACATCCAGTTGTCGGGTAAGGTGGCCATGATGGTTCTAGTTTCACAAAATCAAAATCTACGTCATGCGTCTCTTTTTGTGCATCTACAGCCCTTATTTATAAGACAAGATAGCAATCGATATTACAAAGCTGGCAGTCTTCAACTCACCATCGAGGATAGAACCACTTCCCTATACATTGAAAGCTTAGAGCTTTAACTACAATTATCCATCACTGTTGTTTGAAGTAAACTGGGCAGTTTAATCTTTACCATTGAACAATAAAACTATTGATTAGTTCTATCGTTAAACTCAATATATATATATATATATTTATTCAACCATAACCTCTTGAAGACTGTGATCATGCGTATCCACTCACTGTATCATAGATTAAATTAGACTTTCTGATTCTAGCTGCCCAAGATCACGCGGACACGATTTCAATACTTTATAGAACGAATAAACTCAGAGCGTGCAGGCCTAGGACGGTTCTTCCTCTCTCCGCTTCCACCAACAAATGTTTAGTTAAAATTTCGATAGAGGAAAGAAAATCAACAAACATAAACAGCATTAAAGTGTTAACAATAAAATGTGTTATGACCAAAAAATTATTTTTACATATTTTATTTGCATTAACTTATGAGCTTTTGCTATTAAATTAAAACAGTATTTTTAATCATCTCTAAATATTTCAAAATATAATGTCTGAAAAAAGGTAAAAATTCACAGAACTTCCTAAAACATAAAAATCAAACAAAAGAAGAAGTTTTTGTTGCAAACGTTTTCTTGATTGCTAAAATCTTTATAGAAAATGTCATAAGAAGAAAATGAACAACATCTGCTGCTTAGTTGAACCTTAAATTTGATAATTACATAATTGCCAAAATATTTCAATTACAATCGCTTACAAATGTTAAAAGGACGCACAAAATGATGAACTCAATAAAACTGTAACGCGAAAATAAAGTTCATGCTGTAACTTTCTTTTTATTTAAGTCAAAGTTATCATGAGCGTAATTTAGCAAAAAGTAAATAAATAACTTCTGATTTCAAACCTTCATTTTATCAATTAATATCTGAGACAAAATACAATCTCTAACAAACAGTTAGAAAGCCACAAAACCGTATACAATATGAAATTTAATCGCGGAAAGAAGTTCGCTCTGCGATTTTTTCTAACTGAAGGCAAAGTTATCGTGAACGTGTTTTAATAAAAAAAAGGATATAAATGATTTCTGCTAGTAAGCCTTAATTTTGTAAATTAATCTCCGATATACTTTAAATTAAATTCTCTAACAAACACTAAGAAGACCACAAAATTATATACATTATAAAATGGAAACGCAAAGAGAAATTCGTGCTGCGATTTTTCTTATTGAAGACAAAGTTATCGTGAACGTGTTTTAATCAATTTCGCTGAAAGCTTGAATTCTCTGTCCGATTCCGGCAAAAAAAGAAAACCACTTTATCTTTCTTGGATAAGTGAATGTAAGAGTTCTTTGGCGACACGTATGAATTATATTTGAGTACACAGAAGATTTAGAAAGAGAGATAAAAGTCTAGGCCATTCAATTTGATATTTTCGTGCATTTCTCTGATAAGGTTCAAAAAACAGTATTTTTTGATTTGTGTTTGGAAAAGTTCTGTTAACTTTTAAAGTGTATTTTTTTATCCTGTAACTTGCAAGTATTCCTGGTGATTATTTATTTAACATTTAAAAATACATGTACGGTCCTTGGACAAATTATTAGACACCTTAAAAGATTCTATGCGAAATCTTAATTATCAGGTGATACTATACGGCTTTATTGTTTTATGTGACTGAAACCGGTTTGCACTTGCTTACGCTCGTGTATCAATTGGTCACAGTAGACGATATATAATGTAAATTCGACGATTTTATTTTTATTTTATTTTATAACCGTCGTTGAACAGCCGACCCAATTTCATGGGTTTACTGCTACTTACGTTCAACTCCGTAGCCTTGTAATTTTCAACCAATCCAGAAGACAAGGAAACTCCTGGATCAGTACCCCCAGAGGTATTGATTTGTTGTGGGAACATGGAGGACTTTGAGACTCGACAGATTTAACGTGCATCAGTCACCGTTTACTACACGGGGAGTCTTCGGCCGGCGAGGATCGAACCCACGACCTCTTGGATATGGGCCCAGCGCCCTACTGACCAGGCTATCCCGGCCTAAATTCGACGATTTTTTATTTTATTTTATAACCGTCGTTGAACAGCCGACCCAATTTCATGGGTTTACGACTACTTACGCTCAACTCCGTAGCCTTGTAATTTTGAACCAATCCAGAAGACAAGGAAACTCCTGGATCAGAACCCCCAGAGGTATTGATTTGTTGTGGGAACATGGAGGACTTTGAGACTCGACAGATTTAACGTGCATCAGTCACCATTTACTACACGGGGAGTCTTCGGCCGGCGAGGATCGAACCCACGACCTATTGTATATGGGCCCAGCGCCCTACCGACCAGGCTATCCCGGCCCTAAATTCGACGATTGTATAAATTAGACGATATATTATATGAATATAGAATATTTATTATATAAGGTATTATCTTAGTGAATTGAACCAAATTATCAAATGCACTGCAATGCTTTAGTAATTACATGTTTTGCACGAGTTTGTAAGCAATAATTTTATATTTAACACATTGAACGACACGCTAATTTTACATGGCTTGCACGTCTAGCCAAACTGTAATTAACTACAAACTAAAATTGCAAATATTAGACAGATTTTGCTAGTTTTAAAAGGTTTAGCATGACATATATGAAAAAAGTTGTGAATTATATAAAACTACGAATTGTTTAAAAATAGTGGCGGATAAAAATCTACTAAATTGAATGTATTAAACCAAAGAATCACAATAATGAAGTAAATTTTGAATAAATTTTCTGCAATTCCATAAAAGAGTTTAAATTTATAGTTCTATATCATGCTATACGCTGTCAGCCAACTGTTTTTCGTGGACCATGTGAAAGGTCAGTGTCTGAAAGCGGTGGCAGGCCTAAATGTAATTTCAGTGTCAGCCACCGGTGGTTGACGCGGCCTAAATGTAATTCCAGTGTCAGCCACCGGTGGTTGACGCGGCCTAAATGTAATTCCAGTGTCAGCCACCGGTGGTTGACGCGGCCTAAATGTAATTTCACTGTCAGCCACCGGTGGTTGACGCAGCCTAAATGAAGAGTCCAGTGTCAGCCACCGGAAGCTGAGGCGGCGCTCAGCGTGTTAAACATACATGTAATGGGTTTTTATTCAGATTTTTCATATACTTCCTATTTGTATTTATTTTAACTTATTGCATTGAAATGTTGACCAATTTATACATGGAAGTAATCAAATGCAAACCTATTTCAGCCGTGCAAAAGCAATAAAGCTGTATAGTATCACTTGATATCTAGGATTTTTCATAAAATCTTATAGTGCGTCGAATAATTTGCCAGAGACTGTAAGTTAAATATTTTATAGATGGAGTGAATGTATTTAATTGACACTAACAACGAATATGGTATTCTAAGTCAAGTATATAGTGGATAATTGAATGCCATGATATGATGATAAAATCAAAGAATTGATAGTAATAAGTATTTACCAAAATTTATTTCTGAATGGAATTTTTCTTGGATAAATGAATTTAATAATTGTGTGCAAAAAGTTTTTAATTTCCTTAAAGATTTTTCGAGAAATGGTGAAATATGCAAAAAGTAAAATTGAAGTTAAGTGGTCCAAATAGCTTGTCAATCGTGTAAACTTATAAATGAAAAAATTATGCATTTTCTTAATAATTTATTCTTGAATTTTTCTAGTCTGGTCTGGTCTGTTTAGTCTAGCTGGGCTCCTGAGCCCAATAAGGGCCCTTTTCCCATTTATCCTGTAATGAGAATTTAAGCAAAAAACAATAGACAGATTACATGAGATGCAACAGTTAAATGGCACATGTTAAGGTAGAGAAAAAAGAATGGCATTTTGCCATGGTAATAAGAAACAAATAATTGAATGTATAGAAAATTGCAATACATATTTACAAGTAGGAGAACAATATTTACAAGTAGAATAACTATTTGCGAAATATGAGAAGAGTTAGCAAAATTCAAGTTGAAAAACGACAAGATCATAAAAAATATCATTAACAAAAAAGTGTACCTCTGTTAAAGTAGAGACCCGACCGTCCTGGTTATTATCACTCGTGTCAGGGTGCTCTCTACACTAAAAATTACTCGGATTTATCTCGCCCTGATCAGACCCACAAGGGGCTGCTCTTTCACAGGGTTTCGACAATCTGCGTGTTTTTACTCAGTGCATGTTTTTAAGTGTGAGATTAACATCAGAAGTAAAAAAGTGAGCCAAAGATCTGATATTAGCATCTTCAACTAGGTTGATGCAGTCAAAAATTTTGTTGAAATCGGCGGCATCACAAATTAATGCCTTGTCAAAGAAATTTCTGTTCAGTTTAATAAAATACTGATCAAATTTGTCAATTTTTAAATCCCTATGGATGACATCATTTCTGATAAGCCACATGACACCGGCATACCCTCCAACTTATGAGGATTTTGAAAATAATTCTTTCTAGTGGTAGCGAACCAAAGTAGAAATTTTTAAAGCAAATGGATCTCTCATAAAACTTTTATCAGAACTTAAGAATCTAGTCATATGGCCTGCACTTTTATAAGTAATAGTAGAAAAGTTATGCTAAAATTAATTTTTTTTAAATATTAAGACATTAATTTTGCTACCGTCTGAAAAGAAGATTTCTGAAACTACGGAAATTCCGTAGCAGTTGGAGGGTATGCACCAGTTAGTCTACATAGGGTTTTATTCTGTAGTACAATAAGGGTTTTTAAGTCATTTTCCTGAATTTTTCTTGTTGTTGTTCAACTTTTTTCAGAGTACCTATCCATGTATGGATATCTGCTCTTTCATCTAAATTGGATAATATGTGGTGGAAGGGAAGGGAGGTGCTGCGTTAACATTAAGTTAAATCTCAGAATGAACAATAATTGATAAAATCAAGTCTGAGTCATACATAAAAATAAGTCGCAAGTTGATACATAATAAAGGAAACAAATTGAAGATGAAGATAAAGGAAGAATATTTACACTATTTACAAAAGGGGGGAGACTCCCTGTGCACTCTCTCGCCTCCCACCGGTATAGCCGGGCTTCATTGGTGCAGAGAACACAGTTTGTCTAGGGTAGTGGGGATAGTCATGATTATCCGAAATGCTTAGAGAGAACACAGTCGCTTAAGAAAAAAGCGGTTATCGGGCTGAAATTTTTATTGTCATCTATGAAATCAATGTCTAATAACTTATTGAATTTACATGTTGAACAATTTTTGGCACCTTTAAAAAAGGATGCATTGAGTTTAAAAAGGCACTCGTCTATTTTCTCGATTTTGAGGTCATTATAGAGGGTGTTATTTCTGACAAACCAGGGAGCCCCAGTGATTCGTCTTAGGGTTTTGTGTTCGAAGACTCTGAGTCTCTTTCTTTGTGTATTTGTAAGCGTCCCCCATGCCGGGGATGCATAGCTGAGGATTGGTCTTATGCACATTAGATAAATGTGCCTTTTCGTGTTTAAAGCCATTTTGCTATTGCTATTTAAAATGGGTTTCAAAGCTTGATAAGCAGCTTCAGCTTTTTTAAGTATATTAGAGACGTGATATTTCCAATTTAGAGTGCAGTTTATAGTGATACCCAAATAGTTTGCTTTAGAGACTTTGGGATCTTCTTCGTCGAATAATAAGATTTATTCGTAGTTTATAATTCTCTTTTTATATGTTTTGCGAATAATGAGAAGGTTTGATTTGGAGCTATTGATTTTAACCTTCCACCTGCTGCACCAGGCTTCAATATCTTTTACATTGTTTTGTAGTATTTTAATTGCATTATTTACATTTAAGGATCGGCTGAGTATCGCGGTATCATCCGCATAGAAGGCTGTTTGAATATTTATATCTCCCCTGTTAACTGGGAAGTCTGAGCAGTATATTAGGAAGAGAATGGGCCCCAGAATAGAGCCTTGTGGTACCCCTGCTTGTATTTTTCTCCTTGTAGAGAAATGGTCATTAATTTTAATTTGAAATGTTCTATTGATTAAATAATTATTAATAATATGAACAAGATCATCAGGAATATTTTGCTGTATCATTTTATATATAAGAACAGTATGCCATACTCTGTCGAACGCTTTAGCGATGTCCAACATGAGAAAGGCAGTGGCTTGTTTTTTGAAGAATCCTTCACTAATAAATTCAAGTATTCGAATCAACTGTTTAGTTGTGGAGAGGTTTTTCCGAAAACCGAATTGTTCGTTCGAGAGAAAGCTTAATAGTGGGTAAATTCGATTTAATAAAATTCTTTCCATGATTTTAGATAGTGAAGATAAAAGACTAATCGGTCTGTAATTTTCTGCGTTTAAATGATTTTTCCCTGGTTTTGGGAATAAGATGATAGTAGCATGCTTCCAGTGATTTGGAAAATAACACAGTTTGATGCTTGCGTTGATTATGTTAGTGAGTTGGTTCAGTCTTAAGGGGGATAAATTTTTAATCATGATATTGGTGATGTTATCGTAGCCGGGGGCTTTCTTCTTATTTAGTTTTTTGATGATGTTTTTGATTTCGTCATTATCCGTATAACTCATTGAGTTATTAATTTGATTTTTACTGAAGTAGGTATTATAGGTAGATATAATTTGTTGATCTGAGGATTTATCATTTGGTTCTTTATTTGGAGAAAATTGTTCTTCGATTGAGTTTGCAAATATTTCTGTCTTGTCTTTGTCTGCATAAATTTTTCCATTACCACTGTTTAGAGGCATGTTTATCGTTTTATTTGCTTTGAGGGATTTAACCATTTTCCATACGGAATTATCGCTTGTATTCATGCCAATGATTTTTTCGTTCCAAACATCTTGTCTGTATTCGGTAAGTTGTTTATTAATTGTTTTTTGAAGTCTGTTAATTTCTGTTTTAACGATAGGGTTATTTGTTTGCTGATATTCTTTTCTTAGTCGATTTTTAGTTCTAATTTGTTCCTTAATAAAATTTGGTATAATTTTATAATCGGCTCTGACTTTTGTCTCTTCTGTAGCTTCTGTGTACGCATTGTATAAGTCAGTAGTTAGGTTTTTAATATCTTCTTCAATATCGGCTTTGTTATTTAGGTTTTTCTTAAAATATGATAAGTTTAGAATATTTTTGTACAGAAGCCAGTCTGTTTTCTTCCTAGTGATGATTTTTTCTTCCTTATTAAAACAGGTAGTAGCAATTACTGGATAGTGATCACTGCTTAATTCGTGGAGTACCTCTAATAAAATGGGGGTATTGGAGTTTGTGATTAAAATATCTAAAATTGAGCTATTTTTAGAATATTAGGTTGGTTCGTCTGGAGCGAATAAATTTAAGTTGAATTTATTGATTAGAATGCTTAGCTTCCTGCCACTATCATTTGTTTTCGCACATCCCCAATTTATATGTTTTGAGTTAAGATCTCCAACCACAATAGATTCGAAATTTATTGGAAATAAGTCCTTTATAGTGTCTTCCTGTATAGGGTGTCCGGGGGGGGGGGTTGTGCATGCTCGTGATTTTAATTTTTCTGCTATTTTGAAGTGTGATTACAATAGAGACTTTTTCATAGCCATTTAAATTGTTCTGACTGAATAGTGTGAGTTGTAGCATCTTTTAACACATAAAGCAGTACCTCCGCCTCTGCTTGTTGTACGGTCACATCTAAAAAGGTTATAATTAGCGATTTTACATTTATTAAATTTATTTAGGTGGGTTTCATTTATAGCTAGAATGTCCAGATCATACTTATAAATAAAATTTTTTGTTTCTTCTAGTTTGTTATTTAGGCTATGTGCATTCCAGAATGCGATCTTCAGTGGAATGAATTTATTTTTATTTAGATCCATATTTGATATCTAGTTTTGTTAGGGAGTCAGCTATTTCTTTTGCTATGATGGTTAATGCTGTTAGCTTGTCCGCTACTTCTTTAGCCTCTTTAATTTTTTCTTCGGCTGCGGAGATGGAATTGGTAGTTTGCTCTTTTAGTACCGCGGCCGCGTACGTTTTGCTTTCGAAAACTGCCTTCCTGATCGGAGGTTGTTTATTTTTATTTTTGTTATTTGAGATGGCTAAGTATGTCGGGCATTGCCTAAAACTTGCAACATGGTTGCCCTGACAGTTTGCACATTTTGGAGAGTCTTCCTTTGTTTTATTACAATCTTTAGTAAGGTGTTGTTCCGCGCATTTGACGCACTTTGGGTCATGCCTGCAGCCATTCTGAGAATGTTAAAAAAGTTGGCAGCGATGGCACTGCGTGGGCCCTTGGCCTCTTCCTCTGTATTTTTCGATTTTAACTCCACAATTTAGTAAATATTCTATTTGCCAGATTTCTTTGCTTTTTTCGCATTTTTTGAGTGTGACTAAGTAGAGAGGTATGTTTATTCTGTCACCATTAACCCTTTTTGTTAATTGGACTACATTCTCTGGTGTGATATCATGCTCATTTCTTAATGCTAAATTAACTTCTTCAGAGCCTATTTCTTTCGGTACTCCACGAATGACGATTTTTATTAGTCTATCCTCTGGTAAGGAGTAACTGTGATATTTAATATTTGAATTTTCCAGGACTTGGACTATGGCCCTGTGTGCATCAGGGGTCCTAGTTTTAATATTCATTCTGTCCCCTACAGTTTTACCTGTAAATTCACTTACGTTCATTTCTTTCATTTTTGCGAGAAAATTTTTCCAGTCAAAGTTAGGGTCTATAATGACTATCGGTGGGTTGGTTGCTGTTTTTCTCGGTTTTCTGAAATTATTAGCTTTTTTATTACTATCAATTTCCATGTCATTAGAATTTTTGTTTTCTTCTATTTTGTTAGTTTCGTTGTCTGAAACATCTGAATTATCTGAAATAGCTATTTTCTTCCTTTTGCTCGGATTGGTTATAATTGAGAGTTCTGGGTAATCCTCAGTTTTTTCTCCTGGGTTACAATTTTCGTTTTTATCCGTATTTAATTCTTCTAGTGCAGAGAATTTATTTTCGCTAATGAAATTTACTTTGGCAATATTAGTTTTACGACCGGATCTTTTTATTGGGAAAGGAGCTGGGGGGTTATCCCTAGTTTGTTTAATCTTGATCAATTTTGGTTTTTTAGAACCATTTTCGAGAATTTGATCGTTTAACTTTTGAATATGCTGTTCAAGATTTGCTACTCGATTACCCATCTCTGTTGTAGAGTTAAGTAGGGTTTCAATATATCCTGTTAAAATTGAGATAACTGTTTGGTGTATCTCATTCTGAATAGTTGGTGCAAAGACATTTTTAATGTTATTTACACTATCTCTAATTTTCGATAAATCGTTATTTTCGTCTGGGGGAACTAGGATAAGTTCGGTATTGTTATCCACGTTTAGGGTTATTTGCTCTATTTGATTTTCATCCGAATTTCCATGTGTATTCGATGAAATTGGTTTCTGGCCCTTAAAAGGAACTTTTTTTGCATTAATCCTATCCTGATCGGATATAGAATCCATAAGATCTTCCCATTCCGTGGTTAAATTGATCTTTGTAGGATCAGAAATGCTATTAGATGCCATCAGTTGAGTCGCACTAATTTCCGTGTCTACCCCGAAGACATGACACCGACTCGTGCCTTAGTTGATATCGGAAAGACAATTCAAAACGATCTTACCTTTAAAGGAAACTTTGAATCTATTACAAGACAATTTTAATCGCACAACCTATTCTCAGGCAGCAACTTGCTCGAAGTCCTCTGTGAAACAGAATATCATACACTCCGGTCAATCTTTTCGAATCCTGAATTTTTCTTAAGTAAAATCTCCATCTAATAGAGAATTTTACAAAATAGAAACTGGTAGATATTCATTGATATTTCAAATGGCATTTTCTTTAAATTATGTTTTTTTTTTAAATATATACGTACTCCAAACGTCTTCATTACAAATCTAGTAACATGTATAATAAAGCGCTTTTTTTCTACATTAATAATGCTACTGCATTCAAATTTTAAAAAGATTTCACTTTCCGTAATTTATACCAGGTAAAACTGTTAATTGGTGAGGCAATCATAATTTTACAATAAAAAACTTGTTTAATCCTAATCAGCCTTTCACAGTGAATGGGGCTTGAGCTGGGTAAAGGCGGCTCCTGCCCGTGTTTCTGAGAATTAGCTTTCATGGAAGTAAACCATTTCTTTCTCTTACCCTTCATATGTCTAATATCAAAAGTTCAGGCCGGGTTAGCCTGGTTGGTAGAGCTCTGGGCCCATATCCAGGAGTTTGTGGTTTCGATACTCACCGACCGAAGACTCCCCGTGTAGTTAATGGTGGCTGATACACGTTAAATCTGTCGAGTCGCAAAAGTCCTCCATGTTCCCATAACAAATCAGTACCTCTGGGGGTACTGATCCAGGAATTTCCTTGTCTTCTGGATTGGTTAAAAATTAAAAGGCTTCGGTGTTGAACATTTGTAGACGTAAACCCAAAAATTGGGTCGACTGTTCAACGACGGATATAGAATAAAATAAAACATCAAAAGTTCAAGAGTTTGACTTAACAATTTCAAGGATACAGATGTGGACCCAATAGCTTTAAATCTTTTTTTGAGATATGATGCTATTCTATAGTGATCGAATAAATTTAATTTTCCTAAATAACTTAAACAAATTAGAACATGAAACATTTAGTTTTAACAAAAGAGACCGGTTCATGTTCCCAGAGTTGGCTTAAAAATGCAGATAATTAACTCGACCCTTATAACTACGGTTATACAAAATATCTTCTGTGGTAGACAAATCAGGGTTAAAATCTTATCGGCTTACCTTACTTTCCTGGAAATGTATATTAGTTCATCTCAAATAGACCTCTATCAAGTGAAAATGGTAATGACGCCAGTTTCAAGTAGAGTTTGAAAAGACCATGGCTATAGTGAAGTTGCTACAGTCAATGTTTACGGCGCTATAGTCAGTGTAAATCACTGACTTGTCAATTTAAATAGTCAGCGGATCCAGCTTAAGATCAAAACAAACTTGAGAAGAAAATTTGGCTCAACTCAATTATGATCACTTTGCTTTCAGCATGCCATTGCTCTCATAGTTAGGAAGCCTAAATCTATTCCTTTGACTGACAACTGAGTGCATCAGTAATGCTTTTTTACTATATTATTTCTAACAATGCTATACATTCCTATATAGTATTATACAATTTCTAAACCACATATTATTATGTTTTCGCATTTATCTATATATCCAAAATAATAATATTAATTTGTCACGGTACTACCAAACAGGACTACGAAAGTGGAGGATGCTTCGTTTTGGTTTTCACGAGGATTTTTTTCACGAGGAACAGTTTCACGAGAACTAATACGGCGCCCTCGGCGTTCTACTGGAAACTGCGTCTTAAAGAATCTGCGGATCTAACTATGTAAATTAAAAAAAACTTTTATTAAAAGAAATCCATAAAATATATATTGATTTTTTTCATGTTATTTACTAACATACTTACATTACGTCGCTAAATACATATAAAAAAATTTAATTCGAATTTTTAAAAAAAGCTCTTTTAAATTAATGAAATGTGCTTAGTTCTCAAAAACAATTCAATCTCTTATATATTGATATACCACAATTTTCAGCAACACAGTTATACAATTCCTATTACTATACCTGCATTCGTTATATTTTTTCATAAAAAAATAGTATAAAAATCTATTTTAGAACTCATTGCAATTCATAGTTTGCAATTAGTAATTTTTCCAAACAATAAAGTGTATTTATCAGATACTCTTTGGAAGTTTATAGTGAACCTTAAATTTAAAAGTATCTTCGATGAAAAAATGAAGTAGTACTAATTCACAACTAGTTCCCAGCAATTTAAAAATATATTATGAACTTTAACTAGTTCATAAGTGCCATATTTTGCAAATGCCATTAACCATTGTTTTTAGTGACCACTTAACTAAACGTCGATAAAAGATCTCTTGAATAAATGTTAATATCCATCTACTCTTAAAAAGCTTTTCAAAACATGAAAGATTGGATTTTTTGTCAGTTCCATTAGCATACGGTGAGAATATGTGATGGATCTATTCTTGTGATAGGAAAAAAAATCCTTCCTCGGGGTACATCATGTAAATAAAGAAAGTTTCTTTTTTTCGCAATCATGTCTCTTCGCTAGATTGAATAGCAGTGGTCAAAAAACAAAACTCTTCAAAATGAAGTGATCGATATTAAATGATACTTTCTTTTGAGTGGAAAAAAGCTGCAAACGACCTCTATCAATATACTTAATGTATATAAACAAAGTGAATGGACTATTTCTCTTGATACTATTCCATGGTTCTTCATTATAGAAACTCTACTTGTTTTAAATTATGCTCCACGATCTACATCAATCTGCAGTTTTGAGCTTATTTTTTAAAGTTAAACAAAAATTTAATGAACTAGAAATAAATAACTATTGGTTTACTTCAAGGATTCTGTGATGGATTATTCCCTTTTTTGGATGCATAGTTAAATGAGAAAACATAATAAATAATATGTGGTTTAGGAATTGTATAGTACTTTAAAGGAATTTATAGCACTATTAGAAAGAATATAGTAAAAACGCTTCACTGATACAGTCAGTAATCAACCAAAGGAATCATGGTGATTTAAGCTTCATTACTATGAGACCAAAGACATGCTGAAAGTAATTTGGTCATATTTGCTTGATGGTCAATTTTACTTTCTAAGATAGCCAGTAAGTATCGATCTTAAGCTGGATCGACGCCTGTTACAACTGAAAGCCTCCACAAGGTTTTTTATAAGTAGTCCAATAAGACCACTATGAAAGTAAACCAGTTTACGAAAGAGCCATTTAATAGAAAATCTATTAAAAAGTAGAAAGTTGCAGCAAATATATATCCAATTTTTTTTTCAATTTATGAATATGACCGCAAATTCAATTCTCAAATATATATGATACATTTCTCTTAATTACTTTTAAAATGCTTAAGTTCCACGATTAATAGGACAGGGGGCGCTTCGCGGCCCAGGTGTCCAATAAAAACACTAGGACTAGGACTTTCAAAGTGGAATTTGGGTACATGCTCTCAATTGGTTCGCTTTTTAAATAATAAGCGCGGACAACTTATTAAAACCTGTGTGGAGGCTTTTTGATATAGGAGGTGATGGCAGGATCTGCCGGCTATTTAAATTGACAGGGCAGTGATTTACACTGTTTATAGTGCCGTAACCATTGCCTGTAGCAACTTCATTATGGCCATTAAGATTTGTAATGTTCGAAGTCTGTTCGAACTTGACTTAAGATAGCGTCAGAACAATTTTGACTTGACAGAAGTCTATACCAGAGAAATTAATAGACATTCTCAGAAGAGAGAGATAAACGGATATAATTCTAACACTGGTTTGTTTACCACTGAGGACATTTTATATAACTGCAGTTCATGGGGTCGAGCTAATTATACATTTTTAAACCAACTCTGAAGTATTAACCTGGGTCTCTTGGGTTAGAACTAAAAGCTTCATGTTCGAATTTATTTCAGTTCTTTTGGAAAATGTATTTTATTTGATCACCATCGACAAACTAACATCATCTCTCAAAAATAAAATTTGAAAAGAATTCCTTGAAATTTTTAAATCCATATCTTGAGCCTTTGATACTAGACATATGAAGGACAGGGAGGACGAACGATATACGTCCATGAAAGCTGATTCTTAGAACAGGGATCGCCTTTACCCAGCACGACATATCTCCTACAGCATATGCTTGAAATTTAACCATTTAATAACAAATCACTTAATTTTGTAACAAAATTAATCTCGAAATTAACGGAACACTGCCCAAGGATTGCTGAATTGTCAAAAAAGAGAGTTTTATCTTCGAGAGAGCGGTTTTATTTATTCATTCATTTTTTTTTAAAATTTAGGTGTTACCTAATGATATCTAGACTTTTGCACTACATGGAATACCTTACAGATTATTTGAAACTTTCATTTTCTCTACACAGCACAAGCGATTGCGCAAGCAAAAAAAAAAAAAAAAAAAAAAAAGGGAATATCTCATGAAAAGGAAAATATAAGTTGTAGAAGAGATTGTATTATAGTTTATATAATAAAAAGTTTTATTAGAATTACAGGATTAAATTCTTTGTATAATTCACAGTTAATCAGCGCCTTATTAATGCTTAATTCACCATTAATCCATTATCAATCGCGTCGGCGTAAAGGAAAAATTTTTCAGTTTAAGAAATTTTAAAATGCTTTTTTTTTTAAATTTAACGAAATTGAAACTTATCTATCAAAAAGCAAAATCTGATTAATAGATTTGGTTTTACTGTGTATTACATTAAATTTTTAGACTAACAAATAAAATTTAAAAGATTTCTTGACAGGTTTTCAAATCAGCCTAATGCTCAAATTTGTTTTCAATCTTTTAATGTGCGATTTAACTAAACTATGTATAATCAATCTATAATATACAATCTTAAAGCATAAATGTATGGATAGTAATCAGAAATTAAATTTTAAGACCATTGCCAGCAGGCGTAGTATTTAAAATAGCTTTCAACAAAAACATAATTTCTAGTGAATTTTGTTTCTTACTTTATTCCTCATACGACAAACTATTTTGAACCAAAAACCAAAAGCTTTTACAAAAACGCTGTAAAAAAAGAACTAAAAAAAAACTTTTGCTATGCTCTGAGTTGAAAGTTAAATAAAACATTTTAGCGTCTGGGGAGCTTGAAGTTTTAATGAATAAACTTTTACTAGTGATGAAATTCAACCTACTTTAAAATTACTGTATAGATTTAAAAAGGACAAGTATTTATTCTTGGCATAAAAATTCTTGATAAAATCTTACATTTTGCGAAAAAACAAGTTTTAAATTTCAATGCATCACAGATTTAAAAGGAATTTTTTATAATCAAATCGATTACCAATCTGTATATCAGAATCATTTGACACGCTTTAAGAGGAAATATTTACAAATAAAAAAATTACACTTTGGATAGTCTTCCCAAAAGATGCACTTTAGTGGAGGAGTAAGTTTAAAAAATATAATAAAAATAACACATTAATATTGAATACTAATATTAAAGCTCATACATAGCGAACCGGTTTTTCTGCCGATATGTTATTCAACTCTTTCCGAGAAAGCAAAATTTTGATTAAAAACTATACTTAAGCAGTACAATAGCAAATTCACCCTTATACAGTACATTTTAAGTTAAGCAGCATTCCTTTGATCTTTGGTGTTTAAAGTATAGTGGTTGCTGAACATTTAAAATCAATCAGTACTGCATTTCTAGTTTTCATTGAATTTGAATTAGTGTTTCCTGACTGGCTACGCTGCACCTGGAAAAGTTCAATGAATAAAAGTGCTTGGCTGGAAAAAAATGCTTTTATAGATTTCCATGCGTTCTCATGTAATTAATACGGTGAATGCCATGGGGGTCACCGGTGACCGGTACAGAGTTTGTTCGTTGTGCCACGGAGGTCACCGGAGACAGGCAAAGCCAAGGTTATTAGAAACACATAATTCGAGTAAACTTTTATTTTTTAATATTATTATCGTAACTAAAATGGTTTGAAGAAATTAATGCTATATAGCACACACAAAAATAGTTATATTTATATACACTGAGATGCCAACTTGCACCGGACAACGAATAAATATTTTCAAGTGGTAGTTTATTAATTGTGATTCTTGGTTTAATAAATTCAATTTAATAGATTTTTATATCCACCACTGCTTCTAAACAATTCGTAGGCTTATATTATTCACCACTTTTTTCAGATATGTCATGCTAAACCTTTTAAAAAACAATCAAAATATGTCTAATATTTGCAAATTTAGTTTGAAGTTATTTACCGTTTGGCCAGACAGGCAAGCCACGTGAAATTGGCGTGGCATTCAACGTGTTAATAATTAACCATTTATCGTTTTAAAGAGATTTCATTATAAATAAATATATCCAATTATTATTCAAAGATTATTCAAAGTTACTTAATAATGATATATAAGTAATATCCAATTGTTAAATAATACTTAAAATGCTTAGTCCTTTCTTACTACTTCAAATGTGTTTCTGCACATCATTACTTTCTTTATTGAAAATCACTCTTTAAACATATTTATAAGAAAAATAGTATATGAAAAGTAGAAATATAATTACCAAATCTTCTTAAAATTATTTAAAGCATTGATATCGTACTGAATTTATGCAGGGTAGGTTTATTAAAAGAAAAAAAATAGTATTGCTATGATAAAGAGTTCTATTTAAATTGAAGCATTTAGCACAATTCATCTTTTTTGACATAAAGAAATTCTTAAAGTATTTTTATAGTAACTTTAAGATATTATTGAATATTTCACTAGCAAAAACCAACGCTTTAGTTAATTTATTTCTGCAAAAGCATCATTTTCTTTAAATAAAACAAAAATTAAACACATTATGACAGGAAAGAAAAGAAATTGTTGTGTATATGAGTGATTACAACTGATAAGACTTTAAAAAAATAGCCATGGTAGCACAAAAGGAAATTAAATTTTCCTTCGTGACGGGAAGTTTTTTGTTCCTTGCAAAAAAACAAAAAAAAAAGATAAAACGAATTTTTTTAAAGTATAGTTATTTCAAGAAAAAACTGATTGATCCAGTCTAAGATTTGTTTTTTAAGAGTATTTTCTGGAGAAGAAATTTTTTATAGAAAAATGTATGTTTTCGAACGGAAAAATTAAAAACGCACAAGCATAATGCTTATTTTATACATTTATTTATTTACTTTTGTGACGATATTAGTATGTTTCTGTATTCGAAGCTTCATTCCATTAACACAATAGAAAAAAAACTTGCAATAAAATTCTAATTTTATCATGAATATCACACTGAGATTTGCTCGTCTTTTTACAGATAAAGTAGGATCAGATAACGAAGATAGAAAAGCACAAATGATATAGGAAAAAAATGGAAATTAAAAAGGAGACACTGACAGGTATGATCGCGTTATCAGGGCCATTACAGTTGCTTTCGCCTTTGAACTTATATTTCTTGGGTGCAATGGGCGATATTGTTGTTTGTGGTATTTTAAAGCATTCTGCAGTAACTGCTCCCTCACTGATGACATTTTAATACGCTAATCCCAAGACGCTGCCAAGTCTTTCAGAGCCAACACTTACGCTTCCATTTTTGTGCTATTTCTTTTGTGAAGTTTTAGAAACTGTTTGGATTATTTCCTCATTCTGCTTTTCGAGTTTTTAGTCTTTCTTATTTTCTTATTATGCATATATATATATGCTATATATATATATATATCCGTCATCCGTCCCGGGTACTATCACAATTGTTCCTTTTTTTCTACTTATCGAGTACGGCTTTGATAATATCACATTTAAATTGCACGTATAATTTTCTTAAAATTTCATATAAAATAGAAATTTTAGTATTTAAAAATTTTCCATTATAGTTTTACCAATGCAGATTTTACTCTATTGCTGGGGGAGGATGGGTTGATTTCACTTTTGCTAGAAAAAATTCATTGATAAAGAAAGTAGCATATCAATGACTTTTTAACAATGACTTCAATTTTACTCAACTAAACAATGAATATCTTGACTAGATCTGATAGATTCTAGGTGGAACAATTTAGCTCAAACATTCCCTTGAATTTTATCTGTTTGGTATTACCCAACTGGCCCCTATATTTTTAGATACTTTTATTATTATTATTATACAATGATTATTATTATATTATTTTTGTTTTAATTTCATTAGCATGTAAATTAAATTTTTCTTCATGTTACCTATCGCTTTATCGTTAAAAAACATGGATTTAATATCTATATGCAAATATCTGTGTAATTAAAATATTATGGTAGTCATTGCTATTTTTTTTGTTTTAGTAAATCCTATAATTGAAACACTAAAGTTATTATTATTATTATTATTGAAAAAAAGGAGCACTCTTTTTTAAATGGATGCTGGGCACAAATGGGCAGGTAGTTACTTTATTTGCGGGTCACTAGAATTGCACAATGGGCTATTGGCGACGGTCTGGGAAGCATCCCTGAGGGTGATCAGAAGACTTGTCATCGCAATTTTGATGCTCTGCAGATAGGATGGTTCACCTGTTCTGGTAGCCGATGACCCGCACGAAATTAATGAGATATGTAGAAAAACCTGTTTTTAAATTATTAGTGAAAAAGACATTTTGTCATTTTTCTTATGAGTAAATAATCAATACTTTGATTTAAGAGAAATTACTGTTTACCACTTAAATTTATTATTTCTCATAAATAAGCTCATTTTATTTTTAATATTAAAAGTTATTATTATTTTAAAATTAAGAGAAGCTACTTTTTAATTTCTTTGACATTTTCAGTGATATTGACATTTTATATCTCATATTGAAAATAACTTTTATTTTTAGAGCATATTAAAAGCTTAATTGTTGATGAAAACTTTATCAAAAAGGCTTTAAAAATTCTGTGTAGAATTACAAGCAAATCTTATTATTCTAGAAAGTATTTCAGCGCAATTTACAACGAAGAGTTTCCGTTTTATACGTGAGGTGCATATTTTGAACCAGATCCAAATGTGAAAATTGATTCCAAAAATATACTTTTATAAAGACTTTCTATGCGCCACAAAACATGGCAAACAAAAAGTTGTTTTCCATTCCTAGAAATACACTGAGTTATTTTCTTTGGGACTCTATTTTAGAAGGAATGCAATACATTTTAAAAGCAAAGTGCAGTTTTCTTAAAAATAAAGTTCACTACGCGTCGGGTTAAAACCGGTGCCATGTTTCGAGTGGAAATGCTATATATGCATTTTTTTCTTTACATAAATGTTTTGTTTGCGTGTTTTTTATGCAAAACTCTTTTAATAAAAAGCATTGCACCTTTAAAAAGTCTAAAAATATTATCTTTTCATCTTATACTTTTATAAAGTCTATGTTTTTAAAATGGTCATTTGTTTGAGTATTTTAATTTTCACTTATGTTAAACATATTTATTAAATGTATAAAAAACGTACCACATTATGGTATGGAATATTTCAATATAGATGTTAGATTATCTAACCCTTTCGAAGGCCTTGGTAAGTATACTTACCACCACGTTTTATCACTTTTAATTTAGGTTTCCATTTTTCATTAACTTCAGCTTTCTTGAAGTGAGTTTGAATAAAATTGGTAACCATTTGTCACTTTTAAAAAACGTATAAAAGTTATAAAACACATAATTCCTTTTGAAGTTTGTAGCATTTAAGGAATTTATTTTATAAATAAAGAAAATAAAAAGTCAGTAAGTTTCTAATAGGTCATGTTAAATATATTTACCACCAAAAAAATGGCGTTTTTATAAACTAAATGAGTTTTTTTTAAAAAAAAACTACTGTTCTTAAAACAATTTCAATTCCAAAAATACTTTAATTTGCCTTTACTAGAAACAAAGGGCCCATTAAAGGATCAATACCCCCATGCATTTTATAATACGAAGCTGTCACATCAAATATAAAGCAGTTTTCAATTAGTTTTGCTGATATGCTTGTGTTAATAAAATATAACTTACTCTCACTGGGTTCCCAAAGATATAAGGGTTCCCAAAGATGTAAAGGTTCCCAAGGTATATTTCTTAAGAATAACTTTCCCAAGTAGTAAGTGAATGCGATTCGAAAATCAATTGCTTGCAAAAATACTTATATATTTTGTCACCTATTAAACACACATTCGTGCGTTATTCATTTATTAATATATATGATTTAATTCATGCACGTGTAGTGGTGGTTAAAATAATTCAAAATTTTATTTAGAATTAAATAGAAAGAAAGAGTTTTACTATTAGTTAATATAATCTTCAAGAATTGGAAGCAATGCGTTGGGTCTTAATATTTTAACTGTGGTATGAAATAGTAAAATAGTAGTTGAGAAGCTAATAGGGCTCTCTTTTTTAGGATACAAATTTAAAATTGCGTCGTCTGGTGGGATTTTACTTTTGTTAAGGTATATTTTATTCGAAAAATAATTTGCGATAGTGATCACAATTATATTCAATGATGGAGATTCGTCTTCTTATTATTTCAACATTTAAAAGCTCTTAAGAAACATATATTAACATTATGAATGCAATTTAAGGGTAAATTTTAAATATTTTTACCCTTTATTGGGCACTTTATTTCTAGTAAAGGTAAATTAAAGTATTTTTGGAATTGAAATTGTTTTAAGAACAGCAATTAATATTAAAATAAAAAACTCATTTAGTTTATAAAAATGCCATTTATTTGGTGGTAAACATATTTAACATGACCTATTAGGAACTTACTGACTTTGATTTGTCTTTATTTATAAAATAAATTCCTTAAATGCTGCAAACTTCAAAAGGAATTATGTATTTCATAACTTTTATACGTTTTTTAAAAGTAACAAATGGTTACCAATTTTATTCAAGCTCACTTCAAGAAAGCTGAAGTTATTAAAAAATGGAAACCTAAGTTAAAAGTGATAAAACGTGGTGGTAAGTATACTTACCACGCCCTTCAAAAGGGTTAAAATTAAAATTAAATTCTTTTGGATCATGTTTTATAAATTTTAATGGATTCTTCTATCACTATCTGGAAAAATTTATAAAGTGGTGAAATTATTTTTATGATCTTTTCGTAAATTTTTTAGGTTTTAATTTCGCTTCAATTTTAAAGATTTAGTTGATCATTTTCTACCCAGAATTTAAATTTAAAAGCAATTTTCGTTGATAGTAATTAGTTAAAGTTTTTTGTTTCCTTGATTTTTTTTCTATCAGCTTTTAAATTTTTCTGGAACGTGGTCACCCGCTTAAAAGATAAAGTTTAATGTCGATAAATATAAAACATTTCTGTTTTTTTATCCCTTCCTAAGAGTGTATCGAAACTGCCCACAATAAAAAAAATTATATTATTGTAATCCTATCTTTTTTACTAAAACTTTAAAAATAAATCAAGAAAAAAATGTTTTTTTTTAAACCTATTTTCCAAAAAAAACGCTTTTCATTTTTTTGCATGTATTGCTAAGCTAGATCAACTACAAACCAATGGCTAAAACTATTGAGGGATTTGCTAACTCAACAAGAAATTTAAAAATGTTTTCTTATCTTTTTTTTCCGAAAGATACAATTTTTTATATAAAAGAAAGTCAAACGAAAATATAATCAGGGTAGAAAGCGTCCTGTATTATTTTCCCTATTTTTTCTCTCGAAGCAAAAACAAGAAAGAAGATAGAGAAAATGCATAATCGATTTTGTGGAATAGAAATCTTTGCACCAATCGTGGTTATGAGTGCATAAATAAACCTTAGAGGGAGCATTGTTTATCACAACACTGCTTGCAAAATAAGCGTAATGTCTGAGCAATTTTTAAAGCTCAGTGAATTAGTTTTCTTTCAACGAATACAGATCCTAACTCTTTTCGACTTCTTTCAGCTTGGTTTGACAGTTGCTTTTTAAGACTGTTCTATCTAGCTTTTCACATCTCCTTTTCCGTTAAATTACCCGTGTTTTTGCTGTCTGTGAAAAACTCCTGTATGAAAAAAAATAATATTTCAAATTTTAGCCGAGAGTTTTAAAGAATATACTAAGGTATTTAGATTTTTGTAAGATGATATTTAAAAAAATAAAGACAGGTTCTATGATTAAAATGCTATTTATCAATTTCCTTGTTAATAAAGTTTTACCCATTTACTCTTTGAACTCGTAATTTTTAACTGTTTTTTTCTCCTTTTTTTTAGGTTACAGCACATTTGTGATTAAATTAATCTGCTGCTGACGCCTTCTTTAACGTATTTTTTTAGTCTGCCATCCTTTAAAAAATGTTCCTTATTCTTAATAAAAAAAAGTGATAAGATAAAAATTTTTAAAAATTATAGCTACTTATATAGAAAAAGTTCATTCTTTCAAATTATGTACTTTCCATTTCTACTTTTGTTTGGCAGGAAGTGAATCGATTACAACGTAGTATAACATATTCATGTTTTTGTAATAAATAGACTTCTAAAAAAATAATTTAATTATTCACGCAAAATGCAAATTTAAAAAAATAGTGAACTAACATATATGTAATGTAACACACATAAATGTAAAGGAGCTTTCCCCTTTAGCAGAAAATGATTTTACTCTTCTTTACAAAATAAAAAAAACTTTTGAAAAGTAGAAAAAAAGCTACCAGAAAGGAGAAAATGATGAATTGGTGTTGAAAGTATTTGCAAAAATATCATAAAAATGAAGTAAAACATAAAAAAAAAGGAACTGAATGTAAAAATATTCATTTATTGAATAAAATGCTGTTCGCTTGTAAACAATGCTACCCATTTTGGCTTGATGCGTATTCAATGAAGGTTTAAAGTGTGCTTTCTATCTTTTTCACACGAATAATTTCCTTCTGATGCTTCGTAGACGCGACGAATATTAAAAGATGAAGACTAGATTTGAATATTATTAATGTAAAGATTGGGAATGTGCTTCACATAATTTTACTTTGTTTCAGACATTAAAATATTATATATATATATATATATATATATATATATATATATATATATATATATATGAAAGGGTAGCAGTCATGGTGAGTGATGTTAGGCCACGCAGATAGCAGTTGGAAGGCAAAAAATATTTTATTAGCTTCACATAGTATATTTAAGACATTTTCTAGCAAAGGCGGAGCTCCAATTCGCACTCAAAAACTGTGTGCTTAAGTTTTTATCTTAGGGAAAGTAGCAAAGGAATTTCCCTCTATTTTGTTATATTTGAGGGGAAAAGGGAAGTGATAAGGATTACTATTGGTTTATGAAAGAAATCGCGCGTTCCCACACAAAGCAAGGGAAATATGTCCTGCTCTTAATTAAATGCATAGTTGAGCCAAAAATAGATTTAAGAACAGGATGTGGCTTTTAAAAGTGTGAGAAAGTATTTCGTTTAGAATAATTAATTAGGATGAAGTTTTATAGCAAAGAAACTAACGTAAAAAGATTAATAGAAGCTTTTTATGTTACATCCCCCCTCGCCGAAAAATTTTAACTAACATCAAAAAAATTTTTTAAAATTATCCCTTTGCAAAACTTTCCTTATGATGACACAATTAAAATAATAATAATATTTGTAAAATCAACAAGATATAAAGTAACATGAATTATAAAAAAAACACACTTGCACACTATGTAAAAAAAATTTTCATACAGTGTTAGAGGAAGAAAAAAAATTTGAAGTAGCGCTACTATCGAAATGAAGTGTTAGATCTCCATTTTCAAAATTTTTTTGTGATTAAGTTTTTTCAGTCCTTTTTTATAATCACAGTAAATAAAGTTATTCCTCATACTAACACAATTAAAATAAACTTTTCACTTAAGATAAGAAAATCTATAAAAATTTCCTAAAAGATGTAAATATTCATATTCAATAACAAGAAAGATACAAAAATATGAAAATGCAAGTGATATGAGATATAAAAATACAAATTGACACTTTTTATCAAAAAAAATTTTCAATATAAAATGTAAAAAAATTTTGACACAATGGTCTTTAATCTGATGTTTAAGACTTCAGTATTTTTATTTCAATGAGAGAATAAAAAGTTTGACACTTAGTCTTTAATCTGAAGTTTAAGAAAAAAAAAGGGGTCCACATGTTCCATTGAACTATGTGTATTATTGTCATATTTGGTATTTAATTTTATTTTCATGAAACAAAACAAAATTGACACTGGTAAATTTGATGGTTATTTTACCCTTTGAGGTTCAACTCTTATTGTCCCTACATCATATTTATCTTTAGCAAAAATATCTGAAAAATCTTCTAAAATTTCCTGAAGTTGGGAATTTTTTTCATCATCATGAATTTGCATAATTCCGTCAACATGATTTTGACAATGTTGCGCACCATTATCACATTTAGTCTCAAGAACATTTGAAAACTCAAGATTATTTTCAGTTTTGCTATTTAAATCTTTATTTTTAAGTCTATTTTTTCTTTTATTCTTCTTTAAATTCTCTTTGTTTACATTTTTATTTTTGTTTACTTTTATGTCCAAACTTTTATTTTCCATAATCATTTCATTTTGTTTATTTTTAATTGATTTAACATTGTTTCTTTCATTTCTACTTTCCTTATTTTTATTCTTAGCTTTATTTTCTTTATTGATATTTTTGTTGCAATCATTAACCTGGATTTCAGGAGAAATGTGTAAAGACAAGTTGCTTTTATAATCCGAAAAAACTATCAGCTTCTTCTGATTTTGCATTACAACTCGTTCAACACAATCTATCATTAATTTAAACCCATTACATTCTTTTAAACCCAGTATGGCATAAGGTAGATCAGTATTTAAAATATAAAATTTCACTGACCTAGCTATATCTCCAATTTTTAAATTTAAAGTACAAGTGTGGTTAAGTTGCAAAATACCTTTTGTTTGTTTTACATTAACAAAGTCTTTTCTTTCTTTTAGGACATTAAGTTTTTCAAAAAGCTTAGCCGGAATTATATTTAAAGTACTTCCTGTATCAATGTTTAACAGGATAGTTTTATTTGTCAAAATTGGGTTTTTGTCACTTATATTGTTTTCATTTTTATTTTGTAAATATCCAGTTACTATTAATTGACAATTTTGTTGTTGGTCACTTTCTTGTTTAGGCTGAGTTTGATTCTCAACCGTAAAAATATTAGGTTTGTTTATACAATTTTGGCCACAATGATAAGCATTGGTTATACCAAGCTTATCACAGTATTTACATGGCTTAGGAGGCAACTCCTGGGAAGCCTGGGCGAAATGACTTGTTTGTTGTTCATTTATATGAAACTTTTCATTTCGAATTGTAGGTCTAAATTGGGATTGTTGGTTATAACTTTGACTAGGCCGGGAAAAATTTTGATTTTGTTGAGGATTATAATTTGGATTACCCGAGTTGTTAAAGAATGGCCGCCTTGGTACCCAGCCTTGATATTGTGGTCCATACCCATTAAATTTGGATTCTGGTAATTTTTGTTTAGTTCCAGTTTGGGGTAAGACCGTAGGTACATCATGAATTATTTTCGAAACAATTGTGAGCCATTCAATCGGGGTTTTGGGTTCTTTTAAAACCAAAAGTGTCCTAATTTGGGGAGGCAAATCTATAGATAGACCCTCAATTATATGTTCATTACTTAAACCTATCTTTCTACCTAACTCTACCTTTTCAGTAAAATATGAGTTAAGGTCTTTAGCTTGGCCAGAAAATTTTAAATTTTGAAAATCGTTTAAGCCAAAGAGAGGTGAAAAATAATGTTCTTGAAAAATTTCAACTATTTCCTGATATGAATTACAATTAAGGCAGTTATTAATATACAATTTCAAAGCTGAACCTTTAATGAATTTTTGAAAATTTTTAAATTTCCAATCGTCATTTAATTTAGCCTCGATAGTTAGTTTTTCGAAATGTTTGAGCCAGGCTGTGAATTGAACACCAATGTCAGGCTCAAAGATTAGTATGTCTGGTTTATCTTGTACATTTTGATCCATACTTAATTTTTGTAAATTATCACTCAATTCTTTTTCAGAATTATCTGTATTGCTTTTAGCGTTTTCATCCATGTTAAAATTGTAGTTTTTGCCACTCCGTAAGGGCATTCAAATAACCAAAATAAATTTCATTAACTAAATATAACATTTAAAAGAAAAAAAGTTAAATTTATGAATAGCACATATTTTGCTTTTTTAAACACCATAATAAAATAAAAATTTAAATTTTACTTCTACAATCAATATAATATACACTGTGATATATAATGCAATATAAAAAGTGATTCCTTAAATAATAATTAAAACTATAATCATACTGAATCATAAGTGGAAAAAAAAATATGTGATAGCACTAAATTTTAATATCATTAATTAATTTAAACAAATAATATTATAAACCATTGAATAATAGCATCAATAAATGGAACTATTATCAAAATATAAATATTAATAGATAAATATAATATTACCGGAATAAATATTTGGAACAATAAACATAAAATTATATGTTCCTATTTCAAAATATGAGCGTAAATGATTCAAAAGTATTCACGTTTAAAAACTTAAACTTTTGAGAGTAAATACCAATCACATCTGTAATTAATCACCAATAAATCACTTCTAATATTTGATGAATCACGCGCACACGCGAGCGGAATCATAGCTACCATTTGAGATCACATTTTTGGTCATCTTCCGTTCAAGGAAACACAGAACACTCGAGAAAATCGCCAGAAAACGAAATCAATTCGATCATATGATGAACCTTTATCAATCCTCAATGAGACCGACAAGCAGCAAGCAAGTAGGGCAACACAGCAAGCACTTGCTGTAAATCCGCAAGAAGCTAATTGTTGATGGTAACACACGGTAGGCGAAAACGAAACCAAAACAGCCAAGACATCAATTCTTTAACGGCGATTCCGGTACAACGGTGTAGAGGCAACGTCTGGATCCATTATGAAGGAAAGTCCCGAAATTCTCATTCTTTTAGTCAGGATATCTGTTTCACGAGCAACGCCGGCATCTCCTAAAACTTCATTCGATTATTTTCTCTCCTTTTATATTTATATATTTTTTTCTTATTTGAAAAAAGCATTTTTTTTTTTTTAATGGAGCCAGTGGAAAAAAAAAAGTGCCAAACCAACTGCAAAATTTATCCTGCTAGGCTTGAAAGGGTAGCAGTCATGGTGAGTGATGTTAGGCCACGCAGATAGCAGTTGGAAGGCAAAAAATATTTTATTAGCTTCACATAGTATATTTAAGACATTTTCTAGCAAAGGCGGAGCTCCAATTCGCACTCAAAAACTGTGTGCTTAAGTTTTTATCTTAGGGAAAGTAGCAAAGGAATTTCCCTCTATTTTGTTATATTTGAGGGGAAAAGGGAAGTGATAAGGATTACTATTGGTTTATGAAAGAAATCGCGCGTTCCCACACAAAGCAAGGGAAATATGTCCTGCTCTTAATTAAATGCATAGTTGAGCCAAAAATAGATTTAAGAACAGGATGTGGCTTTTAAAAGTGTGAGAAAGTATTTCGTTTAGAATAATTAATTAGGATGAAGTTTTATAGCAAAGAAACTAACGTAAAAAGATTAATAGAAGCTTTTTATGTTACATATATATATATATATATATATATATATATATATATATATATATATATATATATATATATATATATATATATATATATATATATATATATATATATCTATATATATATATATATATATATATATATATATATATATATATATATATATATATATATATATATATATATATATATATATATATATATCTATATATAAACACAAATTAACATGAAAAACATGAATAAAATAAAAATAAAAAACTAAATGGTAGAGAAACAAGAATGGTAAAAGCAAATAGTCGTTGTCAAGACACATCTAATTGCCATAAATAATGCGATATTTCTGAATAAAGAATAATTATCCTAAGATAAAAATTATTCTTTATATGTGTCGATATCGCAAAAAACCTATTGTTGTAAAAAATCATGAAATAAAAGAAAAATGTAAAAGGAAATAAACTTACCGGCGTGAATTAAAACGCGGTTTAGGTTTAAAAGTACAATAATAAAACAGTTAACAAAAATCGCGAAGATGTAAAATATTGCTTATAGCTTGAATCGAATATAATAAAATTAAAAAAACATTTGATCGAAGAAGAAGAAAAAAAATGTTTAGGTAAAATATTAGTGCTGCCATCTATGAGAAACAATTAGTAAAAAGGTAATAAAATTGAAATAATAATAAAAATGTTTAACGGATTGAATAAATTAGCAGTCTAAGAAAAAAAAAAATCATTAATAGGGAAATTAATTTAAAAGTCAGTCTGTCAGGATAGAAAGCCGTTTATAGACTTATCCTTCATTCATAAAATCTAACATAATTTTACAGAATACACATATCCATCTTTCATAGGGTGACTTATTTAAAAATCAGAGCCTGCATACAGGAATAGAAAACCGTTTATAGGTTTTATTCTTCATTCATACAACCTTACATAATTTTAAAGTATACACGTATCACCTGCATTCATTTGGGGTGGTTCTTTACGAACCAGAGCCCATTCCACTTATACAAAAATAAAAATAATTAAATAAATAAATAAATAAATAAGCTGTTTATTATACTGGACAATTAAAATTAAATTAATTTTAAGAGGCTACAAATATTAAAAAGTAACTAAAAAATATTTAACTAATCCAGTATAAAAGGTCATACATCCAAACTATTCCGTCCAGTGGCTTTAGGAATAGCTTATCATAGTTAGTTCCTACCTTGAAAAAATCAGAGCTTATTCTTAAAACAGAAAAATTAAATAAAAATTAAAAATTAATGTACCAAGTTTTTTAAGATTTTTTTAAAATAGAAATTAAGAAATGAACTAGGAAAATGGCTATTAATTAAATCGTTTTTATATATATCAGTATCTAATAAAAACTCGTTATAGTTAGAATTATTCCTGTAAAATCTATGAATTTGATTGGCAATAATATTAGAAAAAACCTTATTGGCTAAGTTAGAGTTGAAATCTATGCATTTTTTAACTGGAAATTTAAATTCATTTCTTTTGTCAAAAAGTTTAAATGTAATATTCTTATCTGCATTAATATTAAGAGTCAAATCTAAAAAATTTGCTGAAGAATTACTATTATTTGTTTTATTAAGAATTAATTCATTTGGATAAATATGTTTTGCTAGAATATCGAAATCATTAAAATTAATAACTAATAGATCATCAATGAATCTGAGAAAGAGAGAATCAATTGGAAGATTAACATGTGATTTTACAAATCTATATTCTTGTAGAAAAAGAAAAATATTGCAGATGTTAGTACTGAAATTATTTCCCATGGAAATACCATTAATTTGTTGAAAAAGGTGGTCATTGAAAAGAATATAATTGTTGTTAAGGTTAATAAGTACTAGAAAGTTCCAGTTATCTTCATTAATAATATCACTGAGATTAAATATGCTATGAATTTGAAGAAGGTCATCATGAATTTTATTAGTTGGAAGGGAAGTATAGAGGTTTTCGAAATCAAAACAGTGAATTGAATCTACATTTTTTAAAGTTTTTAGTGTATTTAAAACCTGAATGCTATTTTTAATATTACAATTTAAATAGTTATTATTTTTAGTAAGTTTATTAATTTTGTTATAAACTTTTTAAGAATGTTCTCAAAGTAAATACCGATTTTTTTCATGTTACTATTAACGCCACTCGCAATAAACCTGAATTTGGTTGGAGTCTTATGGAATTTTGGATTGGCAAAAAGAAAAGGAAAATTATTAATATTATTTGGTTTAATTTTAAGTCTTTTATAGATAGCATTAATTTTATTAATAATAATATCACTGTTGGTGTTAAGTTTTTTGTAGGTAATATTGCTATTAAGTTCATTGGAAAGAAGTTGTTTGTAAAAAAATTTTCAAATAATTGCAAAATTATTACTAGCTTTATCAACAGTGGTTATACAAAATTTATTTTGAATATTTTTAATATCTTGTCTTAAAACAGAGTTAAAAATTAAATCCTTTTGAAAAACTAATTTGTCCCTTTTAATATTGATTTTAAAATCTTTAATGATATTCTCTCTCCATTCAAAGAAACCTTCAATTGGGAAATTATGTTTGTAAGATAATTTTAAAATAAAATCATCGAGATTTTTAATAAAAATGGAAATAACTTTGTTTTTTGAAGTTGGAAAAGATGGTCTAAATTTTGAACCTAAAGACATAAATTTTTTAATATTATCGTTGTCAAAAATATCTAAATCCCCTGTAATAACGTGTTTATGGAAGTTATCAAAAAAAGGAGTATCTTTAAAATCATCACAATTACATACATAGTTGAAATTATCTGTAGCTATATTCCTATAATTACAGATTAAATTTTTTAGACTCTTAGTGTATCTGAAAGTTGGTTTGCAATTAAGTTGGATAGGAAGAAGGTTTTTATTTTTACCTATAATGGCATTTATGTTAAGATTATTAAAAATTTTATTGGTAAAATCTAAAACAAAATAATCTGGTTTGGGTAAATCCTTGTGCTTATAATTATTCTTAAACCTATATCTAGCTAGATCTTCAACTAAGTTTAAAAAATTAGAAAAATATTGATTTGAATTAATTTTTACTTGATCTAACTTTAAAAAATTTAAAAGTTTGCTGTGAAAATTAAGTTTAACCCCTAGAATTTTAGTTTTAATAGATTTAATAGCATTAGGTTCATCATAACAATTAATGCAATCATTAACAAAATCTTTTAAGTTATATTTAATTTTATTTTTATTTTTACTGTTACCTCTTTTTCCTCTATTATTATTATTGTAATTTTTAAAAAGTTTGAAAATATTATAAATACACTCATTATTATCAAAAGATTTAAAATTGAAGTTAGTATTTAGACCGTATGGAAAAATAGATTCATTGATAATCATATATTTATTTTCAGCCTCAAGACGTTTTTTAGGGTTTTTTACGAAATCCAGAACCTCTATTGAAATATTTTTAAACCAGTGTTCAGAAAAATGTTTAATTTCAAGGCTATTGTTATTATTACAGTTAAACTTATTTGTTAAAGACCTATGTAAATTAATTCTTTTGTGAAGGGGTTGGGAGGTTTGTCCAATATATATAACATCACAAATTAAACATTTAATTTTATAAATACAGTTGGTAGCCTTTCAAAGAGGGAAATTTAAAGAAGAATTAGCACTGACGAGAGATTTGCAGGGTGCTAACCTGAATCAGCAGGGGACCAAAAAATTATATAAAAAAATATACAAAATTTGGAAGAAAAATATCTCTTTAACAAATAACCTAATTAATATATATATATATATATATATATATATATATATATATATATATATATATATATATATATATATATATATATATATATATATATCACATATGGCTTAAAAATATAGAAATATGGAAAAACATGGAAAATATTAAAGTTTAATGAAAAGAGAAAAAGGAAACTTATTTAAAATATTTTTGAAAAAAAAAAATGTTTCATGATTCGGGAGTTTGGCTTGATTCATTTACATTTTAATTTTGAATCCACAGAATACAGCATTGAAATGTTTTACTATAGAGGACAGTACTTGGATGATTTAATTTCGCTTTGATGTTTTAAAGATCTGGTAATTTATTTTTAGGGGAGTTATTTTTTAACTGTAACCTTCTATTTATAGATTTCATTTGCTGAAGGGTTTTTCTGAGAACTTTTGGTTTATGTGTTTTTAGATATAATTGTGTTTCTCGGTATTTTCCTATTTATATTAATCTTTGAATTCTTGAGGTATTGTGTATTTATTCTTATTTTGTTTCCCATTATTGAGCCTCGGGGCACAGTCACTGTTTGGTTGAACAACTGATAACAGAATGGCTCATACAAGTAAACAGGGCTGTGTGTCCCCTGAAAAAGTACTGTTTTTGCTGACATGCTTATTTTCGTAATTTCATTTTGTTTTTATTTCTGTTCTACCATATTTATTTAAACTGTACACTAAAGGCAATTTTCATTTTAAGGAGATCAGAGCTTCATTTTATAGAAAGAGTAGCTTTTAGAGTTCTTCAATTTTGAATTTATTATTGTATTTAAATTTTAATCTTCATTTTTTTAATTCCATTTTTTATACTTTATACATGCCAGTAAGTTGGAACAGAATAAATACTTTTAAAATGACTAAGCTAAAAACAATGAAATATTGATTAGAATACGGCAATATTTATATATTTAAAAGAGCAAGAAAGTAAGCAAATTTTAAAATACGAACCTATCCCTTTCTTTAGCTTTTAATATGATATTTTTCCTAAATATTTAGAGTAGTAGGGGATTTTATGCTTTATCATTTAAGTGCCCCTAAATTTTATTGAATACTCGTCAATTCCATTGTTACCACAATGTCTAAACATTTGAGACACATATTTATAAAAGAGAGAAGTTGAATAAGTTAAGCAGGTGCAGAGATGCCAACTGCTCCGGACAATCTGAAATAACTAACAAAACGGTAGATAACTACAAAGTAAATTTAGCAAATATTTGACTATTTTTGAAGCATTTTAAAAGGTATAACAACTGATGTAACAACTATAAGGTGGTGAATTATATAAGCCTACGAATTATTTAGAAATAGTGGTGGATGAAAATCCTACTCAATTGAATTTATGAAACCAGGAATCACAATTGATAAACTACCACTTTAAAATATATATTTGCTGTCCGGAGCAAGTTGGCAAGTCAGCAGGTGTGTAAAATGCGCTGAAATCCCAGGTCTCGTGAATACATCAAAGACAGAATAACATCTCCAAAATGCTGTAACTGTTACAAAAATCACACTGCCAACTAAACTGGGTGCGAGACCCGTCCCAGCAGAAGGAGCCTTCGAGCAACATCAAATTCGACACCTAAACTTGCTCTCCGATTAGTGTCATTAATAAAAGAATTTCAGGAATTACTAAAAAATGAAGAAGAGCTTCGATGATCCCCGATGATCCCAGCGAGTTCTATTTTTATTTTCAAGACTCCTATAAGTTAAATTCACTGAACTTTTCACAGCAGACATTTGTCAAATTAAATCACATTAAAAATTATTTTCTGAAAATATGGCCAATCTATGCATATATATTTATCAACATATGCAAGTTAAATTCTTTTGCAAATTCTATTGTATTTAATGAACAATATTTCTCTGATAAAATATATTTACTGCATTTTCTCCAAATATGTTATTTTATCATGTATCAAGGAATGATTTATTCATCAATTATGTCTTTCATTTTTCAAGAATCAATTATTCTTCATATCAAATCTTGTTTTATCTTTATTTTTAATTTAAGTCTGCAATCAATATTTCTAATGCTATGTAAAAGCGTCAATTTGTCATATTGAATTTTTTCATTGTTTTATTATTTCTCAAGTAAACGGCTGTATTTTTTATGGTTACCACAATGTTTGCCAAATCAATGCATTTTACCTTACTGTATGTAATTTAACGATAAATGGGATAGGGCATCACCTCCTACATCAGAAAGCCTCCACACGGTCTTTTATAATTAGTCCGCGCAGACTACTTAAAAAGTGAGCCTGTCGTGCGCATGAACCCAAAACCTTTTAAAAAAGTAATTGAGAGAAATTTATCATATTTATTTGAGAATTGAATCTGTAGTGGTTGACAAGTGAATGAGGCAAACTAATAATATTCATGAATAAAACAAATTTTTAGTCATATATTTGCTACCACTTTCTTTTTTAACTAGATTTTGTATTAACTGACTCGTTCGGAAAGTGGGTACCCTTCACAGTGGTCTCATCGGACTACCTATAAAAATCCGTATGGAGGCTTTCAATTTTAGGAGGCATTGGATAGAGGCAACATCGCGGCCCAGGTGCCCAGTTTATTTATATAAAGAAAGAAAGAATAAGTTAAGCATAACTTTGATTGCTTTTATCACTACCACTTTATGTTGCTGCGTACATGCCAACTCTGCTGGGTTATTCGGATAATTTTATTTACATATTTAATGTGGTAGCGTGTTTTTTACATTCATACTTAATTCTTATTTTAATATGATTGATTTGAAGGGATTTTGGTTACTGTTATATTTAAACATGCGTGTATAGGACCAGCTTATTTTGTTTTCTAAGTGCTCGTCTATAAAATAAACGTCTATATATTTCATTTACATAATATTGAATTTACTAAAAAGGGAATCAAACTCAAATGTCTACTATTAAATAATATTTATCCGTTGATCGGAGCAAGTTAGAATCTCTGTAAATACTACCATACTTGCGTTTTCTTTTGAAAGAAAAAGAAAACTTTTAATATTAAAAGAAAATAAGACGTTTTTCAAAATTACTTTAAATCAAATTTATTGAACTAATTTTCAAAGTTAAAATCTTATATTTTGTTTCAATTTAGGAGAGGGTTGGATTTCCGATTTATCATCAAAGCAAATGCTACTGCATTTTTTTTCTCTCTTTTTAAGGGAAGAAACATTTAATATTAAAAGAAAGTAAGACAATGGTCAATATTGTTTTAATTCAGATTTGTAAAGTAACATGTTGTAGTGGTGATAGAACAGCAATTTTACTTTTAAAAAAAGTGTATATTTTATGCTACAAACTACCATCTTTAGTTTAAGAGATTGATTCTCAATGTTTTCAGAGTGTTAAAATGTAACTATAATAATAGTTAAGTATAAATCATCTACTTGCAATTTGAATATTTAGAGAGGCAGTAAACTTCATGATTAAACAACTTGTGATTGATTTAAAGAATAAAATTTAGAATTATAATCCTCACCTCCACATGCAAACAATTTGAACCTAAATATAACACGTAATAATTGCATAGAGAAATTTTGAAGTGGGAGAAAATTAACACTTTTTCTGTCAGATTTCTTTCATATTTCCGACCCACTTCATATTTCATTCATACATATTTCTTTCATATTTTTTTACTTTTTTTATTGCTGAAATTTATTATATGTTCTATTATAAATTTGAAAAAGCAAAATATTTTTGTCTGCAAGCAGTCTTTTGCATGACTTATTGATATGTGATTTCATGTTCACTGATCTCCAGTTCTTCCTGCAATGCAGCCAAGTTTTATCCTAATAAAGTACACTGTGAATACATAGTTATTAATTATATTACTATAAGGTGCTTAAGATAAATATCTGATTAAAATAATTATTAAAATTAGGTAAAAAAAAATTTTTCAAACTTAGCATTAAAACAGCATAAGTTCGAACTTTCACCTTCAGACTGATAGATAATAAATTCACTGTCTTTGGACTTATTCTTCGAATACATCATAACAAGTTTGACATGTAACAGTAGAGCTAATAAAAGCGAAATTACATTAAGCAAAAAAATGATTTTGATTTCAATTCAAGACAGGAAAACTCACTCTGGAAATTGTGACGAAAGTGGGACTCCTTGCGCCATCTCTTAGCAATATTTAGAAATAAAAAAATAATCGTGTGATTTAGAGCGACGTATAAGTAGCGACGAATTAAATTTTAATGATGTAATTCTCTTCGTCGCATGGCATGCGACACCAACTATACACTAGCAAAAACGCCGAACCTATAACATGCGACGCCGACAGATAATGGATTTAAGCAAATTAAGTTTAACTTAAATTGTAATTTGGCTGCTGCTTTAAGTATTCTGGAAAACTAGGACTTCAGGTTGAACTTATTTATCACAACATTGTAGTCTAAAATTTGCAAAATTGCAAACTTCGTAAGAAAACGGCATGCGTCTTATCTTTAGAATATAATTGCTAAAAATGAAATAATTAAGTTGCCCTTTTAAATTTATTGCTTAAACTTAGTGTTAGTGTTTCTTAAAAGTGTACGAATTTATAGAAATAAGTGTGTTTTGAGATAGAATGTTTTCAAATAATAAAAAACTCATCTCTAAGACTTAAAATGCATGTATGGAAACAAACAACATTTTTGCAGCCAGCATAAAATGAGGAAATGAAGAAAATAACGGAGTTTTGAACGGAGAATAATCGGTGCATCATATTTGCATAAACGGGATTACTGGAATAAAATATCGGAAAACTTTCTTTTTTTACTGAACATTTGCTCAATCGAAAGTTGCATTTGTTCTGAACTACATGGCTTTTGCTTGTCAAAATAATTCTCTTGGCATTTTCAGCATTGGAATTGCATTTCCCTTTTTCCTGACAAACGCTGAAGGACGCATTGCAAGAATTTTCCTAAGATAAGAAAATAAATCCTTGTACTTATGTTTCTTATTGAATGCATCACTTTTCTTTGACGAATAATTGACTAGACTTGGGAATTTTTTGCTGCCTAACACATTCATATTACCTTTGCATCTATTCATAAAAATGGATGGAATATTTTATGTTTTAGTATTTTTGTATTTATTGGAATAAATTAGCGGGATGGATTTATTTTATTTATGGCGTCGAAACTTAAATTAAACAATTCCTTTTGCTTGATTTTTCTGGAAAAAATGTCTAGTGTTTCCTACGTTATAAAAGGCTTAATGCTAACATTCATTTTGAAAAGAATTATGGTTTACAATATTTTATGAATTTTTTTAAACGCTAAGAAACTAAAATTAAAAACCCAAAAAATAACTTTAAAGTGCTGAAAAATGAAGATTAATGTGAACTGGGTAGCTTTTTATTTTAGTCGACGCTTAAATTTTAAAATTTCATATTAAGCGAATACCTAATGTTAGTTAGAGATATTTTCATACTTTATTTTTTCTCTTTAATTCGTTACAAACCAATTACAAATGGAGATATATTTTTAGCAAGACAACTCTTAATACGAATGCAAACTGTGTACACTTTTGGACAGAACCTGTTGAGAATTTGGTTTGCAAAATTTATATAAGTACATCTTTGCACATTTTGGCTCAGATGATGTGTTGTGTTCATAAAATTTTGAATGTGAAACAAATGTAAATCTTTAGCCTTTTTTATAGAGAAAGTTATGTATAAATTAGGTTTATTAAATAAAGCAAAAATATGAGCTTCATATTATAAAAAAAAAAGTTTTTTTCACTAATTTACATGCATGTTTAAAGTTTTTTTCTCTTCCTTCAATTCTTAGTTCAGTTATGCCCATGCTCAAAACAGGGTTTATATATGAAAAACTACTGTCTAAAAATGGTAGTTCATAATTCTGTCTGTTTCCTACCACTTCACCTTCAAAAAGTAATACCCTTCACTTCTGATACAATTATAAAAGTTTATATTATTAATGTATTATAATAGACAAAACTGCCTTATTTCTGCAAAAATAATTATCTCAATGAACCGCTTGTACTACCACTTTTGGAAAAAAGCAACTGTAAGACGCTAGACAAAATTGGGTTAAGCAGGAGTGCTGAACATACCTTTAAAAGGATTGCTTCTTACAAAAAAGATTAGCAAAATATGGTAGCAAAAGCATTGTAATGCTATGATTCATTTCTCAGAAACTATTTTGTTCAATCTACCACATTATTTTAATAATAGAAGAGCTTATATTTGTATTTGAAATCAATGCTTATCGAAATGTTCGATAGGAGACTACCTTGAAATCAAACCACATGGCATACCTGCCAACTTTTAATCCCTTCCATTATCATTTTTCCTAGTGGTATTAAAATGGAATTAAAACTTCAATTTTAAGCAAACAAGTACGTTGTATATGAGCAAACTTAAGTTGACAACCATGATAGTAACGCATATTAATATATGTGTTTAATTTTTGTAAGAATAGTGGTGATCAAAATCATTTAAAAATTAAGTTTATAAAAGAAAAAATAGTATATATTTACTACCACTTCAAATATGAAAACAAAATCTTCCGGAAAATCCGGAAGAGTTGGCAGGTATGACATGGATGCTCCCGCGGAGAGGAAATGAACCAGAGTCATATATCTATATATTTGTTCGCAACAATTTAATTTAAGCAATAGATTTTTAAAATAGAGCTTCTGTATATTGATAAAATAATTAATCTTAATAACATTCGATGCATAGTTTTCAATAAATAGTCTCTCCTATACTTATGCATAGATGCTCCTGAGAAGTTGAAATGAACAGTTGTGATTCTCGTCTATGGTGTATACCACTCTTAGAATTTTACTTAATTGTTACCTACAAAATGAACTCCTAATTATAAGCCATATATTTTCAATTTAGCTTTAATCATAGATCCTCGATATTTTTTTTTAATCTACACGAATTTTTTTATACTAATCTCACGATTTGACCAGTTACTACTGAATGCTACTCTTATCGCCAATTGCCTCCACTCCTTCACTGTTTATACATCAAATAAAACTGTCGCCCTAGGACACAACTCGATGAAGGAATAGGCGGAAAGAGACTCCGTACCAACATATATCAAGTCAAAAGCACAAAGCTTATTTTTAGATGAAGCTGTTAGTAACTTAAAGAGGTATTAACTTAGTAAAAAAGATACTACCACTTTTTTCCTACAGGTGTTTTTCATTTATATGTCAAATTTTTATAGTTGAGCAATTACAAGTAAAACAGAGTACCTGCGAAGACCAAAACTCTTGCGACCATCAGTCATACTTAAAGATTTTTGGAAGTACAATTTCGCCCATGAAACTGATATTGGGGAAGAGGAATCAGTTATTAATACGAAGTGGTAAATTGCAATACTACCAAAAGAAATATTTGTTTGAGATTCTTGTCAATGGTAGACACTCTGTTTAACCCTTTGACGGTCAGGGAAATGAGCAGTTTTCGTTTCATTAATTCGCGCAGTATTACGAGCAAACAGTAGTCGAAAGTGGCAGCTGTTTTCCACCGCCGTTCTTCCGAAAATGTCAACCTTCTCTGCCTAAATGTCAACTGCTCCGTTTCCTGGAATTGTTATAATAAAGTGGTAGCAAATTATGCAGTAAATTTCGTTGGAGAAGGATAGTTACGCCTACTTTTTAATAGAGTAACTAGAAGACTGTTGCTTTAACTTTGCATTTTATATGATACTTATAGTTTTTGATATTTAGTGGTGAAAAAATTACTTAAAAGGTAAAATACTAAACTGAAAGTAACTTGACTTTCGCTATCACAGGGAAATACTATTTTACAAAGCGGAGCAAGTTAGCATCTCTGGATGCGGTAGATAGCTCGTCTCACGCGTTTTAAAAATTTCTTAAAGTATTCGTAGTACATAAATAACAGTTTTTGCGTACTTTTCGTTTTTAACATAGTCAATGCAGAATAATAATGGCGAGCCAGCTCAGCTCGTCAGCGCGCATTGGGGAAAAATTTCACTACGCGAGTAGTGCTCGTTACTAACCATTAAGGGTGTCTTGGAGAGAGATTCTACTTTCGTCGTTCTCCATGTTAGTCTATGGAGAAGTATATGATTCTTAGCCTACTCATTATATAGTCACTAATTAACATTTTGGAATTTCTTTTGCCTCATTGTATGCTTTGAAATGTCTACTATTAAACTATCTTACAAAATTTTCAGTTGGAAGATTTTAAATATTTTTAAAACTTTTTTGAAACTAACATGTTCTTCGAAAGACTGAAATTTAGGAGATAAACTTTAATTACAAGTTTATTTTTAACATTTTTGGAAAAATTTTAAGACAGATTTAAAGCTTAAGACACTCTCTATAACTTAAGATTAATATTTTAATTCTAGGTTTTATACATATTACGTAAATCGTAAATTAGTTTCAATAATTTCAATCATCAGACTCAAAATTTCCTTCCCCTTCTAAAACCCTTTTCAACATAATTACCCACAGCGAAAATTACCCTTTGCACCGCAGGAGGCTGAAACCAGCTTTCACTGTGATTTATGACTCTCCCTACCACCTTTTCTTATGTGCATCCTCATGCATTTCTGTTTGTATTTCATGCTTAGATTTTGTGGAGGAGCGTTTGTTATAGATTATCGTAGATTGCTAATATGGGACATTACTTTTAAAATTAAAAAAAAGGCTGCATTGACGTCGTCAGATAAAATTTATGTATATATATATATATATATATATATATATATATATATATATATATATATATATATATATATATATATATATATATATATATATATATATATATATATATATATATATATATATATATATATATATATATATATATATATATATAATATAAACCGAAATACACGCATGGATTGATAAAAATAACTTTTTCTAATATATGACAAAAACATGACATTAAACAGAAGAAAATTATATTTCACAATCAAATCAATATCTTTTACTAACATTCAATATCTAATTATGAAAACTGAAACATCTTGTTTCTATGATGGAGAGTGTTCCGTAATCTACATCCTCATATATAATTTTAGAATCTTCTTTAAGAATTAAGTTTAAAAAAATATACAAATTAGGAATCGCAAAATATAATTTAAGAGCGGGAGAAAACGATAAGAAAATCGTCAGAATCACTATTAAGATAAACGGAATTAAAACTTTAAAAACAGTTTGATTGCTGAATTTAGTTTGAAGTGTCTCAAATAAGTGTCTTTCAATTCCTCTATGTTTCTTCGGAATCTAAACATACATTTTTGATCTCACCTTCTCAATTGATGAATGATCAGGTTTTAATTTTTTTTTCTTCCCTAAAGTGTTATTTTGTGATCCTTTTTTTTTTTTTATCTCATTTGCGATAAGAATTCTAGACATTTATCGAGGAGGTAGTATTTACGGAACATTCTATACACAATTCAATGAAAAAGTACTATTAAGTGAGCAGAAAATTACTAATCAATTACAAATTATCTAATATCGAGTGATAATCAGTAAAAAGATTGATATCCATCAAATTTAAATCAATGTTTCTTTATTTGTCATGACATTTACAGAATACATTTTTCTTTTCGAAAACTATCAGTGAGACAATTGATTTTGTGAAGAAATAAAGGAAAGATTTATTTCTATGCATGGCTCTCTTATTTTATTGAAAATGTAATTAATAAAATATATATATATATATATATATATATATATATATATATATATATATATATATATATATATATATATATATATATATATATATATATATATATATATATATATATATATATATATATATATATATATATATATATATATATATATATAGATATATAGATAGATATATAGATAGATAGATAGATAGATAGATAGATAGATAGATAGAGAGAGATTTCAAGCGTAACAGAGGGGAAATCACCCAAATATTTTATTCTAAAAAATATATTTAATATTTTTGAAAACAAAAATTCTATTAGGATATGCTACTTTAGGGTGCAATGTTTAATTAATTGGCATAAAATAATAAAAGAACCTCATGAATAAATTGATTAAATGTAGTTTTAACAGAGGGGACAAATAAAATCCCATATTTTTATCTAATCCCATATCATTATCTTTATTAAATCCCATATTATTATAGCACTCTTATTTAAGCTAAATTCTGTGATTTAGACCATCCGAAACATTATCTGTGTTTTATTATTTTTTTATAAATTATCACATTTCGAGGAAAAATAAATTATTATAAGACAGAAAGGATATGGAATGTAACAGAGGGGACGTCTTACAAATTTGACTGAAAGTTAAAGGGAAATATCACTATTAAATGTGACTCTTCGGTTATTTAAAATTGGAGTTGGCAGCATTACTATAATTGAAACCCGTACTACATCTTTGTAGTTATATTTGAAAGTTTTTGTTTTACCAGACTCTGTTTAAAAAGAAAGAAAAAAAGTGCATCCTTTGTTTCTTTCTCAATTTCAGCTTTTCGGGCAACAAAATTAACTACCGATTTTTTTCCAAGAACTTTTTACACTTGCGAAACTATCTATAGCAACATCAAAAGATTCCCAGTGTTTTAAATGGTGACTGGCATACATTAAATATGTCGGATCCCTAAGTCCACCAAGTTCCTAAACAAATCTATGCCTCTGGGGGTACTGATCGATGTGTTGCCTTGTCTTTTGGATTTGATTCAAAATTATGAGGCTACGGAGTTGAACATTGGTAGCCGCAAGCTAAAATTTGGGTCTGCTGTTCAACGACGGTTATAAAATAAAAAGTCAATCGAGTGATTGTCGCAAGTCGCTATATTTAGTAATTCTATGTATTTATTAGGCAAATAACCGTGATTTTAATAGAAAATTCACATTTTCGTCAATAGCACATACACATTTTATATGGTGTTTTACCTACGCATGAAATATAGATAGGAGACACTATATATTTGAGATAATTTTTGACTTAAAATATAAGAAAATTTTTTTTGACAGTAATTACTGCATAATTAAACAGGAACAATTTATTTAACAATATAAATCAAACTATACGTAAAATCGTTTTATTTTTAATAACGGATTCTTCTTTAAAAAAGAGTTTGTTTGGTAGAATTAGTCAAAATCATGAATGCCCTCTATGATAAATTTTCATGCAGAAGTGATAAATAAATTTATATAGATTTATATAGATGATAAATTGTCATGCATTGATCATGCAGAACTCAAAAAATAAATAAATAACTTTTGAATTTATAAATTTCAACAAATTTACTTAAAAATGATACCAAATACAATGATATTGCTTAAACTTTAAAAATTCACTACTGGTTTCAATTGGCACGGAATTCAACAATCATATATATATATATATATATATATATATATATATATATATATATATATATATATATATATATATATATATATATATATATATATATATATATATATATATATATATATATATATATATATATATATAATCGTCGTTTGATTTGAACTTCAAATTATCTTGGTTGAGATGATAATAAACTAACGAAGGAAAAGAAAGTAACTATGAGAACTTTAAAATGAAAATGATAACTAAAATATTACGCTTTACTTAGAATTGTAGAAAGAACACAAAATACATATAGGCTTTATGAATTTTCTTAGAGTTCAAGCTTAAAAACACTGAAATTATCTAAATTTAAAAAATCGGAAAAAAGTAACAGTGAATAGTAGAACCACGTTTGGAATTTAAAACGCTATGCATGTAACATTATGTATAAAATTTAAAAAGTGAATAATGAAGTAAAAGAAATATCTCTAAGAAATTTTTTTATTAAAATTTTAAATAATTAAATTGATAAGATTTCACGAAGTATAATTTATTTGTTATAAAAAGAAAAACTTGCTTATTTCATTCACCAGGAAAATAAGAAATTCGTGCTTTTACTTAGTCCTTTTCTGAAGTAAGGCATGACCGCAGTGGTCAGACCCATGGAGTTGTCAGACCTCCCAAACAGTGTAAAAAGAGTGTGAAATGGGGGTTTGACATGATTGACGACTTAACTGTACTACTTGGGGGAAAGAAAAGCACCTGGTTATTTTTGTCCGAGTGTCTCATCGAAGTTTTTCCTGACTCCAAGACACCCTTAAGGTCGAAATCTTGCTCCCGAGCGGAACTCGTTTGCGCGCATTATGAAGCCCGATTCGATTGCGAGCTGAACTCGTTCATAACCGTCAAAGGGTTAAATTGCAGCAAACATTTTTTTTATAGTCGCAATGTTGTATAAATGCCTTTTTTTCTCTGAGATATCCATTAGTCTAAAAGTTTTTAAAAGTGGTACCAATATGAAGACGAGCCTCGATCATTTAATGCACATGTGGCCTCAAATATATACACCTTTAAAAAATACATCTGTCTAATAATTCTTCATTACAATACACAGTAAAAAATTTGTGTGTATTTTTCACCCATTTTTGGTATTACGGTAAACTAAAATATTTTTACAGTGCATGTAGTCACATTTTTTATTTACTTCTTCAGTGTTATAGTTTTAATTATTTGATGATTCATTTTTTGCTATTTTTTTTAATGATAATATATATTCTCAATCGCATTAGAATCGATTTATGGTTTAATTGCAAAAACAATTCGTTTTAAAACTTACCATATTTTTAGCAATATATTTGCACTTCTTCCTTTAAGCAATTGCTACTTATTAAATGTTATTTAATTTTTCTCATGATAACTACAGTTTGGTATTTAGTTAACCCCCACGCCAAAAATGGCATCAACTATACACCAAAAGTTTGTACCTAGTAACTCTTACTGTTAAAGTGTTTCTATAAATATTAATTTCAATAAATGTTCTTATAAATATTATTTCTATTTATTTTAATTTAAATTCACTAAAGTTTTAAGTTACCACTGTAAAGTTTTTTTATGGTTCGTGGGAGCCTGTTTCCCATTAATATTACTACTAATGACTTTTAATACTTTCAAAGCTTTAAGACTTTCCATTCTTAAATACTATGTTTATTTCGCTATCTTTTAAGAACGCGACTGCGTTTTCTAATTAATCCTTGGTGAATGAATGGATCTTCTTAGCGACTAATTGGCGCAAATTAACTAAATTATACCTCATATATATTCAAACAACAAATTACATTAAATGAAACTGAAAGGGGCAACATTTACCGATCAGAATATACCGCTTTCCATTATCGGAATCAGAATTCCCTGACTGTTGCTAATGTGAAGAAATAAATCAGTCTGTCAAATGCCTTAACATTCGTGTATTGTTTGGTTTGATTTTAAGAAATCACTACTAATGTTACACCTTATTCTTGAAACAAATTAACAGAGGAATTCTAATTTGATAAAAAGACACTCGGGAAAATATCCTAAAGATTCTTAGAAACTAAATGTTTTATCCATGCAAGCAACTGCTTTTCCTGTTTATTTTTAATACGCAAATAAGCACTGCATATACTTTTTTTGTTCAAAAGATACAACTTAAAGAATTTTTATATATATATGTATATATATATACAGAGTGGTCCCGAATTCATGGTACAAACTTTAATGGTAGGTACAGGACATTGTAACAATGATTTATTGTATAGGAATGTATAGTTTCAAGTGACGCGGTGAGGCGTAAACAGCAGAAATAACGGCCGAAAGGAAAAACAAAGATTTTATTGAAAGCGTTGTTGACAAGTGTCATGTTTACAGTAAATGTTCAAAATTGCGTCCACCAGAAGCGATATATGCTTGACAGAGTCGGTGGAGCGATTGGCGTACACGTTCAAAGATGCCTGGTATTTCACGTACACCTGCAGCAGCTACAGATATGCGAGCGACGAGATCCTCATCTGAGTCAACTGGAGTCTCATAAACAAGATGCTTTAGATGTCCCCATAAAAAGTAATCGAGGCTCGATAAATCGGGAGATCGGGGTGGCCAAGGGATTGGTCCACCACGTCCAATCCATCGAGCATCAAACGTGGCATTCAGGTAATTCCGTACATCAATGCTGAAGTGTGCTGGCGCCCCATCGTGCTGAAACCACATGCGGTTACGAATGGCGATCGGAACATCATGTAGCAGTTGTGGTAACACTTCTTTCAGAAAAATAAGATAGCTTCCGCCACTGAGTCGCGTGGGTAATAAGTATGGGCCAATCAAAAAGTCGTTCACAATACCAGCCCACACATTAATACAGAAACGTTGTTGAAACGCATGTGGACGCGTTACATGTGGACTATCGCTTGCCCACACATGGGAATTGTGCGCATTAAAGACACCCTCGCGTGAAAATGTCGCTTCATCTGTAAATAGCACATCATCTACGAAATCCGGCTGCAACGCACATTGCTGCTTCACCCACAGGCAGAAGTTCACGCGGAGAGGATAATCTGCCGGATTCAATGCTTGTACTTTCTGAAAATGGAAGGGGTGTAAGAGATTTTTGTTTAACACTCTGCATACAGTCTGATGACTCACACCTACGTCACGGGCAACAGTTCTTGTGCTTGACTCGGGTCTATCAGCCACAATGTTCTAGATGCTTTCTTCCAGCCTTGGAGTGCGTACAGCTCTTAATCGACCAGCGTCATGTCTGTTGACGTCGAACGCACCTGTTTCACAAAGTTGATGATGTAACCGTTGAAAAATTCTATGATCCGGCATTCGTTGATCAGGATACTCCACGCGATACATTCGTAACGCAGCTCTGCCGTTACCATTTGCCCGGCCGTACATGTAATGCATGTCTGCTTTTTCTGCATACGTAAAGTCACCCATCGTCTACGGCAGCACAATTGTGAATGGCGCTTTTCCCTACTGCGATGCATCATTTTCAACGGCGGCTGGACATCTACTGCCCTCTACCGGCAATGATACCAACCGATCACTCCATTTCTCTTTCCTTTTATTTCCCCTGTTTACGCCTCACCGCGTCACTTGCGACTATACATTCCTATACAATAAATCACTGTTACAATGTCCTGTACCTACCATTAAAGTTTGTACCATGAATTCGGGACCACCCTGTATATAACAAAATAAATAAATACAAGAAAAAAAGAAGAAAGTTAAGAAAAACAATAAGTTTCATTTATTGCGCATAAGCTGTAAGTAAACAGAACTCATTAGATATGTTCAAAATGAAGAAAAAACAAAGGAAAATTATAGACATATGCAAAAGTGCAAAAGGGGGGGGGGAATAATAATGAAAGAAATAAACAAACAACTGATTAAAAAAGAAAAAAAAAGATTAAATTTAAATTCTTATTTTCCGGTTTTAAAAAAAATTTCATCGCTTATATATATATATATATATATATATATATATATATATATATATATATATATATATATATATATATATATATATATATATATATATATATATATATATATATATATATATATATATATATATATATATATATATATATATATATATATATATATAAATATATATATATATTACATCACGTTTAATTTCACTACATGCAACGGAACTACATGTTTCACAGCTATACTACATCACAATTAATGCATTATTTACTACTTAAAATGGATAATATTTTTTTAAAGTTTATGAGCAACGACTACATCTTTAACTATATTTGATGGAAAAGGCTTCAACATTATATACAAGTTATTAATTTTTTGAGTAAATTGCATTTAAATTTAAGATGTTTTCGCTGCAGCGTAATTTCATAAAAAAGGATTAATTGATCATACATATTAATTAATTAAATTAGAAATTTGTTTTATTGGCTAGATATACATTTTGTTTAACTTATCTTCTTTGTTTACAATTACCAATACAATTCAAAACATACGCATTACTACAGAAATAAATTCATTTATATATAATACGTAATTAATTACTTTTTTTTCCTTTTTAAAAAATACCAACAGCTTATTTTAAATGGATACTAACTTTGCTTTGTGTTATTTCATAGTGCATTCTTATAGACACAGAAGACTAAACTTTCTAAAATTACATAGCGTGGTAATAAAGAAGTTTAACACCTTTATTTTATTCTCCAGAGGAAGTAATATATCAGAATACGACACCCAGATACAGGATAACCAAAGATGTGCGGAGATAAAGAGTGATAAGGAAGGGAAGTACGATAAAATACCTCCTGACAATATTCCTGCAGATAGCTCCGCATTGTTTATTAGGAAAGTGTTGCTTTATACAATATCTTAGGTCCTATTTATTAGACAAGACATATCCGGAACCAATAGCTTACCGAGCATCCAAAGATATTGACCATTAAGGTTATAATAAAGCACTCATTCTGTTGATGATCATTTATTTTTTTCCTTTGAATTGTTGGATCGTAATTATCTCATAATTGCGATCTAACGAAGTTTTTATTGCAATATTATTTCTTTATTTAATACTGACAGATATTTATGTATTTAACATTGAAAAGTATTTATATTTGATCAGAAATTAATAAAAAATATTTGTTAATGAAAATATTGCTTTTAATTCAAAATTTTATTTATTTGTTTATTTATATTAGTTTAAAAATTGCAGTTTTTTGCACAGTTTGTTTTGGGCACTGTAAGAAATGTATTCATCAATGACGAAACTTTGAATGTGCCTTGGCACTGATGATCGCGCTTGATAAAGTACCGAAATGAAAGTTTGTTTCCATGCAAAGTAAAAATCCTTTAAAATTAATGTACTACTTAGTAATGAAATTTCTAGTTATAATTTTAGTTAATAAGACTAATATGCAGTTCATTGAAACCATTCATTTTATAATTTTTTCAATTCCTATGGCAAGAATTCATCGAAAATTTTAGATTTCAAAATTATAGTTCAAGAGTTTTATCACTACCGATTTCTCACTGTAAAAATGTATTAAAACTGGAAAATCATAACTTACATAATTCGATTAATGTATTTCCTTCTCTGCATTTTTACTTGATTTCCCGAAGGAAAAAAAATCGCATCGATTCAATTTGAATTCAGTGATTTTCTTTACTCTTCCAACAGGTGGCGCCACTACGACGCATTGCCAGACATTTAGTGATAATTATAAAACTGAGAAGAAAATTTAAACGAATAAAAGGTTTTTATGCCATGCTTTAAGGTAAATGCTTCATGGTAAAATTACCACATGTTATCAAGTTTTACCTCATTCACTACCAAAGATATGTTAAAAATCATTTATATTGTAATGAAGAACAATATATATATATATATATTTATATATATAAATATGTATATTTGTATGTAAATTTGAAATTTTACTAAAATCATTATCGAAGCATTTCGTTAAAAATGAACGAAATTTTGGTGTTCCCATAGTGCCGGAAACAAGGCAGATTTTACTATATTCTGATTGTTTTGACCATATATTTTTCTCTGTGTAGAGAAGTTTAAGATTTGAATTTTTCATTTTCTTCTTTTTATATTGTTTTTTTTTTCCTCATTATATTAATTGACCATATGTCAAAGATAAGTTTTTATATTTTCTTTACTATTAGTGCATTATTATAGCTCGACTACTAACTTCATTTTTTTGTGAAGTTTGATTTGGGTAATAAAAAATTTTATTTTTTATAATACAATGTCAATGTCATAACTTAAAATTTATAGAGCCACTGATAATAGTATTTGTTAAAGTACTACTGAAGTAGTACTAAAGTACCAAAGTCTATTTCCATTAACTACCTTTTTGAGAAGTTTGCTTTGGTAATTATAACAAATATCAACATGAATGCTAAAAATTAAAATGCGTATGGGCTCTGGTGATATTATGTGTCAAAGTGCCTCATAGAAAAGTCTATTTCCATTAACTAAAGTTTTTGCCAAGTTCGCTTTGGATATTGTAAAACTATCACAATCAATCGCAATTAAAATAGTAATTGTTAAAGTATCAAAACGAAAGTCTTCTGCCATTAATTGCATTATTAGATTTCATCTGTGTCGTTTTTGCTTAATTTTATTAATTACTATATGCATCCTTTGTTTTGACATTTATGATGTTACATTGGATACCAAACAAACCTATGTTTCTTAGCTGCAGTATCTGAGCTCTACTACTTTTTTGACTACCCATAACATTTAAAGTGGTAGAGAAAAAATATTGTAGTAAATAATTGTTTTTTAAATTTTTGCTAACGCTTAAAACCTGATGTCAGGATAATAATTTATCCTGATAGTAGGATACCAAATCAACAGGATCCTAACAACAGGATACCAAATCAGCAGGATACTAACAACAGGATACCAAATTTCCAGATTAATTTGGTAACCTGTTGTTAGGATGCCAAACAAACCTACGTTTCTTAGCTACAATATATGTGATCTGCCAATTTTTTGACTACCCATAACATTTGAAGTGGTAGAGAGAAAAAAATGTGGTAGATAATTGCTTTTAAAATTTTCCAACGCTTAAACTCTGATGCCAGGATAATTTAATCCTGATAACAGGATAACAAATCAACAGGATCCTATCAACTGGAAATTTACAATATCTGTTCTCTACTACTTTTTTGACTACACATAACATTTGAAGTGGTACAGAAAAAATATTGTTAAAGATAATTGTTTTTAAAATTTTACACATATATTTTTAACACATATATTTTAAAGTTACACATATATTTTTAACGCATATATTTTAAAGTTACACATATATTTTTAATTATATTAAATGTTGTAGTTGACAAAATAATCGTTGCAAACTCAATTTATTGACTCAATCGTTCAAAACTGTTTGGAAAAACGACTAAAACTATTTTCAAAAAAATCTGCAATTAATTTAAAATAGTGAATTTTATATTTTAATTAAACTAAATTATATGTATGAAAACGCGACAATTAAGCAACTTTATTCACTAACAACAGGATTATATCAAAATTTAAAAAAGAATTTCGTTTTTATCATATTTGTACTAATGTTTGTATTACAAAGCAAGTAAAACATTTTGAAAACGATTGATTTATGAACTAGCAATAATTTAAGCACTAAAAACGAAATAGTTATATAATTTAAGCACTTTCAAATATTAAAAAAGAGCTTGATTTTGGAAAGAGAAACAAGAAATTGTTTGTTTGAAATCAATATTTGCATAGAATCGTCTTTTCTCTTTTTAACGAAAAAAAAAACTTTTTTAAATGTTTAGATAGATTAAAACAGTTCCTCGAAACTTTTTCTGTAATACTTCTTTCCTTCAAAACTCATCCAATAACGGTAAAGTTGAAACGATAATTTTTTTTTTCAAAAAAATATGAGTAAAAGTTGTATAAATTACCTTTGTAAGCAATTAATTTTAACTCTGGATTGACATGGAGCTATTAAATTTCTTTTTTCAGCCTTATTTTCTGCGAGTCCTGCCTCCACTTTCCAGGAACACCATTTAAATTAATTTGATTTAATCATGATGTCTGAAAAATGCCATTGGTTGGGAAATAAAAATGCGAATATCAATCTCCTATTTGAAATTAATTGCATTTCGAAGCAATTTAAAATGCTCTCCTAAAAAGAAATTCGTTTCAGATGTGGTCATCCAATAAGTTTGGTTTTATTTTGTTTCTGTTTTTGCATCATTCTTTCATTTGAACTTTGTTTCATAATAATGATTTGTTACATTTTTACAAATCGAGATAAGTTTTCTTTTATATATTTTTTTATCTGCATCAAGGATAATTTAAATTGTATTACAAGATTCATTTAAAATATTTGGTAAATGTTGCAATATTAAGGAAGATATACTTAGGTTAGAAACTTGAGACACAAACAGATTTTAAAACAAAAATAAATAAAAAATTGTTGCTTCACAGGGGGGATTAAGAAATTCTGAGTTATTTGCAATTAATAAACACGACGCTTTTCACTAGGACAACAGAATGAAACACGGTATGAGGAAATGCGTAGGAACATTTTATATCCAAGAAACTCATAAGTAACTGAAAAGGTGAAAGAGTAAAATTGTGAAAACAAGTGAAACCACCGTATTCAAGGAGACAATGATATCGTTAGAAGATAGATATACACTATCTGGCCATTAATGACCGGACGACTCTCATTTCGGATACATGAGGTGCTAGTATCAAGTCAGTAGGGCGTAGGGCCGCTACGCGCCCGAATCACAGCTTTAACCCTTCTAGGAAGGCTATCCACTAGGTATTGGTACACGGCGGCAGGTATTGCCCGTCATTCCTCCTGTAACATGGCGAAGAGTTGAGTGGTGGTTTTGGGGCGTTGTAGTCTGGCCCTCAACCGCCGCTCCAACTCATCCAAGAGATGCTCAATTGGATTGATGTCGGGACTTTGGGATGGCCAGTCAAGTTCTTGCACCCCCATTTCATCAAACCAGTCCGTGATGATGGCATGTGCTTTATGAATGGCAGCGTTATTGTGTTGAAACACAAACGGGGCATTACCGAACTGTTGCCACAGTGTGGGAAGCGCCGAATTGTCCAGAATGTCTCTATACCCTTCTGCGTTCTGGGTTCCACGCACTAACACCAAGGGTTCAAAGCCAAACCATGAGAAACAGGACCACACCATAATTCCTCCACCGCTGAACTTCACAGTGGTGACAATGCACTCCTGTAGGTACCGTTCTCCGAGCATTCGCCAGGTCCACACCCGTCCATCAGAGTGCCACAACATGTAGCGTGACTCATCACTCCACATAACGCTTTTCCATTGCTCTACTGTCCACTGGCGACGTGCTCTGCAACACTGAAATCGGTGGCGGGCGTTTGATGGACAGATGTTTGGCTTATGTGCTGCTGCTCGTCCATGGAATCCTTGCGCAATCAGCTCCCGACGAATGGTACGTGTACTGGCAACACTGCCAGATGCAGCCGGGATGCTGGTAGCGACAGTGTTCAACGACATTTGTCGGTTTGCCTTCACTACAAGTCGAAGAGATCGTCGATCCCTGTCGGAAATTATTTTGGGCTTGCTGGGTCGGGACTGCGGTTTTATCACTTCCTCTCGCTCCCATTTCAACACGACGTCACCAACTGTTGACCGATGTATTTGAAACTTGTCGGAGATGGCACGTATGGAATGACCAAATCGGTGGGAGCATGTCCTTTTCCGCCTCATTCAGCTCTCGCTGTCCACTCATTTTCACTGTTAACGCTCGTATGGCCGTCGTCTGCTCGCGAATGGTCCTTCCCCCACCACAGGTTGCGTATTTATTCCGCCAGGACGAGTCTACCTGCCTTTCAAGGGGTGTCCGGTCATTAATGGCTAGATAGTGTATTAGTGCTGTACACATTTCTATGCACAATACAGTAGAGGGTTAGAACTAAAATAATTTATTTTAGAATCGACCTTAAATAATTGTATTATATTTTTGGTATTCGCATTACTTCAGAATAAGTTTTTCGCTAGATAAGATGAGGTGTAGGTTTTATACAATCATGGCAATCACGTTTTTTCAATTCAAAGATTTTTCCATAATTGTTATTTAAGAGTGGAAAACAATACTTAGAAACTTTCAAAAGAACTCTTTTTTTCAATAGTGATATGCTGGTATGCTTTCTGCCGCATGTATTTGATATTTACGAAATACGGCCAAAGACAACTTAAATTACATATTTTTTAAGCAAATGGTTCTCAAAATTGAGCAAAATTGCAAAAAAAAATAATTCCCAAATAAACTGTAGTTGAATTTGAATATCCCATGTGCACTTCAAGTCAATACGCATTATGTAGTATATGTGGAATTGGTACATCATAACATACATCCTATTCCCTTAAAAGTTTCTAAGATATAGTGAAATGAATAAATAAAAGAGTAAAATAAAAATCTATTTTCCGATAGGAAGAGTTCCTTTTAAGAGTGAAATTAAATCTGTTTTCCCAATTTTTACCCTTTACCCCACTGGAATCAGAAATAAGTATGTCATAAAGTGTCATTGCTACGATATAAAGCTTCCTGTCTCTTCCTGGACTGATGTAAGCAACCATAAGCGTTAGATCACCCTACTGCGAACACGGAGGTCTTTGGTTCAATGCTCGCCGGCAGCCAAAGAACATCTCTCTGACATTTTGAATACATGGGGTTTTCAAATTTGACTATTAATTGTTTCGGAGCTATTCTGATGTATTTTTGCTCAGTTTTAGGAAAGTATACCAGTATTCATTTCACTTGTATACTATTGTACGCTTGTACATTGTACACTTTTATGCTAGTATTCAAGTGTACAAAGAATCACCATTTTGGCTCCTTACTACTCCTGTCCCCTCCAAAACTGCAGTTTTGTAGTTCTCAGTTAGGAACAATGCGAAAATGCTTAATTTGAGGAACTTCGAGCAATATAATGATACGCCACAATTTCAAATTGCACATTAGAGCGTATTCAAATCTGATTTTGGGAAAAAAATCATGTAGGCAATAAAATTCATTATATGATTTTTTTCTTAAAAAAACAAAGTTTAAAAAAAAGCCAGAAAACGTTTTCAGGAAACTACCTGAAAATATGCGTGGTTTTTTCTTTGTTGTCCAAAACCTAAATCATGTTAACCGAAACCTAAATCAAAACCTAAATTTTCCTAAATCGTGGTTTGCAGCTAACAATTGGGGTCACCTTGAGATTTTATCTTTAAAAAAATATACTTTTTTTCAATCAATTCCTTTTTCAAAGAGAAAAAAATGATATTTGTTATTCTAGATATTTAGTACAGATTAAATATCAAAGCAATATTACGCAGTGTTTCAAAGAACTAGAACATTTATTATTTTTCTTTTAAATTAGTTTATATTACAATGAGCAATATAGTAATTACAAAAACCATAACTGCATTTCTTTAAAGTCAATCAAATTAAAAGCAATGATATTATTTAAACGAAAACAAAGCATGACATCCGAGTAGGCAATAAAATATATCTGTGATTTTTACCTATGAAAAACCTTAAAAATAACTATCTATAAATAATAAGCAGAAACTTTTTTCGTAAAATATATCAACTGTTTTTGAATGAAAATATGGCTTTTTCTTTATTGTTCGAACCCTAATTTTCTAAACACTAAACTTGTATAGTTGGTGTCAACTTGTAATTATCTTCTTCCTTCTTTTAAGGATATATATTTATATATATATATATATATATATATATATATATATATATATATATATATATATATATATATATATATATATATATATATATATATATATATATATATATATATATATATATATATATATATATATATACACACAAATTAACATGAAAAACATGAATAAAATAAAAAACTAAATGGTAGAGAAATAAGAATGGTAAAAGCAAATAGTCGTTGTCAAGACACATCTAATTGCCATAAATAATGCGATATTTCTGAATAAAGAATAATTATCCTAAGATAAAAATTATTCTTTATATGTGTCGATATCGCAAAAAACCTATGTTGTAAAAAATCATGAAATAAAAGAAAAATGTGAAAGGAAATCAAACTTACCGGCGTGAATTAAAACGCGGTTTAGGTTTAAAAGTACAATAATAAAACAGTTAACAAAAATCGCGAAGATGTAAAATATTGCTTATAGCTTGAATCGAATATAATAAAATTAAAAAAAAAAAAACATTTGATCGAAGAAGAAGAAAAAAATGTATATATATATATATATATATATATATATATATATATATATATATATATATATATATATATATATATATATATATATATATATATATATATATATATATATATATATATATATATATATATATATATATATATATATATATATATATATATATATATATATATATATATATACCCATATTTGGCGCCCGGTGGCTGAGCGGTAGCGCTACGCGCTGTCGTGCCGCAGGTCCCTGGTTCAATCCTCGGGCCGGGCAAGATTGACTCAGCCTTTTAGTGGGTCGATAAATGAGTGTTCAGTCGGTCAATAAATGAGTACCAAGCATGCTTGGGAACTAAACTCTGGGGGTTCCGCGTTCGGCTGACCACCTGACCGGAACATCTGCTTCTGCTCCCCAGAGCCCAAGGTCAAGAAAACTGAGATGGGCACAGTAGGCCTTGGCCCTCTAGGGCTGTCGCGCCGATGAGTTTAATTTAGTTTATATACCCATATTTATATTTATATATATATACCCATATTTACTATACAAGTCCTTCTTCATCAAGCCAAGTCACCTAATTGGTGTTCTTCATTTTCTTTTTTCCATGCGGTAAGTAAAAGTGAGTTGTTTTTTACTAATTTTACTAGATTTTCTTGCCAGATATGTATTATAAAGTCGATGTTAGAGCCATCGTTGTCTATTCTATTAAAAAGAATGATCGGTTTTTTTTTTCATTTCTTACTTTTTTAATGTTAAAAATGATTACTTGATATTTTAAATATTTGGAATTTTAAAAATTTAATTTTGCTTTATTTTAATATTTCCTTATTTATATAACGGTGAACAAAAACTACTCTCTTAAATTTTTGCTAAGAATCTACTTCTATCTAAAATCATGCTAGTAATTACAAGATCCTTTCTTGACTTTCTTCAGAGCCATTAAAATCTAAAGCAATGATGTTACTAAAATGAAAGCAAGGCTTAGCTTTTCTTGATCACCGAGAAGCTATGCGCCGTTTAAAGGAAAGGGAGTATACTATTCTAAATTTTTTCCTGAGCCTTAAAAAAACGTAGGTGAAAATAAAAATAAAAAGAAAATAGTAAAGTATTTCCGCGTCTTTCGAACCTTTCTCATCATAAAGTTTTAATGACGGGGGAAATGGGAGTCTCATTTCCATGGTGATTTATTTCACATGGATCATTTTCTTACATGGTCATAAGAGATAAGCTTGTTCCTGTTAAGAAATCATGAATAGTGCATGCTTTTTTTTTCTCTTGGCACAAGAAATTATCGATAAAAGCAGACAGTTTTTCATTAATCACTGTGTTATCCATACTACATTATAAGACCAAACATCATTTCTAAGTTAGCTACTTTTGTAATAAAGAAGAGAATGAAATTTGTGTAAAATAACTTTGGTGGCTTTTTGACATTAAATTATACTTTCACCTGAATAAATTTTCTATAGTGCTTAAAAATGTTTCTTTTTTTATGGTCTTGTTTTGACACTAGAACGATCGGCATTTTTATGTACCTAGAACAACCATTTTGATCATCTTGACTAAAGTACGGAAACGGAAATAAATATTTGAATTTTGAATTCAAATATCACTATAAAAAGAAGAAGAAAAAATATGTTTGTTATAGAGAAGAAATTTTGTTATAAAAAGGAGAATAAAATTTGTCTAAATAAACTTTGGCAGCTTTTTGACATTAAACTATACTTTCACCTGAATAAATTTTCTATAGTGCTTAAAAATGTTTCTTTTTTTATGGTCTTGTTTTGACACTAGAACGATCGACATTTTTATGTACCTAGAACAACCATTTTGATCATCTTGACTAAAGTACGGAAACGGAAATAAATATTTGAATTTTGAATTCAAATATCACTATAAAAAGAAGAAGAAAAAATATGTTTGTTATAGAGAAGAAATTTTGTTATAAAAAGGAGAATAAAATTTGTCTAAATAAACTTTGGCAGCTTTTTGACATTAAACTATACTTTCACCTGAATAAATTTTCTATAGTGCTTAAAAATGTTTCTTTTTTTATGGTCTTGTTTTGACACTAGAACGATCGACATTTTTATGTACCTAGAACAACCATTTTGATCATCTTGACTAAGGTACGGAAACGGAAATAAATATTTGAATTTTGAATTCAAATATCACTATAAAAAGAAGAAGAAAAAATATGTTTGTTATAGAGAAGAAATTTTGTTATAAAAAGGAGAATAAAATTTGTCTAAATAAACTTTGGCAGCTTTTTGACATTAAATTATACTTTCACCTGAATAAATTTTCTATAGTGCTTAAAAATTTTTCTTTTTTTATGGTCTTGCTTTGACACTAGAACGATCGACATTTTTATGTACCTAGAACGACCATTTTGATCATCTTGACTAAAGTATGAAAACGGAAATAAATATTTGAATTTTGAATTCAAATATCACTGTAAAAAGAAGAAAAAAAATATGTTTGTAATAGAGAAGAAAATTTGTTATAAAAAGGAGAATAAAATTTGTCTAAATAAACTTTGGCAGCTTTTTGACATTAAATTATACTTTCACCTGAATAAATTTTCTATAATGCTTAAAAATGTTTCTTTTTTTATGGTCTTGCTTTGACACTAGAACGATCGACATTTTTATGTACCTAGAACGACCATTTTGATCATCTTGACTAAAGTATGAAAACGGAAATAAATATTTGAATTTTGAATTCAAATATCAGTATAAAAAGAAGAAAAAAAAATGCGTTTGTAATAGAGAAGAAATTTTGCAATAAAAAGGAGAATGAAATTTGTATAAATAAACTTTGGGGGCTTTTTGACATTAAATTATACTTTCACCGGAATAAATTTTCCACGGTGTTTAAATGTGTTTTTTTGTTTGTTTTTTTTAAATTTCAACACTAGAACAATCGATATTTTTATTTACCTAGAGCGACCATTGCTGTCTTTTTGACAGCAGTAAATAAACGAAAATAAATATTTTATTTTTAATTCATATACCACTTTAAAAAGTTAGAAATGGTTGTTTATGGTTTTAATGTTATATATTTTAAATATAATTTTTATTATATATTTTTTCTTAAGTGAAAAAGTTAATATTATTTTCAGGAAATATAATATGTTCATAGAAATGTTGTATCTCATTGTTATTCTGGTGGATTTCCTCCGTTTATTTATAAAGAGAATGATCATAGTATTACCGGGAATTTAGATATTGTTGGAGATCAAGATTTGATTAAAATTTTGAGAAGAGGATCTAAATTTAGAACAATGTTAGAAATGAGGATTTTATTTTATCAGTTAAAAGAGTTTTAAATTGCTTTCTTACTTAGACTTCTTGGAAATATCTTTTGCTCATCGAAGGTTTAACAGAATGGAAGAGCAGGATTGTTAAAAGCGTGAAAAATAAGTTAAACAAACATAAATTTTTGTTCTTATAATAGTGGTACAGTTATTGATTATAATATGTTTGAGAAAATTAAAAAACTCAAATATAAATTAATTATTACAGTTGTTGATAAAGCTTCTTACATCTTTTGTATTTACTATATTTTTTTTAAAATTGATCATTAAGGAATGTAATAATAATACTTATCTTAAATTCAAGAAGGATAAAAAAGTTATAGGAAAAAGAATTATTGCTTTTAGTAAAAAAATAAAATTTAAATTGAATAGAATTACATATCCTTTTTTATTTCCAATTGAGAAATTTCATAAGAATCCACTTAAATTCTGATTTATAGCTCGGTACTAAGAGTTATTATTATATTATTAGCAAAAAATTCTTTAATATTCTTAAAGTTATTTTGCTTAAAATTAAAAGTGAGAAAAATATTGTTGTTAGTAGTACTCATGTTTTGAACTTTATTGAAAAAAAGAGATTTTTAATAATAATATATTTGACTTTGAAAATCTTTATACCAGAATACCTCATTCTCAAATACTTGATGCATGTTACATTTATGATAAATATTTGAATTAATGAGAATATTGATAAAAATTATTGGATAGATAATTGTAAAATTATTTTTTTTCAAAATGTTTTTTCTGTGGCATTGAATTTTACAAGCAAAAAATAGGGATACCACAAGGAAAATATGTTTCTGGAGCTTTTACTAATATTTTTATGCATTTCTTTGAAGCAAAGTTTCTTGAGTTTAATGATTTTAATGCTTTTAGATATACTGATGATATAATTTTATTTAATTGTGAAAATTATGATTTTAATTTTAATGTTCATTCTGAAGATTTGGTTTTAAGGAAACCTAATGATAATTACACTCATGTCCATAAATTAAGGATAATGAAGTTCAGGCACAGAAAGAGACAGAAGCTAAACAAATTTGACTTATTTGTAAAGTCTATGTATTAAACAAAAGGTAAAGAGCAAAAAAGATGCTATATGTTTGACATAATTAATAAAAATTGCGATTTTTACTCCCTGGAGCAAATTTCAAAAAAGAACCTATTTACAAAAAACAGTATAACATGGTTAGTATGATGGTTAATACGGAGTATGGCTCCCGGACGATGCAATACAGGCTGTACAACGCCTAGGCATGATGAGTATCAAATTATCAATCTGATCTTGGGGAATATTACGCCACTCATCAAGCAATGCCCTCCGAAAGTCCGGTAGACAGGTGGGAGGGGGTTGACGGGCTGTAATTCGTCGGCCAAGCATGTCCCACACATGCTCTATTGGATTCAAGTCCGGTGAGTATGCTGGCCAATCCATACTGGGTGATATCCTCTGATTGAAGGCTTTTGTCTACAATGTTTGCACGGTGAGGACGGGCGTTGTCGTCCATAAACAGAAATTCAGCACCCATGGCGTCCCGAAACAAACGTGTATGTTGTTCTAGAATGACATCCCTATAGATGTGGCCTGTCATCGTTACACTCTGAACATGCAGGTCAGTTCTGGAACCAAGAATAATTCCTCCCCAAACGAGCCATCTTGCACCACCGTAACGGTGTCGTTCAATGGTGTTGTTTTGGTGGTAACGGGTACCAGGCGCTCTCCATATGAAAGTCCGGCGAGAATCAGACTGCAAACTAAACCTGGACTCGTCGGAAAACATCACACAAAACCACTGTTGCGGTGTCCACAATGCATGCTCTCTCCTCCAGGCTAATCGCAGGCGATAGTGAGTTGCGGTAAGTGGAACACATCTGACAGGCCTACGAGCATATAGACCAATGTGCCCTAAGAGTCTGTACACGGTCTGCCTTGAAACTGTCGTACCGGTAGCTGAAGAGAGCTGACGAGACAGGTCTGATGCTGTGCTCCGTCTGTTTCTTTTGGCAGTAACTGCCAAATACCGATCTTCATTCGGCGTTGTAACTCGGGGGCGACCTGTGCTGTAACGTCTACTCACATTACCATCATCTTGGAATCGTTGGCAAAGCCTGGAGATGACACTCTGGGTGATTCCAAGTTTTTCTGATACTTCCAGCTGGATGCGTCCACATTCCAGTCGTCCGATGATTCTGCCACGTAAAAAATCATCCAAATGCTTCCTTTGTGCCATAACTATGCGGTTATTGCACTGAAAGGCTTTTAAAGCGCTTGTGAACAATTTTACTTCCTTGCCACCATTCCTTATCCCTCTCTTACACTCTCGTCATTGTGACGTACTACCAGCGTCATCTAGTGGTTTCCTGTAGTTTGGATATTATTCTTCAGGATGTGTGTGATAATTCCACAGGTGAAATTTTAATTTTAGAGTTTGATTTCCGCGTGATTCTGAATTATCCTTAATTTATGGACATGAGTGTACTTAAATGTTGAATATTTAGATATTAAAATTAATATTTCTAATAATCAAATTAAAATTGGTGTTTATGATAAAATGAAGGCTTTCATTTTTGGGGTTATTTTTTCTGTAATTTTGGAACTAATTTGCGCAGTAATATTTTCAAAAATTTAGTTTTTTCTCAACTGTCTATTAATAAAATTTGCAATAATATTGAATATTTTCAAGAAGCTACTAGTATTACTTTTAAGTGAACTTGAAAGTAAAGGATCATATTGCACGTACATGGAAACCAAGTATAGGGGAAGTAATGATAACCAATACGATCGAGGCTTAACGGAGTTGCCCAAGATAAGCTTTTCTACTATCAGAAGGTGCCAAATTTCTTTCTTTTCTTTATTTCTTCTTTCTGCACATTAAGTAGGAAGGTAGGTGTTTTTTTTTACTTCGCACTAGAGCTTCACAATGGGCAATTGGCGAGGGTCTGGGAAACATCCCTCATGATGATCCGAAGACATGCCATCACAATTTTGATCCTCTACAGAGGGGGTGGCTCCCCTGTTTTAAAAGCACGATGAACTGCATGCAAAGTCGAGCACACTACGGTAGAACAGTTTGACGAGGACCGATATCGTGTTCCCTCGGTCCTTACGCAGGCTGATCAAAGTAGTCACCAACCCGCTTACTGACCTCAGCCAGTGATGGTTGACTTTTGTGTTCTACTCGGAACCGTGTCCTTACGATCAGTCCACTGCCGGACGCATTAAGTAGGGGCATGATGCTTATGATTTCCAGTTTATTTTATGACTTTCTGAATGCATTGTGCTTTTGATTTTGACAAAGGAATATATTTTAAGCAGTTTTTATGTAAATTATTTTTCCTTTTGAAACTAGTTCATGTATTTTGCATTCATTTTACTTTTGTATTTTGATTTAGTATTTTGTATTCTCATTTTTTTCTGGGACTTCTTGCAAAGTCTTTTTCGGTACAGAGAGAGCAAATTTTAGACATTTGTTCAGCTCTCGATAGAAAAGGTTCCGTACTATTTTTATGACTTCCGGGGCTGGAACCCAATGACGACGTCAGCTTCGGTTGTCATTATTATATTTTTCATTTTTTTCTTTATTGTTCACAATTTGATATAAGGCAAAACATATGTATTTTTTTAAACTATTTAACCTACATATATGCTAAAAGTTATAAATGCAATAGATATATTTCAATTTTTTTTCATTTTTCTCTCGTTGGAGAATGATAGATAGTATAACTGGCCACGTTTAGTTTGACTAAATCATGAAAGACACTTTGCAATCCCTCTGGTTTCATTTATACATATAAAAAAATAGTCGTCTTTTTTAACATGTAATCAGGTTTAATGGATAGGATTTGAACTAACATTTTATCCATATTGTTTTAATCAACTTTAAGTTCATTTGTCAGATGATAATCTACTTTGCAAAAATAAAAAATTAACATGTTTAAAATAAATCACCGCATTAAACTTTTAACGAACAAATTTATTCGAGGAAAAGATCATTTGTTAAGAAAATACACCTAAATCGCTACTTAAACAACAACGTTTAAATCTTACTAATTTAAATAAAATGCACTTTAACAAAAGAAATTTCCCTCAAAATAAGTGCATTTCTCATTAACTTGTCTTTGAATAAAACTTAAAGTAAAAGATAATTTTCCCATCTCACAAAAAAAAAAAACTTTTGTTCTAAGACCCATTCTTATTTCGCTTCATGCCTTTAAAAATAAATTACCTCAAGATTGGAAGGCAAGCATTTCGTCTCACTTTACAAAAGAAATACATGTCATTTAAAAGTTGCATTTGAATATTAAGTAAACTTCTCAAGATGCATATATTTCACTCCGAAAAGTCAAAATCTTCCTCGTATATTTTAATGATGGAAACAGGACGATTGAGGGAGAAGAAATATTTAAGGAAAAAATCTTGCTGATACCCTCAAGTCATAAAACGAAGCATTCAGATTTGGATACCAAAAAGATGGTCTCATGGATTTAATGGTAGATTACTACATATTTTCGTCTTAGGGCCATAACTTCTCAAAGATGTTATCGCTGTTAGGATGGTATTCGTTACAGAGATTTTTCTTTCCAAGATAGTTGTATTCACCAAATCAGCTATTATCGCTTCTCTTAGAATTTTTTTCCTCACTACATTCTAAGCCACTATTCAGAAGAGTTTGTCTATTCGGAGTATTTTTTATTTTATTTCTTTGAACCTAGGGAGAAATAGGTATTGATCTTTGTCGGAACTTCGATTAGTTTTTCAAATTCACGCTTTCAAAATATTCTACCTTATTGAACAGAATTTTTTGCCGTTGGCAATTCAAATTTTACGCGACATAACTTTGTGCATTTTTGACGTCATTCTGTGATCGAGTGGCATCTAATTTGGATATTTGACTCTACTTTTTAGCATAAGATTTTTTTTCTTCCACTTTTGACGTTTTTTTGCTTGATGGTGTGAATAATAGCAAGTATAATATACTGCATAAAATTTATTTTAAAATTCTTTTTATAAAATGTTGATACATTTAAATTAAAAACTATATATTGTTACTTTTTTTAAAAAAAACTTATTCAAATGTGTTGTGTAAGACAGGACTTTTATTAAATGTCATAACCAAATTTATTTTGCTAAATAAAATGCAAATCTGTGCGTTAAAATGTAATAACATTTGAGTACTGACAATTTCCTTTTCTAGTTATTTCAATAGCAAGAAAAAAATAAAGTCTAGTTCTTTTCACAAGAGAGTTCTAATAATTGATAAGAAATATGTTTAAAAGTAATATTTATCAAGAACATGAACCGAATGCAAGTTTTATTTTCTAAAGGAACTAACTTTAATGTAAGCAATATATTTTGATTCAAATATATTGTTTCATGGATAAGCCGAAATTTAGCTTTAGAAATCTATAACGAAAGTAGCTAGTTGCATTTAAAAAAAATGTTTTTTGAGTTAAAAAGTATTTCAATGACTGAAACAACAATATTCTATATGAGTGTATACAGACAGGAAGTAATAAATTTACATAATAATATGAAAAAAAGCAGAAATACGCATTTTATAAAAGTGCTTCAACGAAATAAATTTTATTAAAATACGAAATGAGTAATATAATGTTATAAATTTACTTTTCAATTGTAAAGGAGTGAAATATACGTTTGATTGTATTACCATAAATAGCCTATAAACGCTACCTACAATGCTATTATTAGAATCCTGGTTGATATTTAAAATTGATTTTAAATTTAGTCGGTTTGCTCATTTTAAATACACGTCACAGCTTTCCCCCTGTTTAGTGAATTTTAGATCTATATTTACGTTATGTTATCTTTGTAATGTGTTCTACATTTTAGATATTTTTTAATCTTATTTTACATATCAAATTACAATTTCAAATGTAGAGTCTGTTTTTCTATATAAAACCTGCTGAATGAATTGTGTAATAAAATATAATGATTCGAGTTGAGACGACGGGATCTCAGAAAAAAAATCATTATTATTACTGTGAAGTATTTATTAGAACTTGATACATAATTTGATCCATAAGCTACGCTTAAGCATTTCTATTATTCAAGATACATTTATAAAGAAGAGAGGACAAGTGTAAACAAACATAATATTTATATTATTTATCGCTGACAAAATCTCTGCAAATTTTGACAGATTAGCAAAACTGTGTAGCGCTTCTTAATGTATTTTCAAGATAAAACACTAAATAATTATTTAACAAATAAATAAAAAAAATTTCATGGTGAAAAAGTAAGAAAATTTCAAGTGTAAAATCTGTTTCTCTGTTACATATTCACCCAATGAGCTGTTTATTTAAATATAATATGTCTGATAAAGTTAATACACCTCCTAGAGTATTAATACTTATTAAACTTCCTGTTACTTGCAAGAACTGGGGGTGTGGTAGATAACGTATCATAAGTACCATATAAAAATAGTGAAGCATTTTTTTAATGCTTTGATCCATTTTTGAGATTTTTTTGTCATCTTAATTTGGTGGCCCAGAGGAAAGACGGCTTGTCTCCCAATTAGATGACTCAGGTTCGAATCCTAGTGATGACTGGTAGGTGCGAATTCTGCTCCAGGCTCGCACCGATCACTAGTTAACGTAAAACTAAAACTTCTTCAGTGATAGACGGATCATGGGTTAGAGTCCCCTTGCTAACGAGCTAATTGTGAGAAGTTTTCGTTGTTTCCGTGTGATGCAAATTCGGGTTATTTTCGTCAAAATGTCATCCTTGAAGGTTATTTTCTCCTGGTGCATGATGCAAGAGTTTTTTTGTCTTCTGCGTCAGGTTCAATTTGCATGTCTATGGAGTAGAAAATTGATAGTCGCATATGCAAAATCAGGTCTGCTGTTCAACACCGATAATGGAATATTGTTTTCTAAAATAAAATGCTTTCACATTACACTGCATTTTCATGTCATGTAAATTATTTTAAATTTATGATTATGATTGCTTGTCTTTCACAACAATCAATCTATGATAACGGTTGTTTTTCTTATTTTTATTACTTTTTTTAAATCTAGTCTTCAATATCTGCAAACACAAAGTTGTCAAGAGGTGTGCTGTTTGCACTATAAAATGAGATAGAGACACTATTATAATATAATAATGATGATAAGATTTTGATGCGGCTGAAATTTTATTACAAACTCAAGCAGTGCGAATGGCTTATAAAGAATTAGAGTAAATAATTTAAAATTCGTGCAGTGATTGAAAATTTATGAAAATTCTTTTTTTCCTGAAATTAATTCATAATTTAATATCTTAGAGGGGTCAATTTTATTATACTCCTAGATTTAATGCACAAATATTTTTAATGGTCATTTGGTTTTATGTGATTATTAACTATAGAAAACAATTTGGTTAACAAAAAACGTCATAAAATATCCCTTCTTTGGTAGGAGACAAAAGAACAAGTGTTAAAATAAAAAATTTATCCATTAAAAAACCCTTTTCAAAAAACTTGCTAAATAAAGTTGCATTTTAGTTTCTTGATGTTTCTAAACTGTTTTGCACTATTATTTTTTACGAGTATATTTGGTTTAATGTGGTTACTGACTACAGAAATCAATTTGGTTTACAAACAATGACAATCTGAATCTGACCCTAGTTTGGTAGTAAACAAAAGAACAAATAGTGAAATGAAAAATTTATACAATAAAACACTTGCTAAATAGTTTCATTTGTTCATTTAACTTGCTCATAGTTTCAATAGTTACATTTTAGTTTCTTGATATTCCTTAATTTTTTCGCAATGTTATTTTTTTGCTCATTTGGTTTTATGTGTTTACTGGCTATAGCCAGTATAATTACGGCCTAAATCTGACCCATCTTTCGTAGATATAAGAACAAATGGTGAAATAAAAACTTTATCTAATAAAAAACTTATTGAAAAACTCGCCACATTTCAATTTCTTAATATTTCTAAATTGCTTGGATTAGCCAATAGTGAAAAAAATAATCCTGAATTTCTGTTTTATTTTTGAAATTGACTTTTTTTGTAGTCTATATCATTCTAAATTTAAATAAAAATGTGAATAACATTTTATTTTTTTAAAGGAATAATCAGAAAAATTAGAAAAGTTCTTAATAATACGAGATAAGACTATTCTAAATTCTTCAGAAAATAAAGAAATGGCCCAGATGGGACTTGACACAGTTTCAAATACAGGCTTAATTAATTCTATTCCCCTCTAGATATTCGGTAACTTAGATGGTTGGTAATGAGTATGCGTTTTTCCCAAATCGATAAGAAGCTCTTGATTTGGCTGAACTATGTTAAAAGACCCACACGATGCAAATGGCACTTTTGGATTCAATAGAAATGGTTTGGAAATAAATTCTTATGAGAGAACTTATTTCCACTAATGATCAGAGCAATTTCGTTTTCAAGAAAGCAGGATGTTGTGCTCTTTATGTTTCTGTTATTTACATTGAAAAATATACAAAGCAACTTCCTGCATTTTAAGTTCTCAAAAGACTATTGAAGTTGAAACAATTAGAGGTATAAACCATAAAAAAAAATGGTTTTAACTTTCGATTTTGCTAAACAAAGAAGCGAAAAGTAAATATACTCACTACAAGGAGTGTGAAAAAAAGGACAAACTAGTTTGTTAAAATCTGGAAAATAAATATTTAATTATATGGGATAGTAGTTTATAAGTTCAGAGAAAAAATGGCATTTGTCAACCTAAATGAAAACTGTATCATTTATTTATTTTAACACATTTTGATAAATATAATTGAAAAAATAATTAAAGGTATATGCAATGTAGAGTTTGCAAACATTTATTTTTAATTTAAAACTCTTTGGAAACTATGTTACTTTAATTGCATGATGTTTATATTTGTCTTAAAGCAAATTCAAAGATACTTCCTTTATACTTAGCGTCTTTACTTTTAGTATAATTTTTTATTCAATAATATCTATTTAGAGTTTGTATTAAAAAAGAAAAATTCTCCTTATATGATCCTTATTCAATTGCAATGTTTGTACATTTTTTACAAGATTTGGTTTCCTAATTTTTTCTAGGGGACTTTTTCTCTGTTTATTTTCTGAACTAGAGTGGGAATTATTTTAATTAATTTCCTAAAAATATCCTTGTTGTATAATCTTCATGTTATAAAATTATGCTATGTTATCCCGGGAAAAGGAGCGCAAACTGATGATCAACACCAAATGAAATTCATTAATACGCTGCGAAACAACGTTATAACTTTTGTTAGAGATATAACACTTTTGATACTTACCCATTGAATGTTTATTACTTAACTATTTACGCTTTCTACTATTCTTTTTAGGATAAAATTTGAAAGAACATGATAATATTGAGCTCTCGGATAATTAGTATATAAATTATTATACTATGCATAATACGATTATTTTAATTTAGGCACGGCTGTATATGTTGTTGTTGTTGACGTATGCCTGTTTAGGCCGACGTGTGCGATTATTCTTGTTTTCCAGTGGTGCCATCTGTGGTCAAGAATTCGACATCTGCCACACCCATACGTCAAACCCGCTTATAGGGCGGACCCATTCATACATCCATTCATTCATCCACATATCGTAATTTTGACCTGAATCAGAGAATGATCGATCTGCAATCCAGTACCCCTAGATATACTGATTTGCTATGGGAACATGGAGGACTTTACGACTCGACAGATTTAACGCGCATCAGTCACCATTTACTACACGGGGATGTTTCAGTCAGCGGGTTCAAACCAACGAACTCTCGGACATGGGCCCAGCGTCCTACCAACCGGTCTATCCCGGCCTCACGGCTGCATATAATAATATTTAGTTTTATTTTGTTTTATCGGAGGATACACACAAAAGTTATATGTTACGTGGAGGAAGAAAGAAAATGAGCTCAAATCGTCATTTTAGTTATATGAGCAAAACTTTCTTTTAAGGACTTTTTTTAATTTATATTTTGATGATTCAAGGCAAAAGCTTACTAATAACTGAATTTGTAGTTCTTGATTCAAAGGCAAATCTACCGCTTGTTTGATAGCGTTGATTACTTAAAAGTGGCACAGCAAGGGCTTTTATTTTCAAACAAAATTAGCAACTTACTCAGTTTTTATAAACATTTAGTGGATTTCTGCTAGATAGAAGAACAGTTCTTGGACATAACTTTCATAAATATCGTAAACAAGCAGAAATCGTTTTAATTTGAAAGAAAAATAATATATTTATCCTCGTCGGAAACGAGGAATATAATGATTTGTTGAACAAACTGAAGATGCACATGGTTTAGTGATGAACAGGTGTCTAGTTGTTTTAGAAATCAGAACTCATAGAATGCATGGGTACATAAATTAACCACCTCTTGTCCTTACGGCTTTACGGGTTAAACACTAAATGTCCTCTTAGTGGTTCAGAATCATCCTAGTGGTTCAGAATCAGATTTCAACTTTTGTTTTTTGTAGATAAAATAAGACTGCTGTTGTCTCAGCCTTCTTACCGGTATTGGAAAACAGTTTTATTTATCGAATAGTCAGCTTTTAATGTTTATTTTCTTTTATTGAAACATTGACAAAACTCAGAAGACAGGAAAATTCTCAGAAGACATGGAAAATTCTTAGTAAAAGAACAAACACGCACTCCAGAAAATTTTTTTTAAAAGAATAACCCTGAGAGTTAAATCGAAGAAAATTGAAAAAAAAAACTTGGGAGACGGCCTACGATTAGCTCGACTTCAATAACAACCCTACTTAGGATTTCAATGCAAATATTTTGTAGTTGAAAAATATTATGATTCATATAATAGTTTAAGGAAATATTACACCTTACAAAAAATTTTATTAAATATTTTTAAATCCATAAAATTAAGATGAGAAAGGAGTTTGTTCTGAAAATAAGTCCAATGTAGACATTTGTCTCAATTAATTTTTTATCCAGTCAATATTTTGCTGCAAATTTTGACACAATTATTTTACCCGTATGCGTTCAAATCTATTATAAATCATTTGATAGTGAAGCAAAAAATTCTAAAATAATGCTCTTATGGTGTTAAATTCTTAAAAAAGCATGGCGGCCGTTGTTGGGCAATCAACAAAAATTACAAAAGGAAACTGATAACTTTCAAGAGGAAAATATTAAGAAAAAATTTTGGTGCAGTAAGAAGAAACGAAACCTGGAGAATACATTACAACTATGAATTACAATAAGAATACAAAGAACCTAACATATTAAAAATTATCAAGGTTTCTCAAATAAGGTGGCTAAGACATGCCTCTCGATATAGCGACGAAAATCCAATTATAAAAATAACCTCCCAAACACTAGATGGAAAACGAAAAACAAGAAGACCTACAAAATGGTTATATAGAGTAGAGAAGTGGTTAAAGGACTTGAGAGTTCGTAGAAGGAGAAATATAGCATCGAATAGATCTAGATGTGGTAAACTGAGTGAGAGGTCTTGGACAGAGACCGGATGTTGTGCCTAAGATGAAGAAGAAGAAATTCTTAATTTGCTTAATAATTGATACTTTAGACTATTTTTATTTATTGTTTTAAATATTAAGTTATAGAATGCTTTAGATCAATATATCTGTTACCTATTCTACGATTTCATTCTCTTTTTATCTTTTTTTTTAACTCAGCATTTATAGATTTTAATGCATATGTAATGGGCAAGCCTTTGCACATGGTTGTGGGACTACTGAAAACAAGCCAATACTGAACTGTTTGTGAAAGTAAAGTGGTTTAATTATTCACGTAAATTCTTCAAGAGTGACTAATAAATCTTTTTTTAGTAATAACCAAATTAATTTTTACATTAGATTAATTTCGTAAAGTAATTAACTTACATGTTTTTATCTTTGTTGAATTGTATTTAATACATGCGATTCACTGATTTTCTTTGGCGAAAAGTTTAAGAAGTTTTAACATCACACACTCTTACTTTCACTACTGAAAATGTTGATTACCAACGAAATTTTCTAATTTGTAGCAGCTAGAAAATGCGTTCTTCCTAATTATTTTTATTAGTTTAATCACACAATTAATGAAGCATTCTTTTCTACTGACAGCAAATAAAAATTTCCTCAGACTTTCAAATGCAATTTAATTAATAGAATAATAATTATCTTAATTATTAAGAATAACGGAATTTCTATTGTAGTAGTTTGTCTTTGAAACAAAGTTTTTACACAATTTGAAAATAGTTTAATTTTTAATTAAGGACTAATAATTATTATTATACTAGCTAAAGTAAGCATAGTTAGGAGTATTTATGTAAGAATGCATTATTTTGGCTAAAATTAGTTTTATTTTGATTTTGCTTGTTTTTTCTTGAGGGACAAAATTGTATTAATTGCTCACATAAGCTTGCATGGGCTGATGTGGTCAAAATATTTATTTAAGAAAAAGTAAGATTAAAAACACATACCCGAATATTCTTACAATTAAAAAGGAAGATAAAAATTATGTCTTTATTTAAAGTGTCTTAACCTTTTCCTTAACCTTATGAACCTTTTTTGTTCACATTAGCCTTCTGATATATTTTTTTTTCTTTTTGTTCAAAACTTTGCATATATTTTTATTTAATTTGATTTTTTACACGAAAAATTAGGCATGTTGCTTTAAAAAAAATCATGATTTTCACTTGCTTAGTTAAAAAAAACAACTTCTATTATTTTACTAATGATATTTTTTTCGAGTTCTTTATATTGGTATAAAAATAAAATACTCACAAAGAAAATCATATTGCCCTTTAGAAACCATAAAAATACTCTCTTAAGCCACATACCATAGAACAAATCTCAAAGTTGCATTTTAGTATTTTTATTTAAAAAAATGTTGAGGTTGTTTTTGGATTCATGTGACTTCACATGACTTCCATTTTCCTTCCTGTTTTCAATGGAAGCCATAAAACTCAATGCTACCATCAGTAAATGAACATACATTCTGGAACGTTCTACGGAGAAATGGTTCTAAAGCATCAGATATGGAATTTTGCTCTTTGGATAACGGGGAAAGATATAAATTTTATCCTTTGAAAGAAACCATATCGACTGATATTGAATCCGCCTCGATGGGCAGCATTTCAAGGTTTATTGTTGTTTCTTTTCCCTTTAGTTTTCAGTCAAAAAGGTCTATTGTTAAGTCAACGCAGAAGCACCAAACCAGCTAACGCAAGCGAGCTACCTTCTATAACGACCCCTTTTTCTAAGAAAAAGAGGTTATATCACAAGGAATATTTTTCCCAGTTTCTATGACAACGTGCTGGGGATCTTTTTTTATTTACTCGCATGATTAAATTGGGTGTTTCACGATGTTTGTTTTCTTTTTAAGCTCTTGTTTTTTTTTATTTTATTTCGTGGAGTGTCTTTAGTTTCTTACTTTACTTCAGAGTTACTAACGGGCAAAAATGATTTTTAAATTACTTAGACACTATTTTGAATCACGCAGATGTTTATTTCGAATTGTGATCGAAAAAGAAATGATACTTGAAACACAAAAAAGCGTAGCATGTTATGTTGAAATTAATGTTTCGTGTTTACTTACTTTCTTTCAAAATGAAAAAAAAAATGGTTTCATATTAGTGAGATAAAGTAAAAAAAACTTATTTAATAAAGACACTTAAGCATTATCTTCACTGTAGGTTGTTTGTGATACCGTTTCTCGAATCAAAATGCTTTAAATGAACAATACTATACTTATTTGAAGTCCTTACATTTTTTTATTGTCAATAATTGATTGAATGTATATTATTAACAAGAAAATTTTACTTTTAATAAATCGTGCATTGGTACAATTTTTGACTCTCCAGGCAACGTGAGATTCTGTCTTTCTTCAAAATTTTTAAAAATTCTATTTCTACATTTTTCCGACGTTTTATTTTTAAATGACACAAAAAAAGAGCATATGAAAAACTTGGATTAATATATAATGTTAAACTACTATTTAATAGATATTTTTAATCATCATAATATATTTATAATGCAAAATTGTTTTCCCCACCTGATACAGAAATGAATTAAAGAGAAAGCAGCCTAAGTTGTAGCTAACAGTGAAATATATCCCCATGGTGATATAAACCAGAATAAAATTTAAAAGTGCTTAACACATTGCTAGCGGGTCACGTAAAAATACGTTTTTGAAATATTTGCAATCCATTCAAAAGTGGTAGCAAAACTGCTTTGTTCCCGCTGTGTTCTTCAAAAAAATTTTTTTTTTCTTGATTATTACAAACATTAAACCTTTCACGCCGACTGTCACAAATACGTGCCAGCATAAAACCGTATCTATCAGGGCAAAAAAATAAAACTGGAAACCAAAGTAGATCTTTAGCAATTTATTTGTGGGCGGGTTCATAATTGTTTGATTTATTTAATTCATCATTACTTAGTTCAAAATAAAATTATTTAGTTAACCCCTTGGGGACAGGTGATTCAGAAAAGCATTCGCACAAAATCAGAATCAAGTTGTAATTAAATAAAAAACGGTAACTTAAATGCAATCGTTGCTAATTTGACTGACTTACTTTGCTTTTACTTTAATTATTGTTAGCTTAAATATATGTATAATCAATGTTAATTCAAAGTATAACTAAATAGTTTTATTTTGAACAAAGTATTGGTGAATTAGATAAATCAAAGAATTATAACTCCGCCCACAAATAAACTGTTAAAGAAATACTTTGATTACCAGTTTTATATTTTTACCCTAGTTGATACGATTTTATACTGTCACGTATTTGTGACAGTCGGCGCGAAAGGGTTAAATCTTGAACTAACATTTATTATATCTATGATTAAACTGACAGTACTTAAGAAGGTAAAGGGAAAGTAAGTCTGTCAAATTAACAATGCCTACATTTAAGTTACCGCCTTTTTATTTATTTACATCCTGATTCTGAATTTGTACGAATGCTTTTATGAATCACCCGTCCACAAGGGTTAATGATTCAGCATACATGTAATCTGTACTACAATAGCTCGTCGTAATTTTTTTTAAATTGAAGCGGTAGATATAGAGACAAGTTTGCCCTAGCTTTTATGAAATATATATATATATATATATATATATATATATATATATATATATATATATATATATATATATATATATATATATATATATATATATATATATATATATATATATATATATATATATATATATATATATATATATATATATATACACTATCTACCAATAAGTATTTATACACCAATGCAAATGACTATATCTGCTGTCCTGACTTACGTCACGCCCACCGCCGGTATAAGTCGTGTAGGGAACAACATCGGCATTAGTCCCATGCAAGATGACTACCTCACTATTTTGGAAGACAATGTGATGATTCCTACGTTGTGGCAGTTTTACGGGGTGAACCCCTGTTACTTCCAGGATGCCAAATGTCATGTTGAGAGGGTCACCAAGGCTTGGTATTTTTAATTTTATAACCGTTGCTGAACAGCCGACCCAGTTTTATGGATTTACGGCTACTAATGTTTAACAGCGTAGCGTTGTAATTTTGGATCCAACCCAGAAGACAAGGGAACTCCTGGATCGAGAATTGGGAGAAATTTTGCCTTCGTGGAGGACTTTTTGATGGAGCTAACCCGCATTCGCGTTACATGGAGAGGAAGACCACGAGAGCCTTACACGGTTAGCCTGACGGCAAGGGGACTCTAACCCATGATCCATCTACCACAGAGGATATTTCACGTCAGCACTGCGGTCGATGCAAGGAGGATGCGTAATTCGTATCGACTGGGATTCGAACCCGGTTCGCTGCTTTGGAAGGCGAACGCTCTGTCCCCTGAGCCCTTGCAACTCAAGGCTTGGTATGGTGCCAATGGGGTCAATCGAATGGAGAGGCCTGCCCAAAGCCCAGACCTGAACCCTATCCAGTACCTCTGGGACGAGTTGGATCGCCGAATTAAGGGGTGTACTACCAGTCCAAAATCGGTAAAAGAACTTGCAAGTGTTCTCCAAGCCGAGTGGAAGAAACTACCACTAGCTGTCACACAAGGAGTTGTGGAAAGCGTGCACCGGAGTGTTCACGCTGTAATTGCCTTTCGTGGAGGCTCTATCAACTATGGATTATGAATAAAGTTTGCTTTTCTTATCAATCACACGTGTTCTTTTCAATCAAATGTAATTTCAAATTAATTAATACATAATATATTATATTAAGAAGATACCAATATACACAAAATATTGGCATCTTCTTAAATATATATGCATTAATCTTCTAAAGTATTACTATTTCTCGAAAAAAATAGTAAATAAATGTGAATCCATCCTTAAAAAAAAAACACGTGCATCGTCATTTTTTAAGAAAACCTTTGAAACAAGGATAACACGACACGCAATATAATAATAATAAAAGCAGATAAAAAACTTCGACGGAAATAACATAAAAAGATTCGAATGAAAGTAGCGAAATACAGTTTTCTACATCTTTGTAAAAATCACCTTGCTTGATTTTTTTTAAGTTAGATTTGTATAAAACATTTATCGATAAGACTCTAGAAAGCATTACAAAGTTTGGAAAATTCTATCTAAGAGATCACATACAACAGTTCAACGATGTTCTTTTAAGGATGAACCCAATAACAAAAATAAAATAAGACTACCCCTAGTGTTGTACGTTTACTGTTGCCTACTTTTGGTGTTATTCAGATTCAACAGACGTTTCTAAGGATGTAGCAATAGTGACAGGCACACCATTATTTCCAAGGCAATATTCTTTTGTATTCGATCCTTCTTCCCAAAATGTAATCTTTTATCTTATTTTTTTTCTAAGTTTATTTCTAGAGTAAATAAGATATGTTCCATTGAAGATCTCAACGAAATCGATTGTTGAACATTCCCTCTTTTTTGTGTAACGACATTGAACTTGTTTCAAGGAGATTATGCTTCGGAGAAATGGTTATGTTTGTTAAGTATTGCACAAGTTTGAACTTTTACGAATGTATAAATTTGATTTTATTTAAACTCTTATGAGTTCTTGTATTTCAAGTAGTATGTTCCGGAGAAACACGTTGCATGAGAAATGCGTTACGTGGTGGAACTGAAAGACCGTTTCTGGATCCGTATGTAATGTTTCAACAAAATGTAAAAAAAGTTTCTTATTTATATGATAATACTAAAAAATGATATCGACTTATTTTCGTATCTTGAAATTACATGATAATTTCCGTAATTTACAATTTGAAACCAAATAATTTCAACTCCCCACACCCTCGGTAATAAATCTCATACTTCTGACGATTCAGTCGCTCTTGACCAGCAATTTGTAAATTTTGTGATTAATTTTGTCATAAATCACATGATTTATGACGAATAGCTAAGTCTTAAATCTATGACGAAAATTTTTCCTCAACTCGAAACCTTATCATAGTGCATTGTGAGAGATTTTGTAATCAGAATAATGACTAGACAAAAATAAAGTGCCAAATCCTACTCCGTGGGCATGGGTGTAATTTGTCTCTCTGTTAGTCAATTTGTCTGTCTGTATGTCCTTCGTTTGTTGTTGGAGTGACAGCCTAAGAGAATGCGATTACTGGAAATTTCAAATAATTTTAATGGCACGAAATTATGAAGTATTTTTTTTTTATTAAATTTTTATTTTTCATGAAATTAGTATCCTCGAAAAAGCAACAATAGTTATTTCGTCATTTTGGCGAAATTTTAACAGGAGCATATACCAGGAAAGATTTCGTCGAAAAAGAAGAAAGTTTCGTAAGATTTCAGTATCATTTTTTTACAATGTTCTTGTCAAATTGAATTTGAGGCAAAAAAGCATAAAAATCAAGAATATTGTTGGATAAAATATGAAACCAGGAAACATATTTCCGGACATAAATTTTGCTAACTCTTTAATTACTTTTGAGGATAGTTGGATGTCCTAATAAATTCACACTCAATTGTGTGTTAGATTCTCTTAAGAAGGTCTTTTTTGCCAAATTAAGCAAATAAAACAGACAGATAAGTAATTTAATCAACAGATGTAACGTTATAATTAGGATCTAATTCATAATAATTTTCTATAGACCATTTTCATCAAAAATTCGATATGCACTTAGATTAGTATTTAATTGCTAAATTTTATGGTTGCGTAGATGAATTGTTCTTATTCGTATCAATATTTATGTTTAATTGAATAAATCCTGAAATTTAATTTTCACTAAAAAGAAATTAACTACAAGTACAATACAATGTGGTTCAAATATATAAATATAAGATTCATTAGTTCATATATGCATTTAACACGTTCACGCCGGGGTGACCCACCGGTGGGTCACGCTAGATTGTCTCATCTTGGCAGCGCACCGGAGTAAAAACTGGTAACAATAAATTTCATTTTTTAGTTTTTTTCTGGGAATAATAAAATCCATAACTACCAATTGTTTTTAACGGGTGCAAGGTTTATATTGAATTACTTCTTCGCCGCGAAAAATTTCCTTACAGTGAATTGTTATTGTTGACAATAGATTAACTCCTCCCGCTTATTATCTAATATTGAAATAGTTCTACTAGTATTTTCTCTTTTCCCGTACCAGTATTTTCACTTTTCCCGGCGTGAATGTGTTAGGGTTCTCAGTTATGCATTTAGGGTTGCGTGAAAATATTTAATTTTTACATTAAGTAATATTTTCCACCACTTTCTGAAATCTTCCCCATCTACAGTAAACAATGGCAGCTGTAATATTAGTTTTCAAATGCAGTATTAAAGCTCGATAACCCTTTAAGACACAGGCTGCACGATTACTCGGGTTAGATATTAACCTAATATGTGTATAGTAGTGATATATTTATTTTAGAATATTTAAACTGAGTAAAAGTTTTCTTCTTTAAACGCTGTCATTTTAATATTAAAATTGCCCATTACTAAGATAAAATTATACTTAAAAAATAATAATGCCAGTGCGTATAAATTATCTTTAATTTTTTAGAAGAGTGTTAATAACAAAATATCTTTCCCAATATTTTTACGTTTTGAGCTATTTGCACCAGAAAAAATAATTTTTATCAAATTGCAGATAATGTATCAGTACAAACAATTAGTTTGAATATTATCGAAAAAAAATTATACGTATTTATAAATTGCCGGGAGGTTATTTTTAAAGGAAAATATATTGAAAATGGTTATTAAAAATTTGTGATATGCCAGTAAACTAATATTAAGGCATTAATTTTGACAATTTTTGTTGAACATTGATGGCATTTGTTGGACATTTTTAGCTATGTAAAAAATACCTTTATGGAAAAAGTGGTTTGTTGATTTGCATTTGTGCTTAAACTAATTTAATGTAATCTAGATGCCACAGTATTATAGTGTAGATAAAAAAAAATAATTTAAAAATCCAATAGTGTCTAAGAGTTGTTTTTAATATTATATAAGAAAAATACCATATTTTACAATTTTTATGCTCTCTTTGAGGGTCAATTTTTGCATAAAAGTATCATGCTTTAATTAAGCATTATAAATAGTATCATGATTAAATTATTTATGATGTTCAACTGAATATCTGTCTTAATACAAAATATTGAAAATGTTAAGTTAAATGTTAATTCTGTATCATGAACATAAGAAATACCTTGTTGTAGATTTTTTATTCTATCTTGTGGTATTTATCATGTATCAAAATACCTCGTAATAATAAATGGCGAAATTAGGCAATTTTTTTTAAAAAAAAAACATCATGTTCAACTTTCTCTAGAGGTGAAAGATACTAAAATCTGCTTTCCACAAAAATTACTTTTTCGTGACGTGTAGGGATTTACCTTAGTCGTACCGAATTAAGGGTTATATACATTAAGCAGAAAATGATTTGAGGATCTAATTTTGCGAAAAGATCTCATAGTATTTGAAAAACGGAGTATATAGAAAGTTATTTTTAAAGCAAAAATAAAGATATATTTTAATTGAAAATCGTTCAAAGTTTGATTTTATTTAAAACGGTCACATTAAAACGCATGCTTTTTTTATTACCATATAATACCTTGAAGGAACAGAGATTAATCGTGCGCAAAATATTACAAAGTAAGTAGTTTGAATAACTTTTGATCCAATGATTATCATCTACTAGAACTCAAACGTAAGGGTTCGAGGATCTAATCTTGAATATATATTAATTAATTCGTGTGATGTTGTTTAAAAAAATTGTACTTAAAGCATCAAACAAGTAAAAAATACTCGAAAATCTTTGAAATTTGATAAATATCACGCAAATTATTGCTCGAATAATTTGACTTCCTGATTTTTGATAACTGGTTTTTGTGGCATTGATTAAGAGTTAATTGTTCCACTAACTTTTTTTAATATTATTTTTTTATTTTATAATCGTCGTTAAACAGTTGACCAAATTTTGGGTTTACGACTATTAATATTCAACTTCGTAGCCTTGTAATTTTGAAGCAATCCTGAAGACAAAGAAACTTTTGAATCCCCCAGAGGTATTGACTTGCAATGGGAACATGGAGGACTTTGTGACACGACAGATTTAGCGTGCATCAGTCCACATTTACTACACGGGGAGTCTTCTGCCAGCGAGAATCGAACTCACGGCCTTTTGAACAGGTCCTAGCCCCCTACCAACCAGGCTATTCCGGCCCTGTTCTACTAGCTTGAAATAAACAACATACTATCGCAACTAATATCTTTTATGTAACATTAATTGAGAAGGGGAGGGGATAAAAATAATAAAATCCTTTCTACATAAATTTAAATAGAGATTAATAAAATATTTTAGACACAAAACAAAATAAAGCAACAAAAAAGGATTGGGAATGATTAAAAAGAAAATAAATTTATAAATTAATAGAAATTTGAGGAAAATATTTCGTTTCTAACACATTAAGCGTATAATGTTTAAATTATTCCATCAGGCCACGGTCACAAGATACTAAAAATTATTTTACATCATTTTTAAATCTAGTCATATATTTTCCTGATTGAATTTTGCAAAAGTTTAATGCAGCAGCAACGTTTAAACTACCTTTATGAGCTCCGTATTTTATCAACAAAACATTCTCCGGTAATTTCTGCGCTTTAGGTGGAAAATGGCTTTGATGCCACGCCGAAGGCCTTTTACCATGAAAACTTATATATTTTCCAAAAGTTCTTGCTTCATTTACCTGGAATAAACTGACTTCACTTCAGTTTTGAATGCAAGGCTCAGCGCAAAAATAAATTTCTAAATATTTTTTTTTTCTATTTCGATGAAAATAGGTACGCAGCATCAAGCCTGTTATGCTAGTATAGCTCTCTTAATAGATGCTTTCCAAAAGCTTCGAAATGTGGAGACGATGCGAAATAGAACCTCATAAACAGGAAAAAGGAAGTGTGCGATTGCTGCTTCGGAAAAAGTTATTTATGTAAAATAAATATTTATTTGAATTTTCAGACGAAATCAGGAATATTTCCGGAAAGGGAAAAAAATCAATCAATCAAAAAATAAATTTTTTTTGTTGCTAAAACGCTGTTTTTTTTTAAATTCCTTTTCTAAATTAAATCTATTAGTTTAAAAAAATTAGTAATTATTTTATAAAACTTAAGCAATTAAAAAAAGTCAAAAAATTAAACAGTTATTAAAAAGTTAAGTTTACAAAACAAGATATTAAAAATTAAATATTACAATAAAACATTTATTTTTATTTTGTTTTTATTTATTCTTCTCCGAAAATTTATTGTCTTCGTCATTGTTCTTGCATATTTCATGAATACTTATTCATATTATGTTATCAGAGTTAATTCATTTAATACTTTTTCGATGCGTTCAATGTTTATTGAATTAAGCAGCATATATACCTGCCAACATTCACTCTTTTCGAGAATGGATTTTCCAAGTGGTAGAAAAAACAATTACCGAAAAACTGCCAACATTCACACTTTTCGAGAATGGATTTTCCAAGTAGTAGTAAAACAATTACCATTTTTATTAAATCTTATTACCGTGAGTTATTAAATCTTTGCTTTACATAACTTGCCACTATGCGGCTACCTAATTTGCAGCAAAAATTCTGCAAAGCGTATCCCAAGCTTATAAAGATTAGCTATGTCAAAATTAAAGTTAAAACAAAAACAAGTCTGCTGCATGAAACACGTTCATATTGATGGGATCACTTTATGTTATATTACCTTAATTAATTACCTTCGAAGATACCACTTACTATTCTACAGAGTGGTAGTCAAATTGAAAATAGGAATTTTCGAGACTTTTTGAACAATTGTGAAGAAAACTAGACCTACCTGACTAGACTACCTGAAGAAAACTAGAGCAAAGTAGCGTTTCATTTAAGCTTTTGAAACATTTACAAGTAGTTCATGCCTGCCAACTGCTATGATTTTTGCAAATTATTTTACAGATTAAGTAATTTTGCCAAAATTTTAAAAGCTTTGCCAGGAGAGAGCTGCAGGGCTGCCAACTTTCTACTTTTTTTGTAAAATTTATTCTAGTGGTCGCTAAGTTAATATTTTAATTTATTATCTTTTATTCATTTAAACTTAGTTTCCAAACCACTACACATAAATGATTTAAAGGTTCCTATGCATCGCCACTGATTTGTTATTCTTCTGTAAGCAAATTTTCCTTTCCTAAAGTTTATGTTAAGTCACTGTTGTTAATTTCACTGATTTAGAATTTAAATGCTTGCTATAAAACATGTTCTAAAAGCATTCCAATGGTGGAATTTAAACAGTTTGTCCCTCTTGCCATTTAAAAAAAAACACGTTATTCCTTAAAAAAGTAAAAATTGTGGTCAAAACATTCCACTTATTTTTTTCCTTTTTCTTGTAGATATAAGATAAGTAATTATACCATAATGATAATAAAAATATTTATATTTGAATCATTTCATCATCAAAGTGATAGAATTGAGGAAGAAAGACCCATTTGGTTAAAAATACAACTTTATGTAAAGGCATATTTTACTTCATTCATTAATTTGATTTTGGAATTAACGGATTAATAATCTATAGAAATCACTTCTTGCTTCAGATCCCCATTAACTCATACATTTTTCTTAGTTTCATTAAATAGATTTCCTGGTCGTAGTGAAAACAATCAATTGGTGTTTTTTTTAAAGCAAAAGAATCTGTCTTATTAAAACCACAAACATTCAAACATTACAATGCATTTACCAAAAACATTGCATATTCACAACTTCACCAAACATACAACAATTTTATGTATAAATTGACATGTTCTGAAGTTATTATTACGAATTTATAAAAATTCCATTCAGTTTCAATTCCTTTTTTCCTTCTTTTCGCTTCAATTCTCTCCCTCCAATAAAATAAAAAAACCTTTTAGCAAAACCTGAAAAGATGGAAAATATGGATAATCAACTTTTAAAAGATTGGTAATTCATTAGCTTATTCTTTTGTACATCACTTTTCAAACATATAATTTTACGTATGAAAAAATTGCAAAATACTAACGCAGCTATAAAGTGCATTAGCATTGCACGTTTTCCAAATGTAACATGCTATGTTAAATACTCGGCATCTTTAGTTAGTTAATATAGATCACGTTTCCATAAACCTGCAGACATTCTCTGAAGTGTAATTACAAAGGGCGCATCTAAATGTTGTGTGGGTTGCAAGAATCAGATGTGCCATGCGTAGCATATATGAATATTTACTCGATGTGTTCTACTAAGTACAACTATATGTCATAATATCTAGCGTTATAGCAATGTCATCGTTTAAAACGCCCTTTAATCGAATGGTCCATTAATCAATCATTTGTAAAGGTAACATAAGCTTTATATGATTAAATCCGTATGATATTCAAGACCAATAATTGAGTAATGATCAGATGGAAGGCAGAATTGAAATTGAGACATTTAACTCTTCATATGCTACTGGGAAATATCTGCTTCAAAAATTATTAAGAATTGGTTTATTTCATTCAATTACCATAACGTAATTCAAAATGAGTTTGCTCACAATTCAACAAAATAATAATAAAAAATCTAATGATCATAAATAACATTGAACTGAAATTAAGACAATGGACTCTTTATAAGCTACAGGGAAAATTCTGCTTCAAAAATCACTAAGAAGGGAATTTTTTTGTTCAATTTCCATAATGTGAAACAAAAAGAGTTTGCAAGCAATTCAGCAAAATAATATTCAGAAATTCTCACAGTCAAAAGTAACACCGAATTGAAATCGAGATATTTAACTTTAAACGTTACAGGAAAATATCTGCTTCAAAAATCACTAAGAATTGAATTTTTTTTTATTCAATTACCATAATGTAAAACAAAGAGAGTTTGCACACCATTCTAGACGATAATAATCACTAAGAATTGACGTTTTATTACTTAATTACCATTATGTAAAGCAAATAGAGTTTTCGCACATTTCAACAAAAGAATAATATTAAATACTCATGGTCAAAAAGTAATGAATAAAAATCAAGACGTTTAACTCTTTGTATGTTACAGGTGAATATCTGCTTCAAAAATCACTAAGAATTAACCAGTAATTTTATTTAATTATCATACTGTAAAACAAGGAGAGTTTGCACACAATTCAACGAAATAATTAAAAAAAAAAAAAGCTCCAAATACTATTTTTTCTAAGCTATCCTTGAATAATGCTGACTGTGCTTGTGTTAGATGAATTTTTATATCCATTTACTCGTAATGCTTTTAATTTAATGCAACAGTTATAACAAAATCAAGTAAGCTTTTTAGTGCAATTGTTTTTACAGAGTAACAGAGATTACGTATTCTGGTAGAGAGATAGTTATGGATAATAGCTATAAATCAAATCGTTAACAATATTTTATTTTAAATGATAATTTTGTGACATTGTTGTAAGCACAAATATTAGGAGGGAATATTCTTAACTAATAAGTAGAATATCAGAAGAGAAAAATTATTTCAAGAAGAAATAAAAAGTTTTGATTCTAAAATATAGAGAAGAAGTAATATTTGCAAAAAATAAATTGGCGATCTTGAATAATTGTATTTGGCCAACCTCTTTTTTTCCATTGTTCTGAACACAGAGTAATCTCCCCTGGCATAGGAGTGAATGATTACTGTCTTATGATAATAATTCCTGGCTTTATTTGAAACTTTAAACTGGATATAGGACGGTAACAGTGTTTTCAGTAAGCAGTTTATAGGGTTTAGCAGTGGGTTTGAGAGAACCAATTGAGCACGGTTGTTTGCTGATTTAAAGCTGAGCTGACCGTGAGGGTCTTCTTAATGCTCTCCAGTGGACTTAGCCGTTTTTTTTTGTCGAGGCTCTCGTCCCATTCGGTGTTATTTCCCATTTTCGCTACTCCATTCGGTACTATTTTCGATAGCACCCATAATATTGTACTATTGTCGTCTATAGTGATGAAAGTATGGAACGCTAGCGTTCTACCTTGATTGGTCTACTTACGGATTAATATAAGCTGAGCCTAGTCTCATGGGCTTGAAAAATGGAATGACGTGATTGCAATTACGGATTAAACATTTTGGAGGTACCTCTGTATTGTTTAAAATTCATACCAAATAAATTTTAAATAACTACACCGGCATCTCATAATCCTCTAAAGTGATCTTTTATGGCTCGGTTTTGTTTGACGCCAATAAACGTTAATTGTTAAATTTCATTGAGTTCATCTAATTTCAGCAATGGAATTGTTTTCTATGAGTTATTTCGGGTATTTGTTTTTAGTTATTAACTCGTTTAAATGTAATTGCATAAGTTAACGCATAATCCATTGCACAAAGATAACTACATACTTATGAGGGACAACTGTTACTTAATTATGAGGGATACTACTTAATTATGGGTTATAACTACTTAATTATGTAGGATTGTAATTCGTTATTAAATTTAACAGCTAAACTGTTGTCTTAATAACTACTTAATTATAAGAAAATCAAAAATATAAGTATATTATCGAAAATTCATTATCTACATATACTTTCAATGTACTGCAGCAGCAAGGAATATACTTTTTCTTCCATATAAATTTTACAATTGCGTTGTCCCTATTCACTTCGTTGAAAAATGAAACTAATGATCACAAGATGAAGCTGAGTACGGATCATTTTTATCTACAAAACTAATCATTGAGAAAGTATTATGACTAAATTGAAAAAACAAATTTAAAATTTCAACATATATCTTGATCTGCATATATTATAGTATTTCATTTCAAATATCACTTCAATATAGAGAAATAATATCGTAGATAGTAAGCCAAAATTGAATACCTATCCTTACGTATAATTTTCGTCTTTTATTTACCATAAAACTTTAAAAACGAAATATCTCTTTAATAAATTTATTAACCAACAGGATTGCAGAAAAAACACGTTCTTCACGAAAAAAACGATTCTATTTGGTTGACAGAGAAGTAATAAATACTTAAATCAATATTGTAAATGTGAAAAAAATTCCATCACTTTCTTAGTCCCCAATTTATATATAAGAAGACTATCACGTAATTAAACTAATTTTACAATTATTATGTTCTGTTTTAAAAATTGAAAAGCAAAAATTACAAACTCAATAAATCTATTGCTTAAAAAAAATCTAAACTTGTTATGGAGTAATTTATTATTACACACTTAGTTAATAATTTACATATATTTTGATTGTAATTACACATTTAGATTATAAAAACCACCATCATCTACAAGAATTATCTGGAATTTCACAAGAATTTTAAAAAATGTTAGATTATCTACAATGCAGGATTCTAATATTCCATTCTGATATTCGAATAAAATAAACTTGCAACTAACATTTAAGCAACTTTAAAGAAATCGGTTTTTAACACGACCAAAAACATTTTCTACTTCTAGAGCTTTACAATTTAATTCATTAGATAAAATACTGTAACTGTGTTTCAAAGTTCCGAATGTTCGACCCACATTGCTATGCATTCCTTGTCGCATTCATTTGCATTATAAATGTCGAGAAAGGACATAGCTTCCAGAGTCGCTCGACGTTGATTATCGCCAACTGTTACATGAGAATAGATGCTATCAATCTCATCAGAGAAACCCGCATGCACAACGGATTCCTGAAGCTAGACTTCTGCACGAAACTTTATTTACCATCGGTGGATCTTTGTTATAGCTTTTATAGATAATGTAACAATACTAATAGTTTACCGTTAGCGAATTTTAGGAATAACGTTTATAGTTATAAAGATTTGAGAGTAATATATTTTCACCTGTCAGATTTTGTTTTTTTATAAATAATTTAATTGAAGCAAACTGCATGCATTTTCGATTGTTGAACTATAAATTGTTTTAACTAGGGAAAATCGTTTTTATGGTTTCATGGCACAAAAATAGAAAAAAGGATCTTTAATATTAATTATGTTGTTGTAGTCGGCCATTAAGGCAGAGGCGGTGCGATTGTTCTTGTTTTCCAGTGGCGCCATCTATTGCCAAGAAGTTGACATCTACCTCACCAATACGTCACACCCGTTTATAAGAGAGACTCATTCATACGTCCGCAGATTGTAATTTTGATCTGAACCAAAGAACGATCAATCTCCAATTCAGTACCCCCAGAGATACTGATTTGTTATGGGAACATGGAGGACATTGTGACCCGACATAGTTAGCATGAACCAGTCACCGTTTACTATACCCGCTGGATTCGAACTCCCGTTCTCACAAACTCGAGTCCATCGCCCTGCCAACCAGGCTATTCCGGCCAATATTAATTATGGTTAGGGTTTATTAACTAATACCCAATTTAGTAATATACCTAAAATATTATAATTAATTCTAAATAAATTTAAGATGAAAGTAATGGGGAAAAAATAAATTGTTTTAATTATTTTTGAGGAATTTTAAAATTACTTCAATTTAATTTTATTTTTTTTTAAAGTTTTGCAGTTAATTTCTCTTTGCAAAAAAGGAAATATAACAGAGTGAAATAGAGCTTATTTCTTGGACCTCTCGAACACTATAACCAATTTTACTAATATACCTAAAACATTATAACTAATTACATCAAATCTCTCTCTCTCTTTTCGTTTATAAGGTATACAACACTTAAAAAAAAGCAAATTGAAGTAATTTAAATATTCATCAAAAATAGTTAATTGAAAAAATGTACTTTCTTTCATTACTTTACACTGTTTCATCTTTAAATTATTTGAAATAATTATATTTTTGGTATATAAGTAAATTAGTTTTTCTTTGATATATCCTTACCTTAATGAATATTAAGTTCTTTTTTTATATTTTTCTACCAAGAATGCAATATTAAAAAAACAGAGGCAAATTGAAGGAAGTTTAATAATAGAAAATAGTAAATTCATTATAAATTCAAACAATTTATTTTCTTTCAATGATTTACACTGTTTCGTTTTCAAAGTCATTTTTTGATGCTTTTTTTAAATAAAGAGAAAAAATTATAACGAATGATTCATATTACTATAAATCTACAACTTGAAAAAAAATCGATCTACTAACTGATATTGCTACCTTGAATCATATATACTTTCTTCTTTCGTTACTGTAAGCATAAGTGGTAGTTAAATTAAACTCTCTTTTTATTAAAAGTGAACCACGGTATCGATTATTTATGCTTAATTTCCACGATAGCATAATCACAGTTGCTAAACTGTAAAGATTACAAATAAATTGCTAGATATTGCAGCTCAATGCTCTCTAAAATTTTTATATTATGTTAGTAAATTTGGTGTCTCAGCTAAACGTATCAAATATTCTGAGAGGGGAATGTTTTTCTAAAACAGTGGGGAAAGCTGAAATCAAAAAATATAGAAAGGAGAAGAAGTCCAGCTCTTAGAATACGTAACAAACGCGAAGAACTGCTCTGTTCGTCATGCTATACTAGAAAAACAACTTACAGAATGAGCAACATACTCAGATTTAACAGAACATCATATGTACTAAGATCCAGCGCATGCGCACTGGAATCAAAGTGATTGGCAGGAGGAACGTCACAAGCGTACCGGTTGTTGGGCAACCCTACATGTATGGTAGCGTACGCTACTATCCGTACCGCCATTATATTCTTTCTTTCTATGTCAAAATTTGTTAGCAGATTTAATCCCCATAGATAATATTAATACTGTCTCAAAGAAATATCTTTATTAACAGTGCAGTACAGTTTATCAAGAGAGTAGAAATGCAGAATAAACTAAAATAAATTAAAAGAGAAAAATTTTCTTCTTTTCCCCAATCCCAGTTGAAGAGGGGGGTTGAGCATTCAGCTGTGTGCCTTTAAATAATGGGTTTTTCCCTTATACACAAGAAACCGCACCTAACCTTAGGGGACTGGTTTACATTATGCCTACGGAAGCTAGTCATCTTCCCCTATGTACACTCCTTGCTGAAACATCACGAAGAAAAAGAAGGTTATTCCGTATACTTATTAATAATAAATATACAAACTATAGAGGAACATGAATCAGAGAAATTGTTCAAAGTTTCTTTCCGCGATCAGTTTCCGTAGCTCTCACAGTAGCAGTAAAACCGTAGAATTTTAATCATGTTCTAACATACGTTAACCCTTTAAAAACAAATATCAAATTATTTGGAACATGACTTCGCTTTTTTCTTTAAAAAAAGAAAGCAATAATGGGTGGGTAAACAAAGTATTTCTTTGTTAGCATTTTTGGACTGTCAAGACAGGCGTATATACAAAGATATTTCAATAAACTTCATACTTGGTTCTAAACTCATAACCCAAGGAATATGTTTTTATCAAATTATAGCAAAATATTTACCTACTACCAACACTTTTAATAAAAGGGATTCTCCCAATTATCTAAAATGAAAGTGTTAATTGATCAACGTATGCTAATCCAAATTGATTTGATCATTTTTAAATGGATTGTCTGTTGAATAGTTTCTACGAATTGTATATTTAAGTTTGGCTTAAAGTTTGCCAGAGTTTTCCATCAAAAAGATATGAATTTCAGAAATTGTGTACGTTTTTTCATTATTTTAAAATTTTTATGCTGTGATGGTTAAAATAATTCTAATTTTTTTACCCAGAATAATGCAATTAAAACATAAAATTAGCTGTTAATAGAGAATATCATTCGTAAAAATGCCATGTTCTAACATACGTTAAATGGTATATATATATATATATATGGTATATATATATATATATGGTATATATATATATATATATGGTATATATATATATATGGTATATATATATATATATGGTATATATATATATATATATGGTATATATATATATATGGTATATATATATATATATATATATATATATATATATATATATATATATATATATATATATATATATATATATATATATATATATATATATATATATATATATATATATATATATATATACCATATATATAAGATAAGAATATTAAGATATTTAAAAATCATTAATTCAGTAAGCATGAAACGTTTTCCAAGCTATATTATTTCCTCTTTAATATTTTTAGTCTCTCAAACAAACACATAATTTCCTCTTATTATTTAATCCACAGCAAAGGAATGCCTAAGATGAATCTAAAAAGAAATGGATTTCGCATGAAGGAGGACTAAAGTCGCCCCAGTAGTGAATTTTCCATTCTCGTTCGTGATCTTCGCAACCCCTATTGAAATTCCCTTCTTTACTTAACGGAAGACACCCTTGAGAAGAAGAAAGTCGAAACTCGGCGACTGGAAATCGAGCGAAACATCTGGGTTTTGGACAAAAATAAATAGAAAGTGAGCAGGGAATGTGCTTTACTCACACATCCGGGGATTTGAGTCTTTCCGCATAGATAAATTTAGGGAACTGAAGAATATGAGGAAGAGGTGGCTTTCGTACGCAGAAACTCCGAAATCGAATAAACTCAAAATATTTGCTTTTAAGTTCCAAAAGTCAGTAAATTGAAACTTAGTACTTCGTGAAAGATCTATATTATTTAATTGTTGGTTCCGAAATACATCAAAATGTAATAATGTTTCAAAAATGTTAAAGTTCTGTCTGAATGCAAGTGATACTAAATACAACGTCAATTCTACGATTGGTTCAGAAATGTTAATTATTCCATTATTGGTATTAAAATGTAATAATTTTTAAAATTTTTAAAGTGATACTAAATGCAGCATCAGAAACATCTTGTAACAACAATATTTGTCTTTTAAATTATTAAATTTAAACTAGAAAACACTAGCAGGAGAAATGTTTGCCTGGAAAAAACTTCTTGAGAAGGCCATGGCCCAGCCTGGGCTGTAGAGTTATTGATGATGATGAAATTTTACTCATCTGTAATTTCGTACTCTAACTACTTAGAATGCTAATTTTTAAATATATGGTAAAAGAATTTTTCTCATACCGTGGTGCAAAAATTTGATGAGAATCACTAACAAGATTCTCTTTCAATGGTACGGTAAATTAGCACTGCTTCTCATATTTTTTTCCAAACAAAAATAAAAATTCCACATTTTTACGTCTTTTTAATTTCATGAAACATTCTTAAACATGATGTACACTTTTTAATATATTCAATGTTTTGTTTAGTCTTATAAACAATTACTTCTCTCTAAAATTGATTAAAATCAATTAAATTGAGCATTTTTTTGATATTTATAAAAAACTTTATAATTTTGAACTCAAAGAAACGTTTAAATTATTTTTTTAAATATAACATTATACAAATATTCACTTTTGAGGCAGGATAATATTTTTTCATAATAAAAAAAATTAAAAAGAAATAATTTAAGCTATAAATAATTTACAGTAACATCTGATTTGAGCTTTTATATAAGTTTATGAAATTTTAGGTATTACGATTTACCATAATACATCATTTTAAAGCATTGCCTAATATTGCGTGCAGTGTTGACATGGCATAACAATGTAGTTTTAACCATACAACAGCGATATCCGCCATATAGGTGTCATAATAAACTAGAATGATGTTAATCTTCATAAAGTTTTGGATTACTGGCTTGCTGTCAGAATATGTAATATTATTCAAAATATAGAATCAAATACATGATTAATACACTCTAGAGTTTGGTGAGACATTTACATATTACCTAAATATCAAAATCTATTCAAGATTCGTGTATATAGTAATCCATGGATTGCCTTAAATTATTATTAAATTGATGATTGTTCTGAATATAACTAAACCACAACTGTGTGTGTGTCAGAAAAAGCTAGTTGTAAAACCATATCATAAATAGCTTGCTTTCGGAAAAATGCAAGACTTATTGAAAATTAAAATGTAATTATCAGGCTGTTTCGTTTTTGAAAATAATTGTAAATAAATCTTGATAACCAGGGACATTTTCTTCTTCCGTGAAAAGGTAAAAAAAAATGGTTTTACAACCAGTTTTTGATCTCTTTTCCAAAAACCGTTTTATGTATGAGGTTTTTTTTAAAGTATGTCATTAAGTTCATACTTTTCAATTACTGCAGAATTTCCACATTTTTCGAAAATAATTCTTCTAGTGGTAGCAAAAGTAATGTATTACTTTCATACCAGCGAAATCCTCCCGATTTTCGGGACGATTTTATTTTTATACTTAATGTGGTAGCAAACGTTTTGCATTCAAACTTTATTCCTGTTTTACAGAGTTCGATTCAGTATAATTTTAACTATTTTTGTTTTTTATTAATTTAAAAATACAATACGAAGACGTGGTAGTTATCTTTTTGTGTTTTAACTGATGGCAAAAAGAGAGTTAAGTATTTGCCTACTGGAATAAAAACAGGGAAAAAAAAACTTTTTGGATGAACGTTAGAGTTGGCAGGTATGGTATCTTAATACATAATAAATAAAAGTATTTAAAGCATATATATATATATATATATATATTTATATATATACACTTAGTCAGTTAGACAGATGTTCATGTCTTGTCTTTATGTATTTGTCAAATTTTTAAAACATTTCTATTTATTTGAAAAAGAAATTCTGCTCAAATGCACAACCACAAGAAAATATCTCTCGCAAACACTTTAAATGTAGCAGGGCATTCATAAAAGCCTAAAACACGATTAATAAAGATTATATTTTTATTAAATAAAAATGGTTGAACTATTTAAATCCTAGTATAAACTCCATCGCAAAATAAACATTAGAAACACTATTTTTTTGATAAATAAATTGATTATTAAGCCGATTAAGGGGATAAAAAACATTTAAAATGTAATTTAGAAGGAACAGCATTGACAAAATAGTATTCTGTATATAGCTAGTTAAGCTTTATAACCTAATTTTATTTTATAACCGTCGTTGAACAGATGGTCCTATTTTGACTTCACGACTACCAATATTATAAAAATGTGTTTTTTTCCAACTTAGTTCTCAGATGGATTTATTTATGCGAAATAAAATTATCTTTAAAAGTGAAATAAAGACTGAGACTTAATGATAACTAATGAAAATATTTTTCTGTTTAAGCTGATTTGGATACCAAAGAATTTAACCAGTAATCTGAAAATTTAATGTATTTCACCTGAATATTAAGAATAAAGAGAGACTAACAAATTATTCATTCCAATTTTATACTTCATGTTGCCTTTAATGGTCAATTTTGCAGGATTTATAGTTGTGAAAAGTAAATTGAAAGGTTGCGGGAGTACAATGTAAGAATATTATAATGTTAATACAATCAACATCCTATGCATTTCCAATAACCTTAAAATTTAACACTTTTATTACACTTTCCGAATAAATCGTATTTTTTGTAGTGAAAAGTTAAGTTTTTCATAGCTCTTGAAATAGCAAATCTTAAATGTAAATCTTAAATTTGTAATTAAAACATTTTATTTTAACATTAACTGACATTTAAACTCTTTAAAACTTTCTGAAATGGAAAGATTTTTTTTTATTTAATCTATATTGTTTCGAAAAATGAGAAATTTGTTTAAAGAAAAAGTTTTTAACCATGTCGAGCTTTTGGCAGTAATGTGGACGTGCGTGGTATATGTAAAAAAAAGAAGAAGAAAACATTTGTTCTATCTTTGATGAAATAAAAAAAAATATTTGATAAAGAGAGAATTATTAATTGAAAAAGAAAATTATGGGCGGCCAATTTTTCTTCAATTTTTTAGAAAATTTCGTCCAGTGTTGCTAGTCCTTTGTATTAGTGCATAATATTATTCTTTGTTTTGTGACTCTGATTTAAGTTATTTTGCACACTACTAAATGTAAATGATTAAAAAGTTGATTGAATGCCTCCTCTGCTCTTGTTCAGTCGGGGTAGGGCTTTTTAAATCCAGTCTAAATTACTAAAAATTCTAAGAGCTTTAGTTTTTAATTCTCTTTTACGCTAAAAAAAATTTGCAAGAAGCGTAATTGTTGGCAACCCGGAAAATACGTAAAATAGTCTACGGTCACTATGGTATATTTCTGGTCACAAAATAATAAAACGCTTATTATAAGAAGAGCTAGAAAATATGTTTATAATTTTGTTTTATTTATTATTTGCTGAAACACGTTCCGCAACAACATTTGAATAAATTTTCCTTTTCTTTAAGTAAACGTGTTAAGTTAAAAATAATTACATCAAAAGCTTTAAGTCATTTAAAAATATTAAAGCAATATTTAAGCAAGGTTATTATTTTTATTACGAGTATTTCGAAAATTTTAAAATTTGATTAATAGTTTAGTTACTCTCGGGAAAGTCCAAATTGAAATAAATTAATCAGATATTGATCAATAACAATAATTAACTATAAAAAAATTATCGATGAATTTATAATATTACGAGTTTGCTATCACTTTAATCATTTCTGAGGTTGATTTTATTTACTTTTTTTTACAAATATTTTTTTTCGTTTATTCGTTTAATGAATTAAAAAAAAACAGTATAAAAAGTTAAATAGCTAAATGAAAAGTATCCACTTAAAAGATTACGGAAAATAATTGATTATAATATGATTTTTCTTTACGTAACAGACAAAATTAATTAAAGTATAAGCATCATAAAAAAAGAATGATCACGACAAAACTCAATTTTTTTTTTTTTAAATGAATAAGAGTTTCTTAAATTTTGACAAAGACTTAATTACTTTTTTCCCCATTTGCAGGGAGGCATATACTTCACTTACCCCATTTAAGTACTTGACCTCTTCAACCGATGCGTTTTTCACTTGGTAGCTCTGCTGTTTTCCTGGTGAAATGCAGTACCTCATTTTTAAATCCTAGTGCTTCATAACTAGGGTCATATTCCGAAACAGGTATATATATATATATATATATATATATATATATATATATATATATATATATATATATATATATATATATATATATATATATATATATATATATATATATATATATATATATATATATATATATATATATATATATATATATATATATATATATATATATATATACCGAAAATTTTTTAACGGCAAATACTGTAAGGAGGAAAAGTAATATGGTTGGATGTAATCAAAGCTATTTATTTATTTAATGATTGATTATTATACACAATTTTATTTTGTAAATATCAGCAACAAAAATTTCTTCGATTCTTTCCACAGAGGGTAAAAAGAATTAATTTAAGCAATTTATGGTCCATCTAGCATAAAGGCTTAAGTTGAGTTACTTACTATTAACTTAAAATGACTGTTTTTTAAACTTCTAAGCTAATATGTCATCTTCCTGGTATTCAAGATTTGGTGAATTTCTATTTTATTTATTTTTTTTTCTCGAGCAAATGTCAATAAACTACACTGGTGTCTGTAACATATTAATAAGTGTAACTAAAGAAGTATACAAAAAAAATTTAGATTGTTTTGAAGACTTTAAATTTGAAGAAATTTTTTGGTCCGAATTGTCATGTTAAAATAAAATCACCCATATATATTTATATATATTTATACATATGTTACGGTTAGAATAATAATTATGATTATAATTGGATAATGTGATTAATTAGGCACAATTCTTACAAACCTTATTGTAATTTTTATCTTCTGCTCTAACTTTAACTGAACTTAATATGTTGTGATGTTAGTCGTTGTAGATCAGTAGAACACAAAATTAGAAGACTACGTGAAATACCGATTTTTGCCTATGTTTTAGTTAAAATAATAGTTTTAAAATTTCAATTTGTTTTTAGATCATGATATCTCTTGATGAATGATAATTTTTGATATCTTGAACTCATAAAACATGATATCGTTACAAAAGATTAATGAAAATATTAGACTATGAAGTATATCTGATATGTTATTTATAATCAATGTTTACTATTTTCAATAATCGAATAATATAGAGGAGTTAGGGCCATTTACCGATTTACCCTAAGCTGATCTTTTTAAGGTTAGGTTACACTGACCGGTATGCATTCGGAAGTTATAACCTACATTGGTGTTCCTTTCTTTCTTTTTTTTTTTTTTTGATGATCAAATGCTATTGCTCTGTACACATTTTTCCGGTATAAACTTCACTGATGCTTTTTAAAGTTAATTGCCCTTGCCCTATACGCAATTTCCCGGTATATTACCTACACATATTTTTCGATGATCAAGTGCCAATTCCCAGTATATATTTGCCAGGTGTATTCTGCGCATACCTACCCCAAATTGCACCCTTAAAAAATGAACAACGTACAAAAAGAGCATCGAAAGTACGCAACTGACATTGTCAAGCTATTTGCACTCAAAAATATTATTACGCATGCGCATTTGGTACATTTAGCTAAATGCTTTGAAATTCATTTGTAATTGTTAATAATAACTCCTTAAACCATTACTTATAAGAGAATTTATCAAATTTGATTTCAGTGTTATCTGTCATATATTGGACAAACAAAGCGTTCCCTTAAACTTCGACTTAAAGAACATAAATGATTTTGCGAAATCTGGATGTTAAACGATCTTTCATCAATTCCGTTTTGACTCTGATCATAGGTTGGAGTTTTCTTCTGCCAAAATCAGTCAACACTATTCTTCACCTACCGAACTTGATTTTAGGGAATCACTTCATATTTCGAAAAGAAAAATTCTAATAGTTTAGTTAATGATTTTTCTAGTAACTCAACCTTTCCCAATGTTTGGAAAATAATTCTCATTTAATCCAGGGTGGGAATCCCGTAAACACCCTTACACCTGTATTCTTATCAAACTTATTTTTATTATATTGATCAAACTTGTTCATCTGTTGTGATAGATTTAACCACTCCACAAGAGCTTATCTCTATGCTTTTCTCTTTAGATTTGGTGTTATTTTTTTAAACCGAAACTATAGTACGGTTAATTCTGTACTCAAGTGGTGCTTTATTCACATTGTTGTTCACTTTAGTGTATGCAGTACGAAACATACCCTTTATATTCGGATTCGGTAAGCTTCCTTAGAACTTTATAAGATATTTTACAGAAAGGGAAAAAATTGGCACCTCTAGAATAACACATCTTTTGTTTAAACTTTTTTATGAATAATCAAAATAAAAATAAATTCTGAATATTGCTCCAGCTCCAATGGTAAAACAAAACTTTTACATATTTTCTTTATATACTCTGGAGAAAAAAATAATAATTTCAAAAGTAAAATGTAGTGATCATAAAATAAAAAAAAGAAACTCTACCGCAAGAATTAAATATCGAATTATAAACTTACTATTAGAAATAAGTAATGCAAAAGAAAATTTTTAAATTATATAAACGGTTCTCATTTATGTCTAGAAAAGGAAGAAAAACTAAGAAATTTATATTTTCCAAAGAAATGAGTAGACACTCAGAAACTTTAAAAGAATTAAAAATGTCACCTTAGCGAACAACTAATAAATGAAACTGTGGCATAAATTGCTATTTTAAAGCTTTCTGTAAAAATGTAAGAAAAGAATAAATAAAGCAAGTATAAAATTTTGTGCAAAATCACTCTAACTCATAATAAAGAAATAAAAATAATATATCTCCAACCTTTATGAAAGTTAATGATATTTTGAGTATGAAAACGAAATACATTTTTTCCGAAAATAATTTTTGTTCTTGTTTGTTTTATGTTTAATCATAACCATTACTTTTCCTTGACAAAAACCATTTCAAATAAGACATTATTCTCCGAGTATATTTATTTAAAATATTGATGGGGAATTTTTTTTAATTGTTAAAAAAAAAAAAAAAGATCTTCGCTTATAAATTTAAAAACAGAAATAGACTTTTTTACTCAATCAAACAGACATTTTTAATAAAATTTCATTTAAAACATAAAAGAAACTAACTCTTTTGTACATTTAATGTTGCATTAGGAAATAATAAGCTTTCATTAAAATTAAAATTTATACATTCGTTGTTTATGCTTTCAATTACTGTCCAAATAATCAATATTTTCTCTAATCAACGAACTTATAGATGTTTTATTATTCATTATAATCATTATTCATTATCTGACATAACTACTCTAGTAAAATTCCTATAATTTTTCATTTAGCTTTGTGGAAGATAATTAATGAATTTTTTTCTATATTATCATATGCATGGATAGTTGGGACGTCTAGACAAAATCTTTTAATTTCTAATTGACGCGCGTCAGTAATTTAAGGTAATGGTTAAACTTATATTTTCTCACCTAAACATCTAAAATTATATTTTTTATTGATTTTCAATAGTAAATAATATATATATATATATATATATATATATATATATATATATATATATATATATATATATATATATATATATATATATATATATATATATATATATATATATATATATATATATATATATATATATATATATATATATATATATATAGCTATAAATTCTAAAGCTTTTACATTTATTTTATTTGTTAAATTTAATCATTCCTATTCCCTCGTTAAATAAATAAATGAGTTAATTATATTTTATGAAGAACGAATGAAATTATGTCTTTTTTTAATAAATGTAACCGGTAACTTCTTAAATCACTACAAGTTTCTAACTAATTATTATTCATTGTCACGACAATTTGGCATCAATATCTATTTTCAACTTTTCTCTTTTCACCCTCATTAAACATTAGCATATACGTTACTAGGTTTACTTTGATTTCCAACGAATGTTTTGGTATAAAATCTTCAGCTAAATTAGTTAAATATTCACATTAGATATTGGTTGGCTGAATTGGCTTTACTTTTGGCGGCGTCCTTTTTCGACAACGCGCCTATAATGGATTTCGTCTCTACTACAAAGCGTTGATTAAATGCTACATTATTCGGCTTTTGATTAGGCAGGACCTCGGAGATTTATCTCCCTAGGTTTAACTTTATTCCTTTTATGCAGATATATTTCATTCCGTATATATATATATATATATATATATATATATATATATATATATATATATATATATATATATATATATATATATATATATATATATATATATATATATATATATATATATATATATATATATATATATATATATATATATATATATATATATATATATATATATATATATATATATATATATATATATATATATATACACTCTATAACAAAAAAATCGACGCACCAAAAAGCAATCATCCGATTGCTTTGAAATTTCGTATGCACGAATGTTTTGAACATTTGAACAGATATGGCTGGAATGATGCCGACTGGGGACGTATAGTCTTTAGCGACGAATCCCGCTTCCAACTGTGTCCTGACGATCATCGAAGACGTGTTTGGAGACGCACAGGGCAGAGGGGGGATCCTGCCTTCACTACTGCACGCCACACCGACCCTCAACAAGGTATTATGGTCTGGGGTGCATTTCCTTTGACAGCCGGACCCCTTTGGTCGTCATTAGAGGTACACTTACTGCACAGCGGTACGTCGACGACATCCTAAGACCTGTTTTGTTACCGTTCCTTTTGCAGCTCCCTGGGCTGGTTTTTCAGCAGGACAATGCCAGACCACATACGGCACGTGTTGCTATGAACTGTCTGCAAGCTTGACAAACTCTTCCTTGTCCTGCCAGATCATCAGATCTCTCTCCCATCGAGTATGTCTGGGATATGATGGGAAGGCGATTGCATCTGGCACGGAATGTTGATGACCTCGTTCGACAACTGGATCGAATTTGGCAGGAAATACCGCAAGAGACCATCCGGGAGCTTTATCGGTCTATGCCACGCCATGTGGCAGCTTGTATCCAGGCTAGAGGAGGATCAACACCTTATTGAACTTGTTACTGTAACTCTGCAATAAATTATTCAATTGCTCTGATATTTTAATCATTTACTATTCTGTACATTGTCTTCCTATTCACTAATTTTCGTTTCAATCGGACAGCTCCTTCTTGGTGCGTCGATTTTTTTGTTATAGAGTGCATATATATAGATAAAATGAATAAATTTTATTTACTGCGTATAAGCTGCAGGCATATAGAACTCATAAAATAAGTTAAAAATATAGAGAAAACTTAGAAAATAATAAAGATTAATTAAAGAGATGAAGAAAAATAATTAAATTTTCGAAATATTTAAGCAAAAATATTAGAAAATACCAAAAATTAAAAAGCTTTAATCAATAACGAACATTAAAAATCTGGAAAACAAAATAATAAAAATATATAATCTCCTCATCAGCTCACACGATTATATGCGCAAAAATGAGTGCTTTCTAATATCGTATCAACGTATCCAAAGCAAAATATGTCACTAAAACAGTGCGATGATCACTAAAAAATTAGTTCTATTAGCTTGTATTGCGCAGTAAATAAAAATTATTAATTTTCTTAAATGTCTTCGTTTTTTCTCTCGAAAACTTTTTCCTTTTTGTCCTTTTTGTGCTATGTTTTAGTGGTCATATTTAATGCAGCTTCAGAGCTTAATATTATCTACTATTAACTACCCCTTTGTATTCATTTTGTTTCCGTTTTTAATTTGTTTTTCTAATTTGTAAGTTTTTGACGTCACTCTTTGAGCCTATTTTTAAGGATTTGAATAGTTAAATCATAATTCTTTTTTCTTTCTTTCTTTTTTTAATAAACGCTAATCTTCAAAGATTTTTAAAATTGTTTAGTCAAATATCAACTTTATTAATTATAAACTTTAAATTTCCTCAAACGCATCCATATTTGGGACAATCCAAGGTTACTAACAAATCAAACTTCATCTGTACTGCAGTAAGAGCGTGCCATAAGAGATCCCTCTATTTACGCTATGCTCTTCTGTTTTCATATCTTGTAATCTGGCAATATTATCACGAAATTATTTTAAATCACTCTTGAAATATTTCGGTACGGGTAAATTTAATTTTAGTTCGCTACTCACTTTATTGATTTCATTTTGTGTTTTGTTCAGACTTTTCTTTACATTTTATTTTCTGTTTTTTGCTTGATATGTTTTATTTCGTAAATAATTTCTCCTTAATGTGTTCTATTTTCGTTTAAATTTTTTTATAGCTCCTTACACTGTTGTATTGATATAATTTGCTTTTGCTATAATGATACAATATCAGAAATCACTCCTTTTAGCTGGTATAATCGTGTGAGCTGATGAAGATATTATATGTTTTTCTTATTTTGTTTCCCGGCTTTTTAATATTTGATAAATTTTTTTTTGATATTTTTTTGGAAGTAGTAGTAGTAGTAGTTCATTTACGTCGCACTAGAGCTGCACAATGAGCTAATGGCGTCGGTTTCGGAGACATCCCTGAGGTTGATCCGAAGACATGTCATCTCAATTTTGATCTTCAGCAGAGGGGATGGCACCCCCGCTTCGGTAGCCTGACGTCCCGCACGCGAAGTCGAGCACTTTACGGTAGAACAGTTTTACGAGGACCGATACCGCACACCCTCGATACCTACGCAGACTGACCCAAGTGGTCACCCACCTCACGCTGACTGCAGCCAGTGACGCTTGACTTTGGTGACCTGCTGGAAACCGTGTCTTAACGATCAGTCCACAGCGGGACTATTTTTTTTTAATCATCTTAAAATTGTATTATTTTTCTTCATCTCTTTCATTAATCCTTCATATTTTCCATGTTTTCTCTATATTTTTAACCTTTATATATATATATATATATATATATATATATATATATATATATATATATATATATATATATATATATATATATATATATATATATATATATATATATATATATATATATATATATATATATATATATATATATATATATATATGCATATACTTAGAAATCATATTTCAAATATTCACGTCTTTAAAAGTTTTAGAAGAATTCAAATTTGTCATATTAACATATTTCTTCCCATTTTATGACCAATATATCTTCTTTCCCCCAGGATAACTTTCAAGAAGTTGTAAGCTAAGTGTTTGGTAAATGTTAAGTCTCAGTGTTAGAATGGATGGCTCCTTTGGAGGAATTCTTCAATGTAAGGTTGAGAACAGGGAGGGAAAAATTTTCTATAATGTTTTATTTTCTTTCGATTTTTTTTTCTTTATCGTTTATTTTTCTTCTTTTTGATTCGATGAGGCAGTGCACATGCTATTGTTGACCTAGATGTTACACTAGGGATGATTCCGCCCCAGGACACGTGATACGTTTTTCTTTCAGATTATTCGGTCAAAATATCTATTTCGAAAATAAATTTTGTGTGGTCGGATAGACTTTGTTTTCTCAATCCACTCTTGACTGAAAGCTTGAAAAATATTTTGATAAAGAGGAGCTGTAACTGCACACTATGAATCATGCTCTGATATTTCATTTTTTTTGTATATTATTATGGAAATATGGTATAAATCAAAATTGAGGGCCTCAAAGATGAGAGTATTAAACTTCGTTTATAAATTTTAAGTGATTTGAAAGTTTCATTCGACGATAGACTAAAAGATAAAAATCTGAAAATTTAAAGATGGAATGTTATTTTACTGAAAATAAGAATGTATTGCTTGCGAATGATAGGAAAGATTTTTCTTTAGATTTATTTTCCTTTTTTTAGCATTTTAATCCATACTTTTGCTGGTAGTAAAAATAAAAGTAATTAACCTTATTCCCTCAGCCCAATTACATTATAATATTTTTATTTTCAAATACAGTTTATTTTAAAAATATTTTTTTTTAAATTCCTTTAATAATAACTTCCTTATAAAGCATTTGTTTAAATAAATACTATAAATGAGACAGTTATTTAAAGCATTTAGTCAAATAGTTGCAATTACAGAATTTAAAAAAATAATTTCTAGTATTAGTTCTCCAGAATTATTCAAAGCGACATTCTAGTTTCACAAACTAGCCGAAAAAATTTCAGAAATTGATATATAATCAAATATTTAGTTAATTTATGAAGAGAATCCAAAAAAAAATTAATTAAAAATCAAACAAAAATTTCATTTATAGTATATCAGATCATGATATCATTAAAACAGTTTCTAATTATCATATTTCATGCTGTTTTTATAGCGAGGGAATTTTTTTCTTCAAAAAACAGTAGATTTTTCCGCTACGATATACTGTGTTCAAATCACACTTAAAATTGCGTTCCAATATTTGAACTTAGTAAGGTGTCATCAAAGAATACTCAAAGCATAGTTAATGTAATTTAAAAATAAAGAATTATGTTATTTTGATGTTTCATTATAAAAGTTTTTCAATAATTAAAGTTGTTAAAAATTTTTCTCAAAAGAATTTTATGGGAAAAGATATATGTTCTAGCTTTAGACATTTTATTCTTAGACTGTCTGGAATAAATTCATCGAAGTTGAAAACGTTTTAAATGGCTTTTGCAATGTTTTATCCTTATAAATTGTAACTATTCCGCCAATTTTCTTCATTGCCAGCATATTTTTAAATCGAAAGCCAAGAATGGGAGGAAATCCCTTAAAGGAATACCTTGTCAAAATTTTGTAGCGATTTGTAACCAAATTAGAAAATTCATTGGAGTAAACTATTCAAACATCGACAATTGGCTAGCTTCCGGTTTTAAACAAGAGGGATGAAGAGTCAGCAAACAAGGTTAATAGAAAAAAAAGAAAACGAATAGATCACTCTTATAACTTTTGGATTAATGGTTGGATTTTCATACTGTGAAGTGCTTTTGCCATATTTCAAAGACATCGCTAAAAATATGTAACCAAGTTAAGGATAATGCGAAATGTTCTGATTTCAACTAAACAAGCAAATCAAATATAGTTTACAAATCAGACAAGATTTAATGTGGTACTTGACTTCGGTGTTCTATTGGTAAACGTATTTCTGCGATCAGTTCACTGCGGGATGTTTAGAAGGTAAAGTTAAGTACAAATTGCAATAGGATATACTAAAATTAAAATTATTAATATTAAAAAGAGATTTTATACAATGTCTCGAACCGCCTTGTTTATCTAGAATATTGGAGCTGGAAAATAACCTCTCACCTCAAAGAGCGACCTTACTCACTAACTGAGAAACTGTTAACTAATGAACTAAGTAACTGATAGTAACTCATTAAATAGGAAACTAGACTCAACTTCCCAAGATTGTAATTAATCTGCACTATATATCAGCAAGAGATGCGTATGCTTGGAATATCCTCCATTCATATATAAGGTCTTCACGAGCTGAAGAAATGTTAACTAATGAACTATGTAACTGATAGTAATTCATGAAATAGGAAGCTAGACTCAGTTTCCCAGGATTGTAATCAGTCTGCATTATATATCATGAGGAATTGCGTTTGCTTGGAATATCCTCCATGGATATGCAAGATTCTCACGAGGATGAAGAAATGTTAATTAATGAGCTAGGTAACTGATATAGCAATTCACGAAATAGGAAACTAGACTCAGTTTCCCAGGATTGTATTCAGTCTGCATTATATATCACAAGGAGTTTCGTACGGTTGGAATATCTTTAACGGTTATGTAAGATCCTCAAGAACAGAAGAACTGTTAACTAATGAACTAGGTAAGTAACTCATGAAATAGGAAACTGGACTCAGTTTCCCAGGAATTTAGTCAGTCTACATTTTATATCATACGGAGTTGCATATGCTTGGGATATTCTCTACTGATACATAAGGAGAGCACGAAGTGTGCAATTTGATCTTCTGGCCGTTTTTTGTTTTGTAATTTTTTCTCGCTGCATTAACTTCATTGAATTAAATGTATTCATATTGTTAAAGGATATTAAATTTCAGTTTAGTTATGCTTACAATTATAAAAGTTAAACCAATTTGTTTAAATCTACCACAGACTTCTTCTCTAGATTCCTTTGAATTAGAGTTTTTTAGTTTGAGCCTGTTTGAAGCCTGCTATATATGTACTCTGTATCGAAATCATTTAAAAATGGTCTGGAGTCACATACAAACGTTGGAAGTAGAAAAACTAATTCATGCAGAAAGTTAAAAAAAATCCGTAATCTGTTACATTTATAAAAGAAATTTCATAATTAAAAATCACCACTGTTTAAAATAATGTCTTAAACCTTCTACTTACTATTCATTTTAAAATGATTTTTAATAACATTTGCAAAACAAACTTACAATTACTTTTGTTTAAAGGGGTATTATAGTTTATTTTGTAAACTGATTGTCAAAATCCATTTTTCTATAAATCGTAACGATAGTTTCAATGCAGCAAATGTTCTTGAATCTTCTAAAGTACCACAATAAATCGGAAATAATAAAGAAAAGGAACATAGTTTTAAAAAAAAATCAACGCATTACTGAGTTTCCCAGACTTTGACAAGAGATTATGATGAAAAAGTATAAAATATATATATAGCATTATTCGGAGCATTAACGGCCTTCATACTTACAAGAAATATCGATATGTCCAAAAAAACTGAAAAAAAGTAGATCTTTCATCGCAAACAAGAAGAAACTATGTCAGAAAACAAAACCTTAATGGTGCAGTGAGTCCAAATAGAACCACAGACCAAATAAAGATGAAAAAACGACCAATTAGTGGCAGGAGAAATGTTCTTACTCTTTTGTCTGAACCAATATAGAAGAACTTATAGGAACAGATATTAGAATGACCTCGAAATATTTTTCCATTTATTGGGTAAAACTAGAGTAATCTAAAATGATATTGGAAAACTGTGTAATAAGTAAATACATGGAAGAGTGTTTATTTTGATGTCTTAAAAATGTAATTACGTTTCTCAGTACTAAACATTTACTTTTATCTTTGAATGAACATTTTGGTTACTTATGGCTTAAAAATATGATCTGAATAGCCGTAAAATAATGTATCAGTCAATTGTAAAGTAGACGAATTTATAAAATCAATTTCTTACGTTCCAACTGCAAAACTGCAAATTTTGTGTACAGTTGAGATTTATTTTTATTACTTCACGTCTTTTCGCTAATAGTGCTATATATTTAACTGGGCTAAAATTCTGTAAATAAAGGGTCATCGTTATATCGGGGACATGTTCCCATGAAAACTAAAATTTAAATGCATACGAATTTAATTATTATTTCGGAAAAATAATTAAGTACAATTTGAATATATTTTATTTAGTGATGAGGAATAATTAACATTATTTTAATGTAAAAATTTTGACAATGTTGTTTGTTTACCCATTTTTTGTCTTAAAGTAAACAGTGAATTTTCTAACTATTCCGAAACATCAATTTTTCTCTCTTGTTCGTCATGTCTTTGGAAGAAAGTTTTCAAAGATTTTGGGAAGAAAATTTCAAACTTGTTGGAAAATTTTAAGTCTTAGAAGAACATTTTCAGGGATAATTCTTCATTAAATGATGTTAGTGTATGTGAAGATTCACAGTCCTCATCATTACTGGATTCCATAATTTCAACAATTGATATTGCGTCTGAGTCACAAGTTTTCGGCATTTTATTCAGAAATACTATCATTATTCAACTGCTTCGGGACTGATGTAAAGTAGCCTTTTTCTGAAACAACGATAATGTCTTTTGAAACTTTTTTTTTCCAAGCTGAGAAATTTATGGTCTCTTACAAGGTTGTTTCCATTTGTTTATTTATTTCTTAATTTTTATGCCTGAAGTTGTGCAGGACACCAACTTAGCCAAAGCATTTCCACAAACTGTTTAATGCACACGGTTAGAATTTTCATTATAAAATTACGGTGAAATAACAGGCATTAGTCTGTCCACCCAATTAACTGTAAAGTTTACGGTAAATAATTTTTTTTTTACCTTTACGGTTTTGAAATCGTTTTCAATTAGTCTGGTAAAAAAAACCGCAAATACAATACTAAATGGTTCTATTAGTATATATACATATATATATATATACAGTGGAACCTGTCTAAATTGACCACCCTCGGGACCAAGTCAAATGGTCACTATATAGAGGTGGTCACTTTATGAAGAGTCTTTAAAAAGGACTCTTTAAATAAAACTTGCAGAAAATGGTCACTTTACTCAGATTCTCACTTTACCCAGGTGGTCACTTTTACAGGTTGCACTGTATATATATATATATATATATATATATATATATATATATATATATATATATATATATATATATATATATATATATATATATATATATATATATATATATATATATATATATATATATATAAAATTAAGTTGATATTATTAATATCATGATTAAATTCATAAAATATTATTAATATCATAAAATAAAATTAAGTTGAAAACACGAAATTTATTCTGAATGATTTTGAATAAAAGTAAGATGAAAAATAAAAATAAGAGTAACTAATTAAAAAATAAATAAAAAATAAATAAACGAACAAATTAACAATGAAATGATGTAATTTTTTACAAAGATGTATTACTGGAGAGTTTTATATTATTTTTCCCAGCACAAGATGAACATTATTTTTGTCATTAAAATAATGTTTTGATACATTAAGCTACGAGCAAACAATAATTAAATTTAATATCCTACTTACAACTAATACATTAAAAAACTGCTGCAAACATTTTATTTGTTTAACGAAAATAGATGAAAACAATTCATTAATAGCACATCCAAGTACATTATTTAAAAGTAAACAGGTTTTATTTGTTCATGAAATTACAGTACTATCATATCTTTTAAATTATCGTACAATGCACAAGATGTTTTCAACTACCCTTTTCAAAAGAAGACAACTGGGTTTGAATGCATTTTAAATCGCATCCGTTCTATAGTGAAGAAAATCAAGTGATAAGAAAATAATGGCTTATGTGTTGGTTTCATAAAATAAAAACCTTTATTATTGTATACATTTTTTATCAGAATGAATTTTTTTATGCATAGATAAAAAAGCAAGTAAAAAAGTTTTCTTCTAGTCTTCCCTTCTTTTTATGTTGCATTATTTTCTCATTATGTAAATTGATGAGTAAATACCCGGTATTATGTTAGTTTACGTATATTTATTTGACTTTTTCGGGCTAAAACTTACATTTTTGGATGTGGTTTAAGGGGAAGATGATTAAGCAGCGAAACATAAATTTAAATTTAAATTTTATTTTGAGCTGGCTTTAAAATTTTATTTTATATTTTTTTAACGTTGTATCAAAACATATGTATTTTAGATTTTCTACTATAACGTGCACACAATTTATCTTTCCATGTTTAATACATACAAATAAATTAAAATGCGTAATTCTATTTATGTAATTCTAAGCGCAATTCTACAGATTTTAAATGTATAATTAATTCTATTAATGAGACTTACTGCGATTTTATTAATTATTCTTAATAGAAATACACATTTTAAAAGTATCGCAGAAGCTTTTTTATTTTTAATCAAGTTAAATTTATTATTAAGTAAAATAAATCAGTAATTGCAAATATTAAGTCAAATAAATTAAGTTAAATAAATTAGTGGTATATTTTCTTGAAAATGCTTATTTAAAACTACATACAATGCATAAAAGGTAAGTATTACTGTAAAACAACTTTCAGATGCCTCAAACAATTTCGTAGTAAAACATTACAGGCTACAGTCATAGTTACTTTCAGACAGTATATAGTTACTTACAGTTACAGTTATTTCTGACTGGTTACTACCAGACAGCAGTAACTAGAATTACGCCTTTATAAATTAAGGCCTATGTTAGATTATGTTATATGTGTATTTTAGGTTTGGTTAAGCGTATATATTGCTTTTAAATTAGAGAACTGCATTTTTTCTGAAATTTTTTTTCTGGAAACGAATGTCTCGATCATTCGAAAAAAAAGAAGACTGAATGTCTGGTTACTACCAGAAAAGAAGTCTGGTTACTACCAGACACAGCAGTAACTAGAATTACGCCTTTATAAATTAAGGCGTATGTTAGATTAAGTTAAATGCGCTATTTTAGGTTTGGTTAAGCATTTTTATTGCTTTTAAATTATAGCACTGCATTGTTTCTAAAATGTTTTTTCTGGAAACGAATGTCTCGATTATCCAAAAAAAAAAGAACTAAATGTTCCAGCAATGGGACATTTAAGTTTAAATGGTTAAATCTGTTTTCTCAGCATCAATGTTTACTATTTTTCTTTGTATACAAACTAAGCAGAAATCACGTAACAAATAATGTTTTATAACTAAAACTCTTAGCAAGAAAATCATCACATAAACGTCTAATACAAAATTAAGGTACTTCAGTTGAGTGGCTTAAAACATTAGGGTTATTTATTCCTTCCATAAGAGGTTCCATGAATCTTTATAGATAGCTGAACTGGCAGAGTATTCGGGCTATTCCAGATTTAATTCGCATTGTTGCGATCTCAGTAGTACTAGTCTTAGAACTCCTGTAGTCGATGCTATAAATGAGCTTTATTTATTCACGATAAAAACGATCATAAGATATGGGGTTAGCGATCGTAAGATTCAAAAAAAGAAAAACTAAAATATATCACTCTCTCTTTACTTTCTGAGACATTTTAATTGGCTTATAAAAATAAAATCTTTTGAATTTCAAAGTTAAATAAAGATATTTATAAATAAATTTAACTGGGTACGAATAGTTTCCTCAAAATAAGGTTTAAATTAAATGAATAAGATTCCCAATATATGAACTTTTCTAACAAAATAAATTTATCCAAATGATTTATTTTCCACTAATTTTAACTTTCCTGCATAAACGGGAAGAGTATATTGGAAAATTGTATATAGTTAGTTTTTTTTAACAGTTTTATGTAACTTAAAAATAAGAAGTAAAATCAATTGCATTTCCCAGCAAATGAAAGATGTAATATATTTATCGTAGAAGATATATAACTTCCATGTGATATTTTTAGCATAATTTTAGCATACTTATTATATTTTTCTTTACAATTTCATATTTGTATTTTTTCCTTTTTGAAATTTAACCTTATCTCACAATAGTTCTTTCATGCATAATTCAAACTGAAAATGTAAGTTAAAAAAATATAATGTAGTTAATATTAAAAAACAATAATTAAGCAATTTTCATTAAAACTATTTATTACAAAATGCACACTTTCAATCTTTATTTTACATTTTGTATTGCAGGCTAAAAACTTTGCTAATTTTTTTCAATAAATATTGTTCGACGCAATTATTAAAAATTGTGTCTAGCTACATCTTAATATTTCGCTTAACATAAATAATAAAAATAATTGCACTTCCAGCAAAGGAAAGACATAAAATATTTAACACGGAATATACATGAATTTTATGAGATATTTTTTCAGCATAACATTAATAAAATTGTTATAATTTCTTATAATTCCTTATACTTATTTTTTTCCTCTATGTAGCTTATCCTTATTTCTCAATAATTCATTCATGCATTCTACCTGAAAATATAAATTCAAAAATATATCCAATTTCTAAAGCAATTCTAATGTAGTCAATGATAAAAAACTGTGGTTAAACTTATTTAATCGAAATTATTTTTACATAGTATACACTTTGAAAATTAATTTTACACTTTGTATGGTGTAGGCTAAGAATGTGGCTAGACGATCCTTTTAATAATTTTATGTAACTTAAGAAATAAAAACAATTGCATTTCTTAGCAAAGGAAAGGTATAAAATATTTTTCGTAGAATATATACAACTTTGATCTGATACTTTTAGCATAATTTTATCAAAGTTATTGTAATTGTATATTCTTTTTCTTTACTTTTTGTAGTTTATCCTTATCTCACAATAACTCTTTCATACATAATACTAGCAATATATGTAAATTAATGAAATATCCAATTTCAAAAGTAAATCCAATGTAAGTATATCGTAAAAAAACTATGTTCAAAATATTTTTTTAAAAAATAATTTTATCACTTACATATGTGCACTTTAAGAATTTATTTTAATCTTTTTGTCATACAGGCTAAAAATGAGGCTAGACACAATTTCACATAAATGTGGCTATCAACATTTTTTAATAATTTTATGTAACGTAGAAAAATAAGAAATAAAAATAGTTGCATTTCCCTGCAAAGATATTAAATATTTATCGTAGAATATCTATAACTTTAATATGATAAATTTTTAGCATGATTTTAACAAAGTTAATGCAATTTCTTATGATTTAATATTCTTTTTTTCTTCCTTTTCATAGCTTAGCTTTATCTCACAATAATTCTTTCATACATAATGCTAACTAAAATGTAAATTAAAAAATATCCTATTTCAAAAGCAAATCTAATGTAGTCAATGGTAAAAAAACTATGCTTAAACTAATTTCATTAAAACTATTTTTTTACAAAATATACACTTTTAAAATTAATTTTACGCTTTGTAAAAAAATAAAACACTATCACCATAAGAAGCACGAAACCATAAATTACAAATCGCATTAAAGTTATTCGCATACTTTTCTTAAAAAAATGCTTCAACAGTCTTAAGATGAAAAAGTCAAAGCTTGAATAACTGTTAAACTCCAGTAATGAATAATGAAGAGAAATAGCTTTTTTCAGCACTGAAAGATATTAAATGAATAAGCTAAAAAAAGGATAAAAGAATTATTTTCTGCACATTCAAGATAGAATAAACTCTCATTGATAAAAGAATTTAACTTAGTTGAGGAACATAAAGTCATTTATTATGCGGTACAGATTCAAATGTGAAATTATTTTACTTACTCTTTAAAGAAGTTTTTGTGTGAGGTTTTCATCCAGTGCATTTAATTATGTTACCAGGAGTTGGGTTGAAATGAGACCTTTTGTAAAGAAAGTATAAAAAATATGAATGAAAAAAGATTTACGTAATATTAAAAATATGTTTGCATTTCACGTAATACTAGTCTACGCAATAATAGTCTTATAATCATTATTTCTTTTATTAATAATTAAATTATTCATTTTAATCAGTTTTACACGAAAAAAATCGAAATTTTTGCAGAATTATAAGATATTATATTTTATCATACTTCAACAGTCTATTGAAAAAGAAGGAACTTGTCAGATGCAAAATGCTTGAAAGATATATACATATATATATATATATATATATATATATATATATATATATATATATATATATATATATATATATATATATATATATATATACATATATATATATATATATACATATATTTCTGAAAGTTTAAGTATTTTTGGGAGCTAATCACACTGTTGTATTGATATATTTATCTATTACAAAAAAATTCATGCGCATCCTTTTAGAGGATATAATCGTACAAACTGATGACAAGATTATATCATTTCATCATTTTATTTCCTGACTTTTTATTTTTTTTTTAAATAATTTTTTTAAATATTTAAAAAAAAAATTATTTTAGGAATTTTTCTTCTTCTCCTTTCATTAATCTTTATCATATTTTTCATCCATGTTTTCTCTATATTTTCAACTTATTTTTATTAGTTCTATATACTCGCAGCTCATGGTTAATTTTCCTCGTTATTCTCTCTCTCCTTCTTTTTATCTTTTTTGTGCTATATCTATCTAAAATCCGTACTGGTAGAATCCGGTGAGCGTGGTGACCAGTAAACTGCTTCACCACTCCCTATCCATCTGAAACCAAATATCTTATTCAAATATTGACGAAAAAATGTGCCGCAATAGGAAGGTACCCATCATTTTAAAAAACCCTTTTGGCATGTAACATGTTGTGGCTCGAGATCAAGTAATCTTGGTATCAGCTTTTGCAAAATAATGAGACAATTTGCAGATGTAAGAGGTGATGGCAGCAATTAAGGCCGACTAAGAGGTTGCTGACCTCACTACACTCACCGGAAAGCATTGCTGCGCAGCATATGATGTCACGCCATGAGGATTCTTTTCAGCCCACAAATGCTCATTGTGGTTTTTGAACACACCATACCTCATCCGCAAATACAGAACGTACACACACCTTAAGATCTATGGGGAGCAGTGACGGTACTCATTGAAGACAGTTTTGGTGGAAGAGTTCATGTATCTAAACATGATGAACCGAAATCCTCCTACATTACTCGGATTCCTTCGAAAAGCATCCAACACCTTGTGTTCGATATTGAGAGTTCGAGTCACTCGTGATCCGCCCTCACTGTGCCTATTTTTTTGTAATCATCCAAATTTACACACATTATCGGGCAAATTAATAAATATCCGATGGTCCGGTTCAGCTCTCTGTGGATACCTGCTGACCATGCATTTCCTCTGCCAGTTCGTTAATGAAGTGCATAACTGCCAACTTGGTGTTTGTAAAATGTTGCGTATTCCTCTGAGAGCGCCATGAGAACGCAAATGACTCAGGCAATGCTAGTCTGTTTCCTTCAATGCTGATGTGAACAGCCACCTACAGCGAACGAAGATGTTTTCAACCATGGGTTGCTATGCAAATCTGAAGAACCCTTGTGATGCCACCTAGCTTTAAATCTTAAGCATTGTGCATAGTCAAAGCACAGTGCTTAAGTAAAGTTTAAGGTAATATCTAGTTCGTATTGACAACTCTGTCCTACCACTTATTTTTTGCATGGGTGTTTTTATTGTACAGTATTCTTTTCTGGTTCTGGGCACAATTGGTTCAACATTTAGTTTTATTTAATAAAAAATTATAAAAATACGTTAAGGCATTTACTCACATTAAACTTTCCCATCTCAGTATGTTGTAAAATGATGAATTTAGTAAATAATTTATATTAAAATATAAATTATTTACTAAATACAAAGAATGCTATAAAAAAAGCGCTATTTGCCATGAATGCTCGACAGATGAAAAAAATTTAAAATTTAATTGAATAATAAAATGACAACATTTCTCGAAATCATGCGAAATAAAAATTCGAGTATTTTAATAGATCTTCATAAAAATATCGTAAAATTTTTTCCATAGAAACAATAGGACATGCAATTCTTAAAAAGGACATAACTGAGAATTTTTACTGTCCAGTCATAAAAACATGATAAGTACTAAAGTTGTAAATTTTTTCATTTATAAAGGCTCAATAGCTTTCATTATGAAATTGTTCTTGAAATTGTTTCGAAGTCTAACTTGCTTTTCAGGCTTCTTTTCTTGTGTTTAAGAAAGTAACTGTAAACTTTCAATGCTATATCGTTTAGAAAAATCATATATTTTTTTATAGAACTTATGGAATGAAGTCACCAAAACAACACGGATAAGTGCTAAAACTCTAAGTAAATATTTTCTATTTTCAGTCTTTATAGACTAATTTAACGTATTTAACTTTTATGAAATTTGCACTTCATACACATTTTACTTATGGAGTTCTCTGTTAGCAGATAAACTTATAAATCCTTATTAGAAAAATATTTAACCTTTCAATTCCATGAATCTACGGTTTTATATTCTTACTAACAATGCTTATGAAATAACTGTGTAATCAATTGGTTTTGTATTGACGAAACTTAAAACAAAACCATAGTACTTGGCAAAAATAATTTGTAAATATGTATGAATGCTTGAAATATAATAATAAAAAAAATGTAAAGACTCGAAATATTTTTATGCATAATCATCTAAATGCCACTAGCAAAAAAATTACTCATTATAGTATTTTTTTGATTTAATAAACGTCATTAACTTTTAACGAAAATGTATAAAAAAAACTTGATACTTTATCGTATGCATCTAAAAAACGAGGCAACAAATCGTATTCGTAAAAAACCAAACATCCAACTTATTTTTCCATCTATGCATTTAAATATAATGAGAAATTAAAATAATCATCATTATAGTCAATCATGTTTTTTAAGAACAAATAAAAATGAATATTTTGCTTTTGTTTTTTTGCTCACCGTAAAGTTTATGAACATGATCAGACATGAAACTCTGACACACACAAAAAAAAAATAAGAGTCTCAACCTTGTTATTGCATTAGCAAATTATATTGTTTTTAAAATATTGTTTTAAAACAGAATAAATTGTTTTCAATGTCCTTAAATTGCTTAAGGAAATATCCCATTTCAATCTATCTATTCATCCCATTTCAATCTTCAATCCATCTAAGGATTGCAAATATGGGTTAGTTCGTTCACCAAGAGTTGGCACTTGGCTCCGCCCTTGTCACGTGGTATGCGACGATACTATTTCGCAATTTTTGGCCTGATCAAGATTGCTATTTGGCGATTGTATGAAGAAAAATATTTATTTCGCAAACTTTGCATGCACTTTTTTAACATTAAATATTTTATAAATTTGATGATATTTCGCACCATTTTGTATGATTTTTTTCCCTTTTGGAGAATAGTTGGTCCTTTTTGAGACATTTTGCAGGGAAAACAGCAGTTTTTGAATTTAAAATATATTTAATTAGCTACAAAGCCGAAAGGTATAATAGCAGATGATAAAGTGAAGTGACTGAAAAATAATTCACTGCTTGTGTTGGCGCGCATTAAGGGTTACACTTTCAAGAGCGGAGGTGTTTCTCTACTTACTCCCTCGCTGTAATAAACTCTGCGTCCGAGGAGGCGGAGCCAAGTGCCAACTCCTGGTGAATGATTTACACCTTACCTGAATGTAAACTTCCTTCCCTTCAAAAATATACAAATATGAAATAACAGTTTTAAGCATATAAAGAGAGCTTCAAATATATGTACCCATTTTTAATACTTGCCAAACGTAAATGTAAGGAAGCGAAAATGATTTAAAGTAAAAAACATAAAGTTTCAAACCAAAACTGGGAAAACAAAGGTGAGAAATAAAAATAGAATAGCCGCAGAACCGAGAGAAAAAAAATATGAAAAAACAGGTAGACAGGTGCTTTATTTACGTCGCTCTAGAGCTGCGAAATGGGCTATTGGCGATTGCAAAAGCAGATCAAGAAGAAATCCCAGTGGCTGGCAGTTAAAACAGGGTAAAATGTATTTCCAGGAGTTACGGAGAGGTCGGGTGGAACTAATGCTGTTAACAAGGGAATCAGAATTCAAATGAATATGACAATATTCCACGTCCTCACGATTTAGCTGGAGTTGAAATAATTTCAGCATTGTCGAAATTTATTTTATGCCCAAGATTCCAACAATGTGAAGCAAGATTGCACGAATTCTAGACATCGAGATAACGAACTATCGTGCTCCTTAAGTCATTCAAAGTGCGTTTAGTTTGCTCGATGTAGCCAAGGTCTCATTGACAAAAAATGTGGTGAATGTCCCAGTTATTATCAAAGTTAATAGGATCTTTAAGAGACTTTAATTTGATTTTTTTCTCTCTCGAATTCTTTAGATTTTCTAGTTTTTGCTTCACACCTTTAATTTTCTATTTTTCGTTGGCTAATTTTCTTTTTTTTAACATTCAAGTTCGGCAAGTCTTGAAAATGGGAGCCTATTTTTGAGGCACTTGAAACATGTTGACTACTATTTTCCTCTTTACATAATTTTGAAGTGAATGTAGTTTTCAATCAGGTAATATATTACCTCTTCAGTTTCTTGCGATTATTTATTTCATGGGCTACAAGTTTTGTTCTGATAAATTTTATCATCATTTTTCAAAGGGATTACATAATTTAAAATGATGGCATATTTCAAAGATGACAAAATAGCATTACTTAAATCTACTCTCATTTCATTTCCTATTCAACTAAGATCTTCAAAATTTATTGTCATGACAAAATCAATCAAGCTGAATTCTCGAACATAGCTGTCAACGTTTGCGATTTTTGCTAAACATGTTACATGGTTGTAGTTTAAAACGAGGTAGAAGAATTTAAGTTATTAACACTTCTTTCTAAATTGTGTCTTGCTTTTACGGAAAAAAAACGTAATTTTAAGGTTTTTTATATTTGTTTTCAAATTCTTTATGTTGTGTTGGTTAAAATAATTTTAATCAAATTTTTCAAACCCAGCGTAATGTATTAAAGCATAAAATTGGCTACAACTGGGGTATACCATTTGTAAAAATTGTGTTAGCTGGCAGCTATGTTTTAATTTAACTTTACAGCACTGAGTGATTTTGCTATGTCACTAAATTTTGATGATCTTAGTGGAAAATGATAAAAATGCTAGATAAGAGCGCAGGCGAGTAGTTATCTTTAAAATATACACGAAAATAAGGTGACTTCTTGAAATATCTGTTTCTGTTGTTACTTAATACTTGCTTGATTAAGATCTTAATATAAATAAATAATAAAATATTTATAAATATCATTCTACCAAATAGCTCATTTTTAGTTTAATAGTGTGACTAGGTCTTCAAAAATAGTTTTTTTTTAACTAATCTAATTATATCTAGGAAAAAAACAAACATTTTAGCAGAAAGATTTACTGGGAAAATTAAAGTCAGGTCAGTAGAGAATTTTAAAACGTCTTAGGCCTTTTTCGTTCACACTGATTATAGACACATTTTGTAAAAAGAAGAAGAAAAAAGTTTTTTCGAAATACGTATGAAGTAAAACGATCCAATATTTCAAACACTCTTTGAATCAAACTATGAGGACCATATTTTCCAGATTGCAGCTACTCCCCTTCCATTTATAGATTAAAATTTCAAATTTGTTAAAAAAATGATTTCTTGTGAAAATACGTTTTTGAGTATGATTTCGTTACTTCTGCTATACCATGCGCACATACTAATTGGTTTATTTAAGTTTAATTACACGGACCATTAGCAAATTAATGCTTGTCTTTTTTATTACAACAATCGAAAAAAGTACAATAAAAAAGAGTGGTTTTTCATTAATATTTCTCTTAAGCGAGGAATTTTTTACGCTAGCCCAGGGTTCCCAGGGTTCTAACAACCCTTAGAAAATTTAAAAGTCTCATTAATAATATTATTTTTTAAAAAATGAATTTCTTTTTAATAGTTTTCACCTTAAATTTCAAAAGTTCCCTACAGCCGATTTCGTGACCAGATACATTTATGTGGAATTTTTAAGAATAGTGGTGAATTCGAATTATTGAAAACTGGATAAACCATGTATGTCTGTTTTTTTTCCTTCTTTTCATACTGAAAAATCTGTAAATTGAATTAAAATTAAAATTGTAGATCCCAAAATGTCACCGGGGATTGAATTGTTTCGTTTCTCCTAGAAAAAACTGAGAATTAATAATTTTTCCCCCAATTTTTATGTTTTCGGAAAAACTGGTAAATTTCCTTGACGAAAAAAAGAGACTGCAATGGGTTGAGATTGATTCCTAGTATGTGGAATTAGATTAGAAGTTACTTAATGTGTTCTGCATATTTTTCTTTTTTTTGTATTCCAAACTACGAAAAAGAAACGTGTGGTCAAAACTATTTGAATATTGTAAAGATTATCTGTTTCTAGTTTAATGGGAAAAAAACTTGGTAAATTTTTCCTAACACTTTGATAAAATTAACAATAAAATATGGTTTCATAATATGTGGTAATTCTTTCATGATGTGTAAAAGCACAACATGAATTTTAAATTTACTTTTCATTTTTGCATTTTTTACTAAATGTGTAGAATTGATAACTATAATTTTGAATACCAGAATTTCATTTACACCATATTACCATATGAACGAAAAAATTTCCAAATGAATGATTAAATATCGAATATTTTGTTTTTATTAACCAAAATTATGTTGTTACAGTTTTTTTTTCATTTTTCTTACCTGAAATTTCCTTACTGTACAATACGGTAATTTTAAAAGAATTGTTTTTGTCCTTGCTCATTACAGATTTCTAATGAGTTCTAATAAGTTCTTAGAAAGAAATTTTAGAAGATCTAAGAAACATATTACTTTAATCTGTTGATACAGGTAATTGTGTATTACTCTTCACTTTCAACTGCACGTTTGAACAAAACAAAAATTCGATATCACACGTGGTAATTAATTTTACTATACAATACTATAACAATTACTCTCTTACATTGGTTTCAATATCATTACCATTTTATCTAAAATGCGGATAATAGAGTTAAGTTTTAATATCTAATCAACAGCAATTTTTTTAATTTACTTACGCAATTATCATTTCAAAAGAGGTTTTCATCCCAAAAAATTTTATTGTAACTATAAAGGTAAATAAAAATTTAAAATTTACTTTCCATGGAAAAATTTTTTTTTTCTAATTTATATCTTAGGAATTGTATTTAACACTCACCGTTAAGACCTTAAAAAATAACATTTTAGGTTTTGTTTATTTTTATAATTGCTTATAAATATCTAATTTTGTATGTAGAATTTTGCTTGCAGATATCGATTTAGAGAAAAGTAAGTATTTAATAGAGCAACTCATGATATAGAAATATTGCTTATAATTAGCCACCATCTGGAGATATTCCTTATCGTAAGACCTAGTATAGAGATACTGCTTACAGTAAGCCTCAATATAGAGACATTGCTTATTGTAAGTCCTGATATAGAGAGATTCCTAACAGTATGCCCCAACAGAGTAAGCCACGATTTATATTTTTTATAGTAAGCAACGATATAGAGATATTGCTTACAGTAATCCACTATATAGAGATACTGTTTGAAGTAAGTCACGATAAAGATATATTGCTTTTAGTAAGCCACGATATAAAGGTATTCCTTATAGTAAACAATGATATAGAGACATTACTTATTGTAAACCCCGATATAAAGATATTGCTTATAGTAAACCCTACAGAGTAAGCAACGATATAGTGACATTTATTATAGTAAACTACGATATAGAGATATTGCTTATAGTAAGCCACTATATGGAGATACTGCTCATTGTGAACCAAAATGAGATATTGCTTATAGTTAGCCACAGTTGAGTAAGTCATGATATAGAGATATTGCTTCTAGTAAGGCATAACAAGTACTATGCAACGATCTAGAAATATTCCTTATAGCAAGACTGTTATAGTGACTGTGATTACAAATTCTTAAAAAATTATTTTAATGCTCTTAGTTTAATTGAAAAATGTATGGTATTTAAATAAAGGAGTTAAATTACAAAGAAGAAGAAATATATACTCAAATTATAAAAACTTAAAGTCTCGGTATTTTCAAGCCACCAACTAATCAAAAAAGAGAATAATATTATTTACTTTTAAATAAAGAATGCACATGTTAATACCGCCTGATTGTGCGTTGAATTTTTCATTTCCTTTCTTCCTCAATTACAAATGATAACTAGAATGTATCAAATGCAAAAATAAACTCTTAAGCATGACAATTAATTTTATAAATCTTTGGGAGTAACTATTCTTCTCATTAACTAATTAGGATAAAGAAATCAATTTACCGAACAATTTTTTGCATCAAAAACAAACTAATCTTTTTTTTTCTTCCTTTTTACAAAAAATTGTGTACATATCACCATTTATTAAATTCTTTTCTTTTTATGGTAATTTAAGGAGTAATCATTACAAAAAAAAAAACTTTTTAACTTGCTGTTTTTAGATGTCACCAGAGATCGGGAATTGTTGCATGTAAAGAATGTTTAATTAGTTCGACAATGAGGAAACATTTTTTTTATTGATTTAAGCACTTGGAATATTTTTTTGGATTTTTTTCTTCATTTAAAGTTAATTTTCCGTCTAACATTCTTTACTTTAATTTCTTTAACAAAAAGTTTTGAAATCATTTACGATTAAATAAAATTAAAAAAATCATTGACTTTTTAATTACTTTCCACTTGCAAATATTTTGCATACCATCCAAACGAATATATATTTCTATTTATTGTTAGAAAGTCAATGATAATGTCACAAAATTGAATTGCGAAATAAAATATTTTTTTCTGAAACATGAGATAATCGATAAAATATTTTTTCTTTCAAATTAATCATTAACATACAAAAATAGTGAAATCATAAAAAAATTTTATTGTATAAACAATTAACAATTAATCTTGTTTCTAATTAAGATTTAAAGCTGCCATTATTTCCGAAACCTCAATGAAAGAAAACAATTTTTTTATGAATTAGTACTAAAAGCTTGTTTATGCCCGGCCATAAAAGTGGTCTATATAAAAAATAATCACATATATGAAAAAAGTAATAGTACTTACATAGTTTGCCACGGGCGACTAAAAATGAAAAAAGTGCTGCCTAAAGAAATTCGATATTTTATTAAAAGAGTTTAAAATTAGCAATTTTTATAGCATATTTTTCAGTTTACATTTGAAAGTGAATGCAAAGATACTTTATTTATGAATAATTTGAAATACATGACATAATGTAGTTACGATTGAATAATTAAATAGATAATGAATAAATAAAATTGTATTGGGTTTCTTCCACTTTTTACATTATCAGTCACCCGTGGGCTCTAGTATCTAATTGTATATAACAAGTGGATATGTCTTTCTGTTTCTTACTATTTGAATTGCTTTTTAAAAAAATGCCATGCTTAAAATTCAAATGCAAATATAAATTTTAGTACTATTAATATATTACAATAAACAAGACTCTATTTTTCTAAAAATAAACCCATAAAAGAAAATACTTCTTAAGTTTTTTGATACCGTCCTATTAAAGAAACACTACGAAAAATAGTTTAAACTTCTTAATATTCCTATTATTAATATATTACAGTAAACATGACCATATATATTTCTACAAAATAAATCCCAAAAGGAAAATACTTCTTTCTTCATTGATGCCGTCCTATTAAAAAAACGCTAGGAAAAATAGTTTAAATTTTGTGTGTCATGCTATTTCAGAAATCGCTTAACCCAGTTTTGAAAATAGTATTTTTCAATGAATAAAAAAATTTTTTTTTAAATCCACGAACTCAAAAATGGCTCCAATGAATATTTGAAATTGAAGAGAGTCGAATGTACTGAATTCGAAATTTCCCTATCTGCATCGAGCTGTAGGAATCTTAAATTTTATAAAATGTTTCAGAGATCACGAACAAATTAAAATTGGTTTATAACACACACGTCTTCTGTCTATTTACATCCAATATATATATATATATATATATATATATATATATATATATATATATATATATATATATATATATATATATATATATATATATATATATATATATATATATATATATATATATATATATATATATATATATATATATATATATATATATATATATATATATATATATATATATATGTATGTATATATATATATATATATAATATTCGAATTAATTATTTCGTGATTATACTTTAATTCAGGATATTGAAAAGCCAGCTTTTACCACTAGCTTTTCTTTTCTTTTATGAAGGGAGACATCTTTGTTCTGATGGAATCCGGGTATTTTTTGAAAAAAGAATACGTAATGCACAACAACATTTACAAATAAAAAAGTAAAACAAAATGCATAAATAAAATGCAAAAACTATCCAGTTAGACATAGTCCACATAGTTAAAATGCTATCGATTTAAGCATTTTCTCCACTTTTTCAGTGATAAAATTGTATATTTTAATATCAATAAAGTCACTTATATCCTTAATCATCGGGACAGGACTTTAAGTAGTTAATTCAATAAGTCCTTATTAACTATCCAGCCATAACGCAGTTATCATGTATACCCAAACCATTTAGATCCGAAATTAGTGATTAACGAATAAAACAGCATCATAATACAGCAAATCATAAGATGGAATTTCTATTTTAATCCTCAGAGTGATTAAAAAATCCTTAATAGTTATCTAGCTGTACAACCAGTTATACTGTATACCTAAGCCATTTTGACCTGAATGTAGGGAATAAGGATTAAAACAGCACGTTCAGAAAAAATTTTATCATAAGAGGAAATTTCCATTTATATACTGATATGTACTTCGTAAGAGTTTGTAGAAGCTGCCTAATAAGAGGTTTCATGCTTACTTTTTATTAAATGTGTTCTTTCTTAGCGTAAAAAAAGTATATATTATAGCATGTTTCATAAAACTCTATTATCCATCTTAGCGTGATTTAGTATTAACAGTCATGTTTTTCTTAAATGTAAGAGTATGGAACCGATACTGAAACCATGTATTACATATATATATATATATATATATATATATATATATATATATATATATATATGAAAGGATTTTTTTTTATATAATTATAATTGTGGGGAGGGGGGCCCGACGATGTCAACTTTCATCTGTCAAAAGTTAACCTAAGATAGAATCGAGTTAGCACGTCTTATATGCCTGTGAATTGGAATTGCAATATTGTAGTGGTCTGCCCACTACATTATTCTCCGACCAGAATTTTAATTGGGATAGAATTCGATAAATGAATATCACTAGTTCATTCATTGCTGTTTTGTGGATTACCGGGAGAACGTTATTATGTTCACCGGATTTTGAGCCCTGTTGATGAGATATATAAAATTCGAAGGATTTAGAGCTCAAGTCGTGAGAGCTGAATGAAGTTCACCGTTGTGCGCTTATGTGTTGCTATTAACAGTCGAGTTTGCACAAGCTTCAGTGAAGTGTGATCGAGACTGAGTAGCTGCAGTGTGAGGACAACAATGTCGCTGTCGCAGATAGCAAGTCAACTGTTCAATGAGTACCATCAATCTAAGTAGGCGTGTTCAAATAGGCGTGCTCAGACAAATCACGTTCGAAGATCACGAACGTGGCTGCTGACGATGTAAGCCTTCATCTATCAAAAAGTACCAAAAATAATTTAAGGTTCCTTAGATAATAAGCTTTTCAATAGACCGTAAATGGCTGTGGCTTTTCGCCATATGTGCTTCGCCAAAGCTTCTTCATACGTGGCTTTTCTCAATCGCGGCTTTTCCAAAATGTGGCTCTTCTCTATAGATGTTTTGCGTTATTTTCAGAATTAGAGTAAGGACACTGCCGAAATAGAGCCCCTGAATTAGACAGGCCGACTTATCATTTATTGTTGGAGCAACGAGCTAACATAAGCGCAGCGAATAAATATTTTCAAGTAGTAGTTTATTAATTTTAATTCTTGGTTTAATAAGTTCGATTTAGTAGATTTTAATCCACCACTATTTCTAAACAATGCGTAGGCTTGTATAATTCACCACTTTATGATACTTAGGACATGCTTTACATTTTTAAAAGCAAGCAAATATTGTCAACTATTTGGAAAATTTACTTTGTAGTTATTTACCGTTTTTTAAATTATTTGTTGTGTCCAGAGCAGTTGGCATCTCTGTAATAACATAACTACTAACATAACGTTAACTTGCGAACTTGTTTTCTCCAATTGATAGGTCAGCTCTGATAGTATAGGAGCCTTATGCCTATAGATAGACTGAACTTGAACTGATCGTCATCATTAATTGCAACAAACTCACAACAGTTAAAGATTTGCAAAAATGTATAATATCATGCTGCAACAGAACCTTCGAAAAATGAATTTAACAAGAATTTCTTTGTAATGGATAAAAAATATTTCAGCAAGATTGCAAACAAAAGTAATTATTTTGTATTGTGAATTATCTCAAATTTAAATCTGATCAATTAAATCGAGTAATTACAATTATTAAAACATTCCAAAAATTATTTATCTTGATATGTTCCCTAATTTTATATTAATCTCACATTGTAATTTCGAATAGTGTGCCTTAATAATGCACAGAATATTATCAAGCACATTATTACAGCTCTGTTATTCTTTGAAACGCAAATAAAGCCTTGAATTTGCAATGCAAAGAAAATTTATACTCATGTCTTCAAACATTTTAGCTCTAAGCCATTTCAGAAGCTGCAACAAATCGAAGTTGGGAAGAATTGAGAAAATTATTCGCATTCCTTTGTTAACTTACATAGTAGGCTGAATTCCCAACACTGATGCCTTTTAGAACTGGTTTGTTGATTCATTGTTGCTAATAAACTTGTGACATTTTAGCACCCTTTACAATTTATCCCTGCTGATATTCCGAAATTAGTTTTCGCTATACGCTAAATGGAATTTCGAAAATTCTTTTTGAACATTTGTAAAAGTAGCATGCAGCATTTGAAATGACTTAACAAAAGAATACGACTAAATATTTAATTCCTTTTAAAAATTCTTTTGCAAAATATTTTTTTAAACTCAATTGGAAATTCTTCTAAAATTAAGTATTGTAAGTTTTATTCTGATTAGAGTTGATTCATTAGAATTCTTTCAGCAAAAGGCATACTTAATAAATATGTGAAAATGGTATTCATTTTTGCTAAATTTTTGAATTTTAAACTTCTGGTTCAAGAACAAATTTCAGGTTCAGGAGTGAAAGTATATATTTTAAATAGGTTAGGTGACACCTTTTTGTTGCTTTTTTTTATCATTTTAGGGAAGATATTTTTTTGACCACAAAATCCAAATTTTGATTTTTTTACTATAGACTATTTAGAAATAATTCAAGAGTGTGAAACAGAGCGATTGATTCATTTTCATGAATCTATAAGTTTATGCCAAGCGCGCTTTATCTTCCACTAAATCTTACCTTATGGAACTGCAACTCTTCAAAAATTTGAAGTTGACGAGTGTAGTTTCTTGCGGAACAATTTTGTCCTACTTATTATTGAATTAATATTTGCTTAAAAGAATATTAGATGCTACTAAATGCCCTCAATTGAATACATTTATATATATATATATATATATATATATATATATATATATATATATATATATATATATATATATATATATACACAGAGAGAGAGAGAGGGGGGGGGAGGAACTGGGGTGAAACCGAGTACCTCGATGGTGGCATAGTTAGTTCTGATTTTTATTTCTAGAGAAAAAACTCTCTGAATTTAAATCTTCAAGTCTAAAAGAAGTACGGCGTAATGTTCTTGATTAATTCAAGGCCTCTGTGCAGATAAGCTTGTTCTACTATGTCTTCTCTCAAATGTTCTCTTGCTTTTAAGCTATACTTACTTATTGGTCATTACAGTTAGTAAAATTATTTTTAATCCAGCTTCTTATATGTATATTAAAGATTCATACTCTAGTAAATATTAAGGATTTTGCCTTATGGTAGTAGTGTTCCGTTCAGCCTCAATAAACTTCGATCGCAGGTTAAGATTGGGTACTACCCGTTCCGGTGCCCCCTTTCCCCCTCTCACACTTGAGTTTCATTCCATAAAAAACTGCGGGGGAGTAAGAAAACAGCTACAAGATGCTTGGCAAAGGTTTAATGTGCAAACCAAGTTTATTTTTGATACCTTTTTATTTAAGACAAAGTTAATTTTTGGTACTTTTCCTAGTCATAAAGAGCCTTAATTTCATATTTTGTAAAATTTTTGAAGAATCTTTTTGCAAAATTGAACTTTTGATTTAGATATAAAGAAAATGTCTACATACTATAAACACTAGAATTTTTGCAAGGAAATTTGTTTGGACGATAGCAGTTTCGGGTGAATAGCTTTGATAAATTCTTTAATTTTTATATTTTTGTTGTATTATTTTTAATTTTTAATTTAGTATTTTTGATTTTAGTATTTTTTGTATTATTTTAGAATTTTAGTTTTGTTTGATTTATTATATAGAATTATTTTAGTATTCTTGATTTTTTTTTCTTTTACATTAATATGAATTTAAAGATTTATTTCTTAAAATTGGATAAAAGAATGCAGATACATCAACAAGTTGATTATTCTAGCTTTTACGGATACTGTTAAAGTGAAGAATGTTTTATCTTGAGAAAATAAATTTATTCCAAACGAGTAATAACAATAATTAAGCTAATTTTGTATTAATTTAGATATAAAAATCATTAATGATGATGGATAAATAGGTTTATTTGATAAAGAAAAATTATGATTTTAATGTTTTTACAATTACTATTTTTAATTCTTATTTATATTTAAAACTTTCTGGATTTTTTTATAAGTAGTGTTAAAGAATTAAAATTGCATTTACAAATAAAGCAGAGATTAATAATGCTTTCAAAAGTTTGAATTTAACTTGGTAAATGTTAATTTCTCAATTCATATCTGCTATCTTAAATTATTGATTAAACTTGTCTTGGTGGATTATTCAAATTAGTTCAATATTTAAGACCAAGTAATCTGACCTATTTCATGAAAATGCTTTTTTTTCAATTTCTTATTTAAGTCTTTGCAATTTCCTTCAATCAAATTTGTTTAGTAGCTGGCGCATCTAATGATTGGTTGGTTCCACATAAATTTATTATTCTGAACTGGTGATGCAAATTTCTCGAGTTCTCCTTTCTGCTGGCAACGGTAGTATATAAATGATAATTTGACACGTTTTCTACTTCAATTTTAAATAAGCTTTGATATGTTTTTTTTTCTAGTGAATTAAATAAGATTTTTGCTTGCATACTTCTGGCAAATTTTGCTTAAAACTGTTTTGTATTACTTGAATTTAATGAATATTTTTTCATTCTCTTTTTTCCTATTGGCGCTTCAAGGCAGGAAGAGCACTTTTGTTTTAGGGAAACTATATTTACAGAAAAGCTACCATATGAATTAATACAGTGCTTTCCCCCCCCCCGAAAAAAATCCTCCATTTTGCATTCATGTTTCTTTGATTTCATTCTTTAATTTAGAGTTCAAATCTTAAAATTTTATAAATTAATCGAGTATTTTATCCTTAAATGTTAATATATATATATATACATTAGAAAGTTGACCTTCAGTAGGATAACATTTGAAAAAAAAGGGTAAATATGATTTTATACGTCATCAGGAAAATCCTGCAGATCAACTTGTAGTCAAGTCCTTAAGAAAAAAATCACAGTTCCAAGTTTGAAAACTTTCTTTTCAAAATATATAGACTTTTAATTTATTTTCAAAAACAATACTGAGTTTCATGACTAACAAGGCATAGTCGCAAACTTGCTTTTATTTGTGAAACTTATTTTCAGTGGTAGCACAATTTATGTTTATATATTTTATTCTGAATCAAGCTTTAAATATTTCTGTATTTCTGGATATTCCTCTCTTTCATTTATGAAATCTTTCATCAGCAAAATATATTTTGAAAGTTTTAGCTAAATTCCATCATATTCGCAGTACTGTAATACGAACTGCCCTAACATGGTTGAAATAAATTTTGAAACATAAGTATACATTTTCATGCTTAATATCTATTTTTGCTGGGTGTTTGATTTATGTGTGATAATAACGAAACAAACATCTTAACCTCTTTAGTCCGTGGGCCGAAGTCTCAAAAGTAGCTCTAAACTAATTTTCGTTCCGACATTTGAGGGGCAATTTTATTCTACCAAAATAGAACACAATCTTGGCTGAGAAACATAAATTCATAAAGTTCTCCAAAATCTGACTGGCTATTAATTGATAGTTATCAAAACAATGAGGAACTATTTTGTTTTCTCGAATTCAGTATTTTGCCCAAGAATATCTGAAGAGAAGCGTAATTTGACGTCACTTGGAAATGAATGGACCAATCAGAACAAAAGCAGTTGTCTGCATACTACGATAGCTTCCCGTTCGTTCACGCTTCTTTTGCGCTAAAACACTTAACAGTTTTTTATAAGTATCTACTTCAAAATTTTTATACAATTATAGTTACTTCAAGATCTCAAAATCTTTTTTTTCATTTTAAATCATGATTATTTGATAATTCACTATTAAAAGGTAAAACATAGACTATGGCAGTTATAGTTGTAATATGAAGGGTTATAATACTGTATCTGCGATTATTTTTCAGGTTTTTTTTATTTATTATTTTTGTAAAAATATTTATGCTTGAATTCTATAGAATATATAAATCTTTCCTCCACTCTGTGAAAATTTAAATTTGCATCAACTTTTTAAGAACTGCTACCCTACAGAAAATAATCTGATTTTCTTCAAAAATCTGGAGATATTTCTCCCTTATTTTTTAAAACGATACTTATTTTAGTAAGCTAAAAAACCATTTTATACAAATGAATATTTTGAAATTCAGTTTGACATAAAAATAAAAAATTTTATTTGTGTAAAATTTTCAATAAATTTGAATTGATTTTTTTTTTAAATTTGTTGCTTGGTACACTGTCTTTTACTGAAGCTTTAAAACTTTCTTTACTATATAAAAACCGGATATTTTACGCAATGAACTATCTTGATACATAATTTATTTGAACAATTTAACAAAGTTTGGTTTTTCATTATTTAAAATTTTAATGTTTTGGTTCAGCATTAATTTTGAAAATAATAATATTGATTTAGAGAAAATATATTTAGAATGTAGAATTTTAATTGAAAAAAAATGTTTTCAAGTGTTATTTCAAATAGTTCTTGCAAGTGTAGCAAAAGACAAATACAGAGTGTTCCAAAAAACCTTAGACAGGTATTGTTGAATATATTTTTATTTAGCAAGAGAATATAATACCAGACATTAATATATTTGGAAATTTCATTATGGTTTGATATTCAATAATTTATTTACATTTAAGTGTAGAGACATTCTTTAACTATTTTTCGAAATAGTGCCAGTTGGAAAATTGATTAAACACATTTTTTAAACCAATATCTGAAGTTAAATGTTTAAATCCTGTTTTGAATCTACACTATTGTTTTCAAATTCAATTCAAAAAAAAAATTCAATGATTAAATACAAAATTGTCAAATTTCTTGTTGCTGATCCTACAGAGAAAACATACATAAATTTCCTTAAATTTCATGATTTATTTTTAGTTTAGATTAGTTAACAGTCTTTTTATAGCTTAAGAGTAGTATTTATTTAAGAGGAGTATTTTTTATAGCTTTTTTGTAAGAGCAAAAAATAAAAATAAAAACATAAAAAGTTTTGTTTTCTTTTTTCCGAGTAAGCACATCTTAATAAAAAATTTTAAATTTATACGCCATTCAGAGTTCAAAAAGAAGTAATATTTAAGTAAAATTAAAATGCAAGCAATATAAGATGTGCGCTTGACTCTACAAAAATGTTTAATATCACAGATATTGGATAAATAAGCCATCAAAACAACCATCTTTTGAAACAATACTTACCATAGCACCTTTGTTAGTGAAACAAAAATAATATTTTTTTTAAGAATAATGGATCATTTACGTTAGTATGTAGATTTTTTAAACATTTTGGAACTAATATTTTATCTTCATAAAGTAATGAGAATTTTTTAAAATTTTTTTTTTAACATTTCATCAACATAACTACAATACTTTCATTTCTTCGGTGGGATCTATATATAAATATCCCCTTTAAATTTGTAACTCAGCAAATGTTATTAAAATTAAAATAGGACAAATAATTCCTTCTCATTTTTAAGCTAAGTATATATTTTTGTATCTTAAAATCGGAAACGAATTCTTGATTAGGTCAGAGAGGCATTGCAATGCGACCGCCTGCACAATTCGAATTTCGGAATGAAAATCAAATATTTAACAGTAAAGCGGGAAAATGAAGCGTTATCAATATATAGTTGGCTCTAAAAAGAGACCTTTATTTAAATTTTAAAAAAAATTCAAAGGATTAAAATGAAATCGAGAAAATTATCATCAATGCAACCAGCGATTTGCTTACAAACATTGCTGTAAGCGACTGTGAGGAGACAATGCGTGATTGGTTAGCTTGGCGGAGGAAAAAATAATTTGACAATTTCACTGGATGAGAGTACGAAAGCATACAGAAAAAGAGTGCGTCATAAAATCGATTGTTATTAAATTATGACGAAATAATATTTGGGGAACTTTATAAAATTAAAAATACTAAAACATTCTGAATCGTTTTGTCAAAATAAAAAATTGCCCCCAAAGTATCGGAACGAACTTGAACGATAAATGAGTTTGGCCCACGGACTACTTTGAGAGGCGAGTCACATACGCATTCTAAGGTGCGACAATCTGGGTAAATAAGATAAAACTGTTGACCAAACTATTACTTCAGTAGTTTAATTGTGGGCGGGAAAATAATTTAATTTATTTCATTCACAGATGCTTATTTCTAAATAGAAATTATTTAGTTACACTTTGAAATGACATTGATTGAATATGTAAGTATTAAATTGAAAGCAAAAATATATCTGTCAAACAAGCCATGTTCGCATTTAAGCTAACGCTTTTTTATTTTTTTCAAAGGCTGTGGTAGCCCAGTTGATAGAGTATAGCACTCCAATCCGGAGGGACCGGGATTTAAGCCTAGGCTCCGTTAAGACTCAATAAGTGCATGCGATATACGTGTTCGTGAAATCTGTGGAATCGAAAGTCTTATGATCGGTTGCTGAGCACTACCATCGGTGCAGAGATTATAAGAAAATTTCTTACTCCGCTAGATCTATGTCTAAATTGAGTGGCCTCACAAATGAGTGGTGCTGCCACCTATTCGTGAGGTTCTGAGCCAAGATATACTTTCATTCTTGCGGTGCTCTCTTATCAAATGAAAGGCGCACATTCCTGACTTAATTCACAAGGCTGATGGCTTGTTAACTTGGCTAATCCGAATTTCTTTCGAAGCAACATTTTCTTTAATCCTGATTCGTATTCTGTGTAAATACATTTATTTTTTGCACGTCTCAGTTAAAACATGATACGTAACTCTTATGATACATCACTGTTACTGATCCAAAAAAAAAAAAAAACTATATGAAGAAATATTTGATTAAAATTTTTTCGGTAAAGGTAAATATTGGTCATTTACATTGACTACCTTATTTTTTTTAAAAATATTTATTCCTAAATAACAATTTTTAAGATGTTAATGTGTGTTATAACTGTTTCTAATTCGTTTTTAATTTAATATGGACATTATTTGTTTGGTTATTTTATGGATGAATATAATTTGTTCGGATAATCTTTCCTAAAACAAATAAGAAAGGAAATTGATTTATTTCCATTTTTTTTCTGGGTAAATTAAAAACCAGTTGAAATATGGTTTATGTTTAAAGTATTGCATTACGAATGATCTGTAGTAAAATGTAAGGGTAAAGGAGAGTGGGTTCAATTGTAAAATTTTTTACTTAACTACTTTTAACTAACAAAAAATCCAATATATTATTAGTATTAATTGACAGACGAGTAAAGTAGACTATCCTCTACTAGAAAAAAAAATAATAACTTTATTTTGAATGCTATTATATTAGTTATTAACAATTTTTGACAGTCGTGCACTTGTTACAATTGTCCCCACTTACGTGGTCAATGTAACAGTTCATAAATTCAACTAAAACATAGTTAATTATATATATTATCATAGTTGTGATATATTTTTTTATTGATCAAAATAGTAGTGATATTTTAGGAGTAAAAATAATAATGATCTGAGACCAAAGCGTTAAACTTTAAACTTTAAGGGGTTAAAAATTTTAATTTATCTTGTGAAAGTGACACTTAATGAGTTAAGTAATGGTTTGTAAACATAAGATTATTTACTTTCAGCTGTTACAATCATCCCTTTACTTATTGTTACAATTGTCCTCAAGACTCCATTTCAGCTTCATTTGTTAAAAACAATGCTAGTTAATTAACAAAACTATTTTTTTTAAATGTTAATTAAGGTGTCCACTTACATATTCGGTTAATAATTTTTATTTGTTTAAACAAAATTACTTTTGGGATGTAACTCTTACAAAAGTACATAAAATTGGTTGCCAGCAGGGGTGTACATGTAGATTTATTAAATACACCTTGCACGCCATCAAGGATCCAAATCTAGAACTAGACACTCGAAATTTTTGCTCTGTTACAATTGTACCCTGTTACAATTGACCCCACTGTCCCCTATGCATTGTGTTCATTTATTTAATAAGTACAAATGAAAAAGGAATAAACAACAATTTATACAACTATTTTTCTTTATTTTTTTATTTAACGACAACGCATTTACAACAACTCTTCTTCTGGGAGGTCAAGTTGTATTATTTCAGAAAACAAATAATTTAAGTCTGTTTGTGTATTTTGAACACAATGTATTGTGTCCAGTTACCTTAAAAAAAGTCATTCAATGGGAAAAAGAAAATGATCTTCATATACACTTATATTTATATTTTACATAATTAGCATATACTTGTGCCTTACAAGTTGACATTTAGCCTTGATCTTAGATTATCAAGATAAACTCTTGTGTGCAATATACAAATTATATGACTCAAAATATGTGTTTTTAATCACAATTAAAATAATTAGCTGTCACAAAACCATGCAAACAACAATATAGAGTATAAAAGTAACAATCTTCCTATTTATAATTTTAATTTTTCTAATTATTAAATTTAAAAAAAATAAATCTAATTTACGATTCTGGTTTTCTATTACAATTTTATTATGAGCAAAGTGAACATTTAAAAGCATTTTACAATGTTGAATAACGGAGTGAAATTTTTATAAATGAGTTCAATGCATTTCATCAATAAAAAAGAATTCTTCAATGCGCTTTCTATGTCAGCTTTAATGTACCAAGATTAATTTTTTTTTACTTTTAAAAACAATCTTGAAATTTAAATAAACTCTTAGTTATCATTTTAAAGTAAAAATTAAAAGGAGAAGGTGATGTAATATTTTTTCTTAACTGGTGTTATAACAACACACGAATTTTGAATATATTTTGTGTTTAATTTGCGACAATCTATTTTAAACTACGTTACTTTTTGATAGTTATTTATCGTTTTTCAATCATTTCAGCATTGGTTCTCCAAATTTCGGTATTTTTAATCTCATATAAGGGCACTTAAAATTTGAATTAGAGTAATCACTTTCTGATGCATTATGCCTTATAAGTATTGCGTCACAACTATTCATTATTTTTTCTGTTAATTTATTCACCCTGTATTTATCATATTAAAGCAATTTACACTTGTTATTTGTTTCAAATTTTGATAATTTGTTTAGGATATTATTACTACGAGTCACTCGTAGTAATCGGACCACTCAAACCACTCGGAGTGGTTTTGAATACGGGTTTTTATTTTTGACACACTCGGATAGCGATTATTGCGTTGAAAATTCACGTTGTTTTCCTATAAAGTTTTCGCGTTATTTATCACTTTTTGACCATTTTTGACTTTTGATTTTTAAATTCCAATATGGTAATACGAATTCTAATAATTAGTTTTCATACGAAACACTTTTTTCTCAAGTAGTCATCTATTAATTTATTATGTTTCTTTTCTGAAAGCTGTTGCTTTTTAGTTGCTTATGCGAAAAAAATAACCTTAGTTGCCTGCCTTTGGTTTTAGTAGCGAATAACCACATTTTTCTCGCTAGTGAAGCCCTGCATTTATTACTTAAACATGGAACTAAAGCCTCTTGTTATAGCCATAGATTATTTTACGGAAGTTTAATTAAAATTAAGTTATTGACGTGAATTTAAGTTAATCAAACTGAATGAAAAAAAAAACAGTAAGGTAAAAACTACTAGGATATGTGAAATTCGCCGTGTTTTCTCGCGATTTTATTTTTATTATTTTTTTATCTTATACCGGGTGTTTGATTGTGGAAGTGATAAAATTTGGTAATTTTAAGTTGGGGATTTAACTTTAGTTCGGGATTTTAACAGTTCCAGTATAATTTGATTTTTTTAATTTTATTTAAGCTTACATGTATGGATTTCTTGCCGATTTTCTTTCTCAAAGCAGCATTCTGAGAAAACTAAAAAAACTATTTGTAAAATTACTTAAGGAACGCATTGAAAGGTTTCTAATTTGAAAGCTTACTACTTTACCTTCCAATTTAAGAAAAAAATCTTTCTCATTAAAAGATTTCTGACATAGACTTTTCATTTATCTCGATACTCTTTATTGTAAAACAAAATAACTATTTTTACCAGATTTATCATAATCGTCATATTTTAAATAATATTTTAATTGCAAACGCAGATATTAATATATAAAGGAAATACGGTACAATAATTGTAGTTTTGTACGCTATATTTGTCATCAAATTATGCAATTGTTTAATATGATTTCAGAAAAAGCCGAGAACAAGATACAGTTTGGCGAGCACCGTAGATCAAGTAAATTGTTTTGTAAGCTTAGAATATTATAATAATAAGTAATATACTCCAATTACACACCTTCTCCTAAAATTATCGATTTTATCTTTGCTAATTTCTGAAATAAACAAAAAATACGTTTGTATTATTTAATTATTTACTTAAATCATCTTTTCATTTCCAAAATTCTAATTATACTTATAAGGAGGCTATGGTAAATAGCTGCCAGTGTTATTCTATTAGTATAACCTCTCTCCATAGCTTATATAGCATTTCAGTTCGAAATTTTTGTGCACAATTCATTAAAATTAAATGTAATTTTCAGTAGTTTATTTTGCAATAGGAAGACACATATGATACATTAAAAAAGCTCGCGCGTTACAATACAGCAATTCAAGATATATATACCTTTATTTATTAAAAATTCATTTTTGAGTTCAATAACGAAGTTCTGTACAGTAACAACCAACTTTATTTATAGATATATATTTGTAACTTTTCTTTATATCTCAAATTTTAATGACAAATCTTTTATCACCTTATTTTTATAATCTCGATGCATACCGTTTCTTATAATTCCTCTCAATATATTTAGTTTAAACACTTCTATAACATACCATAAACCTTTCAAATTTGATGTATTTACTGTCTAAACTGTTAAATAAACCTTCAGTTTGACTTTTTTTTAAGTAAAAACAAATCGATCCAAACTATATTTTCAAAGTGAGCTTACCTCAATCTTCTTTAACCGCGTAATTGTCGCTTAATTTTGAACAAAAAATTGGGTAAAATAGTTAATAATTTTTATCCAAGGAAATTTTATAAAACTAAGTGTTTGTTCTATACATACATTCATTTTTAATTTTTGGATTAGTTCTTGTGTTACTTTTGAGCAATTCAGCCAGGAAAGTCATGCGCACAAGTAAAAGTGAGTGAAATTTCCCCTTTGC